>NC_084601.1:30937878-31264128 GCF_033807715.1 Cololabis saira | reverse complement strand
AGCAACCAGACACATCCTGTCATTCTCAGGTGGAGATGTTTGTCGCTGAAACCTTTCTGGGCAGAGTTGCTGGGGGCGGGGGGGGTTGGTCTCGTGGCCTCTGCAGAGGATGTGGTGACTGGAAGAGTCTGCAGCTCAGGTTGGTGCAGCAGGGCTGAGAGTTAGATCCTCAGAACCTGAAGACACAGCAGGTCCTCTCCAGGCCGACGATGGAGGAGGTTCTTCTGTGGTGAATAATAGAGGGTCCACACAGAAGGCAGGACTCTGTTTACTAGTCGATCTCTGTTCCTAGTCGTGGTCACGAACTGTGACGGAGAGAATGAGATCGTACACACCAGCAGCTGGAAATGAGATTCATCCTAGGGAAACATGTCCAACTGGGTTCAGGCCCGGAGGTGAAGCAAGAAACACGTTGGAGAGATTCCATCTCTCAGGCGGATTCAGAACACTTAGAATTCATCCAGATGAACTGGATGGATGGATGGATGGATGGATGGATGGATGGATGGATGGATGGATGGATGGATGGATGGATGGATGGATGGATGGATGGATGGATGGATGGATGGATGGATGGATGTGTAGATGGATGGATGGATGGATGGATGGATGGATGGATGGATGGGTAGATGGATGGATGCATTGATGGATGGATGGATGGATGTGTAGATGGATGGATGGATGGATGCATGGATGGATGGATGGATGGATGGATGGATGGATGGATGGATGTGTGGATGGATGGATGGATGGATGGATGGATGGATGGATGCATGGGTAGATGGATGGATGCATTGATGGATGGATGGATGGATGTGTAGATGGATGGATGGATGGAATGATGGATGGATGGATGGATAGATGCACCAGCATCATGTTGACTGTGAGCTGTGAAATCTGTGAAATTTTTAGTACAAATGAATCATTTGTTCAGTAATTCTGCTTCATTAAATCATTTAATGACTCAGCTAAACAGTCTTTACACAAACAGAGTTGAAAGAACAATAACCGTTAAAGATGATCAGGTGTAATAAATGAGGGAACCGTGAAGTCCGGAGTCTTTGTACTTATCCTCTTCTCTTTTTGTGTGTTTTCTTCTAACTGTGCCATTTCACCAACGAGCGCTCTGATTGGTCGAAGTCATTCATCCTGTAGAGGAAAAATATACAGTAGTGAGAAAGAAAAGTTCTCACCTGGTGGCCTCACCATCGTCACTCATAAATGAGTTGGTGTCACCACAGAGGTCGCTGCCACGGCAACGCATTGTCCCATCATTAAAGCCTGGCCCTTGTCTCCCCAGGCTGGACCTCGTTCCCCTCCTCCCCCACCCTCAGGTTTGGAGCCCCCGCCTCCTCCACCAGCAGACAGAGAAGCCCCCTCGTCCTCCAAGAAGAACAAGTTCAGACCCCCCCCACTCAAAAAGACGCCCGACCCTCACGACAAGTAAGTGGGCTGAAACCGGACAGCCAAAGACTTTGTAATACTCCCAACTAGGGGTGGGTATTGGGAAGGACCTCACGATACGATACGCATCACGATACTTGAGCCACGATACGATACACATTGCGATATCCCGATTATGCGATATCCCGATTATTATATTCTACATAGTTCACCGAAAAATTTAAAAATGCATTACACATCTTAAAATCCAAGTTGTATAAATGTACATCAGATGATAGTGATGGATCTTAAAATCCGAGTTGCACGTTCATCAGATTATAGTGACAATTCATGGGACAAACTGAGTCAAAACAATGTTTTATTATAACTATACAAGCTAAAGTTACAACATATTTGTATATGTTTTTCATATTATTTACATCATATGAAATTAACATTAAAGGTTGCTTTAATTATGTGGCAAATGATAATAAACACAAGAAAGATGGGTACTAAAACCAAGGACAGGCACAGTGATCAGTCAGTATAGATATAAATCCATAAATAAATAAACCTCTGTCCATTATTTTTCATTTTTTTAAGGACAGGCAATTGTGTTATATAAAAAATAAATTATAAAATGAAATAAAACGTGAAATAAAACCTGAGCTCAGTGCAGGGCCCTCCCAGGGTTGGTAGAGAGTGGCAATGCCCAGGACTGTCACTTAGGTAGGAGCACTGGGTGATATAATGGGAAAAAAATCAGGGATAAAAAATATTTAAAAAAAAAAAAAAAAAAAAAAAAAAATCGATATTCAAATTTTGAATATCAATATTGAATCGGCTGGAAAAGTATCGCGATATATTGCCATATCGATATTTTTGCCCACCCCTACTCCCAACGTAAGGATGATTCAGGGGGATTGTCCAGCGATGCTAATTAAACCGTCTAATTAGGGCGGCGTTAAAAGAAAGAGTCTGCCTGGTTCTTGTTGTTTATTTTTAACAATTTAGTAACATAACAGACAACCAAGAAATAAGGGAGGACAGAAAAAATTAACACAAGAAAAAAAAAACAATAAAAACAGCAACAAAAAATACCGTCAATTAAATCAGATCAGTCCATGGTCACAGTGGACTGATCTGGTCCCCGTATCCTCCGGAAGTCATCCCCCTTATGCTTTAGGATGTATTTACGTTGTTCCAGTCTTAAAGTCTCATTTAAGAAGTCAGATTGAGAAATGGAGGTCTTTGTTGATTCCCATTGAGCAAGATGCATTTCTTTGCTATATTATTATGATATTCCTCTTCCTGCATGTGGCGTCCAGCGTCTGCTCCAATTGACCCTTCATCAAGCCCCGCCCCCATTGCTAGGTCAGACAACTTTCATCTCTCCCGTCCACGTCCATCGTAAAAACAGAGTTTTACATCACTTTATTTGTAATTAATGTACCAAAGAAAATTAACAGCCACTAGATGTTAATAAAAAGTACTTTGGGTATCGTTTAGGGAGTTTATAAAACTGAGGTTTTCAGAAAAAACAAGTTATTTTGAGGAGTTTAACTGATAGCGCGGTGGATGGTGCGGCCGTCCACACAGAGCTTTATCCAAAGCAGACATTTTTCCTAATTTACCGTTGGTTTTGGGATGTATGTATTCCTGTGATTCTCTCTTTTTCAGCCCCAAGCACACCGCTTAACCATTTTAAGTTAAAGGGGACCTATTATGGCATTTAATGTCTATTTTAAACAGGCCTTGAATGTCTTAAAAACAAGCTTTTGATTGTTTCTTCTATATAAATTAGAAATTCAGCCTCTGGGCCATGTCTTTATCTTCACCGTTTCTAACCTCCTTCTCCATGAGGGATTCTGAGGGGCGGGGCTATGATAATGAGGCACTGCGCTGATTGGCTGTCTGAATGACGTGTAGCCGGGGAAGGCACAAAGCCTCTCCGGGCAGAAGAGCAGCATGGGACACTATTAAAGTTAGTGTTTGGGGATAAAAGATTCGCTGCACCTTCACAATACTACAAGTGTTCTTTTTACTAATACAAAGTTTTAAAAAAAATAATCCAGTGATTTAAATTTTGATACAAGTAAAAACTACACTTTTTCCATTGATGTGAACGAGAGAGACGGGTGTTCGGTCCGACTGGATATTCTGACCCGGATGTAGCAACGGAGGATGATGTTTCTGATTGGTCAGTCAGGAACCAATCAGAAGGCTGATGAAGGGTCAATTCTGTACCAAAAAGTGTCGGAGTGATGTCCAGTGGGATTTCCACAACCTCAACAGTTAGAACATTTACCTCCTTCCAGAAATGTTATAATTTCCTGCATTCTCAGAAAATATGCATAATTTAGTTTAGTTTAGTTTAGTTTATTTTGTTTTGGTCATTTACATTTTAAGATGTTTGCATATACACACTGTATATGTACAGTATACACACAGGTATAAATATATATATTATATATATTTACACATTTCCTTTTTTTTTTTCTTTTTTTTTTTTGACCAAAAAGGTATAGGCTGAAGCCTCATGGCTTATTTTGCCTATCCTTTTCAAAAAAGGCAGACTTCAGAAACAAAAGATACTAATAAGAAGAAAACGAAACGAACGAACGAACAAATAATGAAAATAAACAAAGAAGAGAAGAAAATAAATTTGGTCACTCACGATTGAGGACAGCTGAGGAAAGTTGCATAATTTAGACAGTTTAATATGAAGATAATTTATATTTGTGTTCTATGTTTATCCATTATTTTAGATTTATAATTTTTTTTAAATTTGTAAATTGAGCTACTTTTTTTTAGTTCCTCATCCAGGCGGTCCCATAGTTTCACCCCTTCGACACTGATACATCTTGACATTTTTTTTGTTCTTGGCCATTTCTGCTCAAAAATGCCATAGCCCCTTAGGTTGTGCCAAATAATTGACCCTTTATACATCATACATCGATGACAGGTGGGAGATGGATTAGGAAATATTTTGCTTAAGCGTTTGATTATTTTATTACAGGACAGTGAGGAAAAAACATTCTGAGATATATCATCCCACTGATCTTCATCAAAAGCACATCCACATCCTTCTGCCTTATGTTCCTACGTCGGGTCGAGGAATAGCTGCAGTTGAACAGAGATTTTCCCTTTTAATGACGTGGGTTTCACCAAAAGCTCCTCCAGATTTGTCAGCTCCAAAGATGGGCGTTTTAAGGGTGTTTATTAGACTTGTAGTCCAGACCGCCTAAACCGAGACCAAGACCAGAGAGTCCAAGACCAAGACTAGTTCAGCTCAAGACCGAGACCAAAAACAAACCCAGTAAATTCCTGATCCTGCGTGATTGTAGAACATCATCTCCATCCTGGTTCAGCTAGTTTCCATATGAGCTTGTATTCAACTGCAGCACAATAACACAGAGAAGTGGATGATGATGTTGAACTCACTATAAATGTTTTCATCCATCAGCTGAGATCAGATGTGTGTGGTGACTGCACTACCGCTATTTCTACACTATTGGAGGATTGACTCCAGTGCTTTTAAGGATTGACACGACTACTAACTAGTCCCAAAGTATCTACCAGAATAACCAGCCTCCAACACCCCCCTCCACCTCAGAAAAGTCATGAATAGTAAATGTTACTGATTTAAATTGGACCTAATTTGGAGATGAAACCTGAATTTTAAATATTAAAGATACAATTATCAACTTGAAATTACATTATTTACCATTATAGTAATCAGATTATTATATCAGCATCACTGAAATGGACCTGATGCTTAATCAATCACAATGATATGCAAATATTATTCATATATTTATTCAAACAAGGCCTTTATAAACACAAAACTGTAATTAAATACAGACACATGCAGATGCACCAAAACATTAAACATCAAATTCAAAATACAAATAGTTTACAAAACTGTACATTAACAAGAGGAAGAACTGCTGATCACCAGAATCCGTCACCTTAGTGTGCAACGGCATCTCAATGATCCGAGACCTGGCGAGACTGAGACCACAAAAAAGTGGTCTTGAGAACTACAAGTCTAGTGTTTATTAGATGTTGAATTTGTTAGTATTTATAAAAATCCTGTTTTGGGATTTCATATTCCAACATCAGTTCTGCGAAGGTTTTGAGTGTCTCCTCGGCAAACAGATGTTGGAACTGATTCACACTATTTTCTATCCCTTTTGCAAACTCAATCCATGGTTTGAGGATGAAGCAGAAAGCCCTTGTTGTGGTTTTAAAAAGACAAACCTGCTGGTTGGTTATCGTGAGTGATTTTTGGCGAGGAGCTACAGGATCCTGGAAAGGACTCCCTTCCCAAACAGTGTGGGATGTAGTTGTATCCGTAGCGTGTGACCGAACCTCCAGCTTCCTAAAATACCAGCAGGAACTCTGTTTGCTGGATGTGAGTGGGAGGAGTGCTTTACCCTCGTCGGTCTTTATATAGCCTGGAAGAAGGAGGTTGGGAAGCATCGGGGAGGAAACGGGCGGCGTTCAGCCCAGAGGAGTTAGAAATGTCACATTCACACCTCGGCGTGGCTCCTGATGCGGCCGTCGTGTCTCTGCGCAGGGTCTTGTCGGAGATGTACTTTGAGGAGCGTTTTGCCGAGCTTCCAGAGTTCAAGCCGGAGGAGGTCCTTCCCTCGCCGACCCTGCAGAGTCTGGCCACCTCGCCGAGAGCCATCCTGGGGAGCTACCGCAAGAAGAGACGCAACTCCACGGGTGAGAAGCAAAAACAGTCCCTGAAACGTCTTCTTTTGTGTTTAAGGCAAGGCAAGTTTATTTGTATAGCACAATTCAACACAAGGTAATTCAAAGTGCTTTACATCAACATAAAAAGCGGCAAGACACAATCAAATAGTAAATAACAAATAAAATGAAATAAAATTATAAGAAAAGAGGAAAAATAATAAAAAGCACAAGTTGTTAAAAAGTAAGGGCAGTAGATATGGAGCCAAATCAAGGCCAAAAGTTTTGCTAATTTGAAAATAAAATTTGAACCTGAAAATTCTTTTTTACAGTTTCAATTTTATTTTTTTCAGTATCAGATCTTTTTATTTCGGTTTCAAATCTTTTTTTCAGTTTCACGTCTTTTTTTTCAGTTTCACGTCTTTTTTTTTTTCAGTTTCAAATTTTTTTTTCAGGTTCAGACTTTTGGCCCGGATCTGGCGTGGGGGGCGTGACATCAACTGAGAGGGGCGTGGCATCATGAGTGACAGCAGAACAGAGAAGGCGGGGGACGTTCCTCAGTCATGTTGCCTTCAGGAAACGTAGGTTGCAGAAGTTATCAGTAGAAGTTTATTCAACACTGTATATACACTATATTCACGTGATTGGCAGTGGAAAAAACGGATACTAGTAACACATTTCTGTTTAAAAAGCTGTTTTAGACCGTACTTGGTAGTATGTGGAAGTGGGAAATGTCAAACTTTAAAGTGTGGCTGTTGAACTGTTCAGTCTGGCATAGTTTATTGCTTTTATACTGCGATTGGTGCCAAGTACGGTCTAAAACAGCTTTTTAAACAGAAATGTGTCACTAATATCAGTTTTTTCCACTGCCAATCACGTGAATATGGTGTATATACAGTGTTGAATAAACTTCTACTGATAACTTCTGCAACCTACGTTTCCTGAAGGCAACAGGACTGAGTTTTTTTTTTTTTTTTTTTTTTTTTTTTTTTTTTCAAACTTTATTTAAGTTTCACTCAGTCAGAACATTGACAGTAGACAATACAAAACAGTCAGGCATCAAGAAATTAAATAAACAAATACAGTATGAGACATAAAGTGGATGACGTGCATAAGTACCATAAATATAATAAAATAAATTAAATTAAATAAAAAGAAAGATTATGGCAGGGCATAAATTAAATTTCTCCAAATATTTCTTCAATTATGTTAACAGTGTGTATACATTTTTTATTATCAATTCTTTTAATACATTCAAGGTAGTTATTGAAATCAATTTCAAAAGCAGGAAAGAAAGGTCGACCTTTGGAAAATTTGGTTTTATGTATGTGGAATTTTGCAATTAGAATAATCAGATTAATTAAGTGTTGCATTTTCCTATCTTTATTATTATAGTATAGCAGTATATCTTTGGCATTTAAATTAATTGGTATGTTGGAATGTGATGTGATGTAAGCTTCAATTTTTTTCCAAAAAATCTGGGAAAAATTACATTCAAAGAAAAGGTGCCTAATCGTTTCCACTTCAGCATTACAAAATACACAATTGGCATCAATATTGACAAATTTTGACACAAATTTGTTAGTGGGGTAAATGTTATGTGTAATTTTATATTGAACTTCTTTAATTTTATTGGAGATAGCAAATTTATGTGGAAGGAGCCATGTTGTTTTCCAATTAATGTCAGAGAAAGAGGAAGACCATACAAATTTCCCTCGAGGTGTAATTTTCCTTTTCCTGAAAAAATGATTCCTTATATGTTTATTGTTACAATGGTGACTCATAATGTTTATACCATTAATAAAGAGGGTAAAGTCAACTTTCTCTGCCTCTTGCCTTTCAAAATGACCTTTTATTAAATGGAGAATGCCACTGGGAATAGCTTTTATCACTGTTTGAAATTCTTTATAGGTAACAGGGAAGATTTTAGATCTAAGAAATTCTTCATAACTAAAAATTTCACCTACATCATTTTGTAAATCCTTAAGATATATTATTCCTTTTTCAATCCAATGTTTCAGAAATAGGGATTTATTTTTCCTAGTTATGAACTCATTGTTCCATATAATAGTTTTATGTGGAGAGAAGTTATGGATAAAGCATAGTTTTGCTGCTGAAAGGGCTTGTTGGTGAAATTTAGATAATTTTAGTGGTAATTTTGAAACATCATAATCACAATTTAGGAGAAAAGGTAACCCTCCAACTTTCCCAAAAATATTCTGAGGTATAAAATACCAAAGAGATTCTGGGTTTTTCAAATATTCTTTTATCCATTTTGTCTTAAAGGTATAGTTTATATCCATATAGTCTAACATCTCCATGCCGCCCTCCCCTCTCGGGGCTGCCAAGATCTCTTTTCTTAAACGATGGCATTTGTTTTTCCAGACAAAACTAATTAGGGTATTATTTATTTCTTTACAAAGGGATTGTTGAACAAAAAGAGAGAGAGTAGGATACACAAATCTAGAGACACCGTCTGCTTTACTCAGAAGAACTCTACCTAATAGGGATAGATCTCTTTGGAGCCACATATTGAAAATATTTTTAGTTTTTTGTATTTTAGGTTTGAAGTTTTTTGTTTGACGTTCAATTATATTTTTAGAAATATAAATTCCAAGATACTTTATATTTTCTTTAATTGGTATTTTACATATAAGTGTTTCATTTGTGTTGTAGAGACATAGTATTTCACATTTTTTTAAATTAAGTTTTAAACCTGAAGCAACAGAAAAGGTGTCTATTATCATAAGTGCTGTCTCTATTTGTTGTTTATTTTCCAAAAATAAGACTGTATCGTCCGCTAATTGAGTTATCCTAATCTCTCTCTCAAAAATCTTTAACCCTCGAAAGACATTGCTCTGTCTAATTTGTATTGAAAGCAGTTCAACGACTATAAGAAAGAGAAATGGAGAGCAAGGACATCCTTGACGGACTGACCTAGACACTGAAAATCTTTTTGTGGTATTTGGGAATAACATGACACAGCTACTAATATCTTTATAGAGCATTCTAATATAGGATACAAAATGTTCACCAAAACCGAAGGTTTGAAGAGATTTAAATAAAAATTGATGCTCTACACTATCGAATGCCTTGTAGAAGTCTAAAAATAAAATTAAAGCGTCTGAATCAACATATTCAGAGTAATCTATTAAGTCAAGGATAAACCTAATGTTGCAACTTATGTGGCGATTATTCATAAAGCCAGTTTGAGTTTCATGTATGATTTCACTCAAACCTTTTCTTAAACGCCTGGCGAAAATTAGTGAGAGTATTTTATAGTCAACATTGAGCAATGTTATTGGTCTCCAGTTATCCAATAGAAGGTGGTCTTTGTCTGGCTTGGGAAGCAAAGTTATTATGCCTTGTTTCATGGTTGTGGTCATTTCTTCATTATTTGTACATTCTTTCAGCATTTCAAAAAGAGGTCTTTCAATTATTTCCCAAAAGCACTGGTAAAATTCGACAGGAAGACCGTCCATTCCTGGAGATTTACCTTTTTTCATTTTGTTAACAGCTTCAAGGATTTCAACTTTAGAGATAGGTTTTTCGCAATCCAATTTAAAATTATCTGATATTTTAGGAGTAAATTCTTTAACATTATTAATAAATTCTTCACCTTTTATTGAATTATAATTAGAGCTGTATAGGTCAGAATAAAATTGAAAAGTGTGATTTGCTAAATCAGTTGGGTTGGAGGTTACAGAATTATCTATTTTAAGAGATGTGATATTATTTCTCTTGTAGTTCCTTTTTTCTAGGGCGAAAAAATAGCTTGTATTCTTCTCACCTTCCTCTAACCATTTAGCCCTGGAGCGTACAAAGGCTCCCTTGGTCATATTAATATATAAACTATCTAAATCATCTTTCAATTTTATCAGTTTAATTTCTTCCTCTGGAGTAGGGGAACTTTTGTTTATTAGGATATTTAATTCTTTCATAATTTCAGATTCTTTAAGATTGCTGCGTTTTTTCATTTCTTTACTGTGTCTAATAGCTGATTCTCGGATTTTAAATTTAAAAAATTCCCATTTTTGTATATTACTGAGTTCTTTTCCATTGAAAATATTCCCAGCAATTGCTTTGACTGAGTTACAGAAAGCTTCATCTTTCAGTAAATTACAATTTAATTTCCAGTAGCCACGCAGTGTTGCTTTTTGTTTTAGAGGATTAGTAAAGGAAATGACTATCATTTTGTGATCTGAAAAGGGGGCATAACTATTTGATATTTCGGAAACATATTGCATAGTGTAAGAAGATATTAACCACATGTCTATTCGAGATTGTAAGGAACCACTAGCATTACTCCATGTATACTCTTTTTGGTAAGGGTGGCTATATCGCCAGGCGTCTATAACATTAAGTTGCTCACCTAAGTGTGATATCACTTTAAATCTTGAACCGGAAGATATTCTTGCTGGTACTCTGTCCATTAAGTCATCAGCTGCATCATTTAAGTCACCGCCAATTATTAAGTGAGCCTCTTTATATTTCTCTTTAAGCTTCAAAAGTTTTGCTGTCAGTTGGACAATCATATTTTTTGCTAGAGCATTGTAATTATAACCATAAATGTTATTCACCACCAGAATCACATTGTTTACTCTAAGCACTAAAATAATCCATCTACCTTCTTCAGATAAGTGAGATTCTATAACATCCCCTTTAAATTTATTAAACAGAATAGCTACTCCTGCTGAGTTGTTAGAACCATGACTTAAATAAATCTGGTCTCCCCATTGACTTCTCCAGAACTTACGATCATCTTCACAGGAGTGTGTCTCTTGTAGAAAAAACAAATCGGCGTTAGACCTTCTGCAAAACAAAAAAATTGCCTTTCTTTTGGTAATATTGCGTATACCATTGACATTAAGAGAAAGTACTTTGAGGTTGATGAAATTATTGGTCGCCATAAATAAAAAAAGAAAAATAAATAAGGAGCTGGATGCCGACTAACTTGAACAATCAAAAAGAAACAACAAGAAAAGAGCTTTTTATAAAAACTCTCTACCTTTGGAAAAAGTTAGAAAAAACTCTGAACATTATGAGTATCAGGCATATAAAATGTGCTGTTTAGAGGCCATAACATTACTTGTAATGAGCTTTCTTAAAATTTTTTTTTTTTTTTTTTTTTTTTACTTTAGATAAGCATCATAGTCTTCAGAGCTGGCTTTTCACGCAGTGAATTTTACCCCATCGATGAAGACGATCGGCCCTTGCCATCTGGTTTTCTTTCCATCCTTACGTGCCTGTTCCACTAAAGGCCACAGTTTGTTTCTGCAGTCTTTCTCTAAGCGGGTCAGGTCTTCGGCCATACGGAGGTTCATCTTCTTCAGGATGTCAGCGTTGCGTGATTCTCTCCAAATCTTGATCCTGAAGGTCCGCATGTTGAACTGGATGATGACTGGACGCGGTTTGTTATCATCCCTCGGGCGTCCCACTCTGTGTACCGTGTCCACCAGGAACCCCATCTTACTTTTTTCATCCGGTGCAATCTGGCTCAATATTTTGAGGACTTCATGCCTCACATCTTCGTTTTCTTTTTCTGGGAGGTTGATGAGACGCAGATTCCATCTTCTGCTGTATCTTTCTCCTTCTTCGGTTTTTTCTTTCAGTTCGTCCACTCTTTTATCCAGCGTTATCACTTTATCCTCCGTTTCTTTAGCTTGAAAATTAAGCCCTTTCATTACTTCTTTTGCCTCTTTAATGTCCGCGGTGTTTTGTTTTATTTGCTGCTCAAAGACGGAAAAACCCCGCTTTAACTCACGTATGGCTTGGAGGATGTCGGAGTTAGAAACCGTGTCCTTCTCTTTGTTTTCTCCGCACAGTTTCTTCGGGTTTGGACTTCTGCTGGGAGTCTCGGGAAGAGGAGAACACAAGCCGTAGAAACCCTCCTCTGGCTCCATGTCATGCTCCATGTCCATCACCAGATTTCCTTTTGTGACTTTTTTTGCGTCTCTCTTTGTCATTTCGGCTCACTGGTGCAATGTTGGTGTTAGCTTCGTAGGCTAACTTGTAACTTAGTTGACGCACGTGTCAGGAGAGTTAATGTCCGTAGGTCGTCACTCGTCAGAATCTTCAACCTATCATCAAAACTCTTCTATCCTTGTTTGGTTGGTGTTTAGCCGTTTAACAAGCCGTTCAAACCGTTGGCCTCGTCAAATTGCCATCAGATACTCGTTAATGCTGCAGAGCTTCGCACTTACACGTCTGCTGCAGTCGCCATCTTGCGCGACCCTCGGCAACAGGACTGAGTAACGTCCCCCACCTTCTCTGTTCTGCTGTCACTCATGATGCCACGCCCCTCTCAGTTGATGCCACGCCCCCCACGCCAGATCGGGGCCAAAAGTCTGAACCTGAAAAAAAAATTTGAAACTGAAAAAAAAAGAAGTGAAACTGAAAAAAAAAGATTTGAAACTGAAAAAAAGATTTGAAACTGAAATAAAAAGATTTGAAACTGAAAAAAAGATCTGATACTGAAAAAAATAAAATTGAAACTGTAAAAAAGAATTTTCAGGTTCAAATTTTATTTTCAAATTAGCAAAACTTTTGGCCTTGATTTGGCTCCATAAGTAGAGTACAGTGGTACACATCTCATTCTTAAAATGGCAAGAATTACTTTTCTATACGGTCAAACATACAAAGATAAGGTCAAATACAGTATTACAAAAGAAATCTGTGCCGATTGGTGCGGTGAATCAGACCAATTTGACAATTCTACGTCACAAAGCCTGCATTCAGGGCTTATCCATAACTTTGCGGTTTTCTAAAATCATGAGTATTTAATTTAAGAGTACGCTTAAATAATGAATAAAATTAAATACAATTATAAGAAAAGAGGTAAAATAATAAAAAGCACAAACACTCACTCCAAACCTCATGTCTGCCTGCAGACCTGGAGGTGGCGACTGAAGACCCCAGCTCCCCCCGGAGGAAGACCCGCCGCCTGTCCAGCTGCAGCTCGGAGCCCAACACCCCGAAGAGCGCCGCCAAGTGCGAGGGGGAGATCTTCACCTTCGACAGAGCAGGTACGGCAGGTACGGCAGGCGCGGCGGCAAAGCCCGGCGCCGACCTCCAAACACCCGACGACAGTGTTCTGAAGCGCCGCTCTATCCAACCAGGTCCGGAAGCGGAGGTTCCTCCGGGAGACCTGGAGAGGGTTCCCTACTCGTCGCTGCGCAGGACGCTGGACCAGCGCCGGGCCCTGGTCATGCAGCTGTTCCAGGAGCACGGCTTCTTTCCCTCAGGTACGAATCAAGCTGCCTTCGTCAACGAAAATGATGACTAAATATCGTTGTCAACGAACGTTTATCACCTGAGGAAAACGAGACGAGACGAAAATGCTGGTCATGTGATGATAACGATAATTAAATATATAATGCAATATCGTAGAAGAATAAAAACTAGACTAAAATATAGATTACAAAATAAAAACTCTGCTAAAATGTGTCTTCATTTTCGTTGACCAAAACGGGATGAGATGTTCTACCAAGGATCCTTAATGTCCATGTTTTCAGTAGATTCCTCTGGTTTAGTTCTGCTGGGTGACGTTAGTCCTCAATCCCAGTCGCGGCAGCGGGGAATCAGATCCAGAAGATGCAGCTGCAGAGTTAGAGGCTGATGCCGTTAATGCAGAGCTCTAGGTTCACGTCAATTAAAAACAAAGTTACATAGAGAAACGTGGGGATCTGCTCTGGGGCTGGGAGAAGAAGAAGAGACCGTCTTTGGATACACTTTCCTACATAGATGTGGGAAAAAAAACCCAATGTGTCGTCCAAAAACAAAAGGACGGGGAGAAATATGTAAAAATAAATATGTTGTAAACTCAAATGAGAGTCTTCTGTATCTGGAATGAATGTATTCTTGAGTCTATAAGGCAACAATAATATTATAATATGATAACCTACACGGCGAATTCCAGTATCTCCCTTCTGGCCATAGGTTTAAAATGCCTAAAATGCCTGTTTAAAATGTAGTTTTTTTATTCCCTCAGCTATTAATGCCCTAAATAGGACATGATTTCCCATCCTCCATCTAGGTCTATTTATTTATTTATTTATTTATTTACTTATCTATTGTATTGCTTATTCAGTCTGGAGCATTTGTTTTGTTTGTCTGTCAATGTTTTGTTTTGTTATTCTCCTGTTTGTCTTGTGTCACTGTCACTGTACTGTATGGTGTTGTTGTAAGTACTTTTTACCTGCAAACAAATCTACCTTCGCGTATCAATAAAGTTACCTTACCTGACCTTGTTTGAATTGTAAAATGGGTTTTGGCTAAATACAATCTTTGACTAAAACTAGACTAAAATGCTCAGACTTTTAGTCGACAGAAACTTGACACGACTAAAAGGAGAATGAACGTGACTAAAACTAATAAAAACTAAAATGATAGCTCGACCCACAGACTAAACTAAAACAATCCCCTGCCTGTATTTTTACCGGCCTGCTCAGGTTCTGACCTCTGACTTCTCTCCTCTCTAGCTCAGGCCACCGCCGCCTTCCAGGCGCGCTACTCGGACACTTTCCCCACCAAGGTGTGCCTGCAGCTGAAGATCCGCGAGGTCCGGCAGAAGATCATGCAGACGGCCACGCCGGGAACCTTCGAGGCCATGGGGGCGTCCGAGGCCGGCCCCGCCCCTCCCCACGGCTCCGCCTTCGGTCAGCTGACCCGGGAGGACGGGGGGGCGGAGCCCCCGGGAGACAAGGGCCACCACCCGGACGAGCCCAAAAGTGAAGGATCGTAAACGTCAAAGAGGAAAGAAAACACAAAGACAAAACAACAAACATAAAATCTAGCAAAGTTGAAGAAGGAAGGCACTCGTCTCCACCAGACCTGGGCAGAAGCTCGACCCCGGGGTCGTTCAAACAACTTAAGACACATTTCGATTGTTGAAAATAAAAAAAGCCTCAAAGTGGAGGAATCACATGCAAGTAGGACGGTTTCTTCCCTTCAGTTTCCCCCCAAAAACATCCTGAATGTCTTCAACACCTTCGCCCAGGTCTGCTCTCAGCACATTTGTACAGCGGTTTGTCGTTTGACACACAAACTCTGCGGTGCAGACTCTGCACCGCTCTGGCACACATGCAAACCGACCCCTGGTGCATATGTTGTTTCCAGCATGCACACAATCCAACACACACAGAATTAGACTGTTACTCCTGGTCGGCCGTGTCCGGGAGCGGCGACCCAGGACCACCACACACAAAGGCACTTTGTCACTTACCGTGCAGATGCAGTTTGCTGTTTTCAGCCAGCCAGCCCTCAGATGCCATCGACTCTGACCTCCTCCTCCTCTTCCTCCTCCTCCTCCTCCTCCTCCTCCTCCTCCTCCGCCGCCCTGCCACTCCTCAGCACAGTGGTCGGGACGCAAACACAACCCCAACGACCTCCACTGATATTCCACAGCCCCTAGATGCTGCAAGACAGACACACAGCACACACACACACACACACACACACACACACACACACACACACACACACACACACACACACACACACACACACACACACACACACACACACACGAATGCGGTCGGCCCATCGGCCTGCACAGTTTCCAGTGATTGTAGTGAGAAAGAGACGATGCGAGAGCGAGGACGGAGGCCTGACGGACGTGGAGCGACCAACCTTTGCACCTTCGGCTGTTGCCGTGACGACAGGAGCTGATTATTCATGTCTGTATGTCTGTCGGGGGGGGGGGTACGCCCCCCCCACCCCCACCCCCACCCCCACCGTAAAGAGATTATGTAAAGAGACTGGCGGTTGTGAGGCTTTTGAAGAATCAACGTTACACTCGGCGACGACGGGGAGATGTAGTAGTTCTGGACCTGGACAACAACAACAACCACAACAACAACAGGAAAAGGAGAGGAAAAGTTCAGTTCTAACCAAACTTCTCAGAATTTTCCTCTGAATGGATATGATGTTGCTTTTCTCTCGTTATCGTTGCCGTGGAAATAACCAGTTTTACCGTGGCCTGTTTTTCTCTCTCGTGGCTCTATCGTGTTTCTTCTCCAGCATAAACAAATTTAAAAAAATCAACAAAAACAACAAAAAAAACAAAAAAAATCACAACAACAAAGAAAAAGACACTCTGGACAAAGAAGGGGACAAAATCTTAATCTTGTGCCCCCCTCCCCTCCCGCTCTCCCCCACCACGTATCTTTAATTGTACCTGCTCTGATGACCCTGAACTCCCCCTTCCCTTCCCTTCCCTAGGATTTCTCACCGGACGCAGAAGTGGGAGAGGAGGGGCGTTTTGTCGTTTTTGTAAAAACGTTGAAATCAGGTGTTTGCACAATTTGTGCGGTCCCTTCCTGCCGGGGGGGCCGCCACAAGTTCAATCAGGAAAGTATTGTTTTTAGAGATTGTTTTAGTAGTTTTAAAAAAAAAAGTAACCTTGTTCCGTTTGTTATCGGCCACCTTTCACTTTACTTCCGCTTGTCCTCCCTGCCTTCTTCACCTCCTCTCAATGCACTTCTTCTTCTCCTCAGCATCCTCTCTCTCTCTCTCCCTCTCTCTCTCTCTCTCTCTCCCCCCCTCTCTCTCTCTCTCCCTCTCTCTCTGTCTCTCTTCCCCCTCCCCCTCAAGTGTTGTCTGAAAGTGCCCTTAAGCACTGGTCCCGGGTCAAGCGTTATGTAGCTCAGGATGGTTCTGGTTAGGGTTAGTTCAGGGAAAGCAGATCCTAGACCAGCCCTGGAGGGCAGTCTCTGGAGCCCTCCCCGTTTCCCTCTCTTCTCGACACTTTATCCTTTCCCATCAAATGGTGCAATAGGACATTTATTTTTTTGGGGGAAAATGGGTGGGTTATTTTGGTTTATTTTTCGGGGCAAGGCTCTGTGCCATAGATATTAAATTCAGTGCAGTCAGTCAGTGAGAGGAGTGAGCTGTTGTGATACTATCTTTAACTATGGTAATAAAATAATAATAAGGAAAAAACACCAAAAAAATACAAAAAAGCAAAAAAAAATAAACAACAAAAAAAAAAGAATCACACAACTATTGTCATTGTTGAAGAGATAGAGATTTAACTTACTAAAAGTCAAAGACAATTTTTGAATAGCACTTTTTGGCTCTTTGCTTCTTTGGTGAAGAGTGGGGGTAGTTATTATGGGTATCTCTTTTATTTCTCTGTATACAGTTGGATGTGTGAAAAAAAAAAGATATACCGGTATTTCCATATTTGTGCATTTAGGTCTGTGTTTGGGTGTGTGTGTATGTCTTGGCACATGCAAGCAGTGTGTTACACAACCAACCTCCTCTTTCACCACGCAGCAACATTATCAATAGTATATTTTTCATTGTACTCTATATTCTGCTGAAGAGACAGTATTTTTATAGTCATCATGACTATTTTGTCAGCCATATTGACTGTTATCAAACCAGTTTATTCAGGATATATAACATATATCAAGTAGATATTCAGGATATACAGTGTAATCCATAAATATATATATAAATACATGCAGATAATAGAATACTATCAAGTTACATCACTTTGGGGTAAGTTAGGGCTGTAAAGTGTTTTATCTGCATGCATGTGCAATTACATGCACACATGCACATGCCCACACAGACATACGTGCATACACACATGTATGCGTGTACACTGTATGATTGTGCTTAAAAATAAACTGTCCTTACTTTGGAGAAGGAATTTTAGGATGAGCGAAATGAGTGTTATCTCATAAGCAGGCATGTTGACCATGTGCAATATTTCTAAACAAAAAAAAAAAAGTAAATATTGAAAATATTAAAGATCTAACACAAACGTCTTGTGACCTTGAGTTTTTCCTTCGTGTTTGATGTTTATCTAACGAGGTGTATCCTCACTCGCCAGGAGATGACTCAAGCAAGTCCTTGGCCGTTTGCATTCTCGCCACAATCATGATGAAAGACTTGACGGAGACGAGATGATGGCGGGGAAGAAAGAAAAGAAAAACATACTTGCTTACACAAATCTGACCAGCTTGACTCACTATGTCCCTTAAGTCCCTGGTACATGCAGTCTGTGCTTCTCCAGCTGGCCTTTATCTGACACATCAGTGTTAGGGGGGTTACTGGATTAGAGGAGCCTTGCAGACTCAGGTCATATTGGGTATAAGGTTCGGAGACCTTGTCAAACAGCCTCATATAAAGTAAACACACTGTGGGAAGCTTAAAATGAAGAAGAACGCTCTGCCCTCTTCCAAATGCCAGATAAGTGCAGTGGCCTTGATCAGATGGCATTTACATGTCAGGTTTTACTGCAATCACGTGAAGAAAAACGAATATTTAATATAAGTTTATGTGATCACAATCGTAAAGCTCTATGGTACCACTGCATTTTTATAGATTACAGTTTTTCACAATTGTTTAAACACATTTTCTGATAGACTACCTCACTTTCTCAAAACTCGAAACACAAATTACAAAACTCACACAGAAAATGCAAAATCCTACACTTCTCTTGCTCTACCCTCAAAACAGTGTTAACTCTTCACTAAATGGTATTTCCTTCTCAAATGCCAAACACATACATCATTTGAGTAGACATTTCTAAGCACCCACTGATGTGCAGAATGGAAGACACTATAGTATGAATGGAAAACAGAATGTCTCAGAATCATGCATTTGTATGTTAAGTGTTACACCTTCAGCTGTTGGATGTAATATCACCATATAGTATTCTTATGTATAGGTTACTCAAATAGAAAACAACACACAATTCTTTACTGTAACAACAAATACGTAATATTTTACAGTATGAGTAGGAATGCTGGAAGAAGTGCAGTGTTGTAGGGGCCAAGGGTGGCGGTGATGGAGGACGCCATGGTGATTGAGTCCAGTTTGCCAGTTTGAGCAACATTTATTTATTTTTCTTATTTATTTACTTTGTTTCTTTCTTTCTCTCATATATATATATATATATATGTATGTATGTATATATATATATATATATATATATATATATATATATATATATATATATATATATATATATATATATAATATTATTATTATATTATATATATGTATTTATATATTATAATATAAATATGTATATGTGTATATATATATACATATATATATACATATATATATATATATATATATATATATATATATTATAATAATATAAATATGTGTATATATATATATTTTCTTTTCTTCTCATGTAGTTATTTATTTATTTATTTTTTCAAATCTTGCACTATAGTGGTTACATTGTGTTACTGTAAAAGGGTAGACAAAATAAGCTTTGGCTTCAGTCTAGACCTTTTGGTCCTTGTTTGATATACATGCAAAAAAAACAACTTTGTATTGACTACTGACTTCTATAACGTGACCAAATAAACATATCAAATCAAATCAATCAAATTGATGGCAGCACACATTGTTATGTTCCCTCCACGTTGGCCAGGGACCTCTGTGATGGCACGCTGGCCGATAATATTCCTCCCTCAGCACCTTCTTTTTACAAGGTTGAACCCCGCTTCATCAATGAATATGAATTCAATGGCAAATTGCTGATTGCATATTGCACAACAGCCTTTGGAGTTTAGAAATGTGATTGACTGTGTGTTCTGTGTGAACAGCAAGAGAGGAATTCAGGAAGAGTGTGCAGGATATTGGGAATTGTGTGTAGTGTTGTGATAAATGTGTGGTATGGAATGGGAATTTGAGTCTAGAGCAGTAAATGTGCTTGGAGTTCAGCAGGATTGGTTCAGCCACCTGAAACATGAGTTTCAGGTTGTGCACGTTGTGTCTGATGTTCCAATAAATGTGTTTAAATAATTGTGAAAAACTGTAAAGATTTTTGTTCTTCCTGTGATGATAATAAGATCATATAAACGGGAAATTATTACCTAACAAGTTCAAAATAACGTCTAGAAGTTGGCATTGGGACTAACCTCCCATCTATCCAGGACATGTACCGGTCCAGGACCAGGAAACGGGCAGGTAACATCTCTGCAGACCCCTCACACCCAGGACACAGTCTGTTTGAACTCCTCCCCTCTGGACGGCGCTACAGAGCTCTGTACACCAAAACCTCCAGACTCAGAGACAGTTTCTTCCCCCAAGCTGTTGCTCTGATGAACTCTCATCACTCATGGATTCTCAGAGTAATCAACCACTGTGCAATAATAATAATAATAATAATAATAATAACCACAATCATATGTTGTAACAATGCACCTTTCAATAACCACGACTACCTCATACTGCTGCACCTTTCACTTTTAAATTGTATATATGTTAATTAGAGCCATTTGTCTATTACTGTTTGTAACTATTTAAATCTGGCTTCAGTGAGTGAAAAAAAACGGGAAAAAATCCCCTGTCTGGCATTTTCATACTTGACCAATAAAGCTTATTCTATTCTATTCTACTTTACTGCAAGCACTTGAAGTAAAACTATTACAAAATATTTTTTAAAACAAGTTTATTTGATCACAATCGTAAAGCTCTGCTTTTTTTAAAAGATTTTTGTTCTTTGCGTGATGATAATACGATCATATGAACTGGAAATTATTATTTAATAAGCTCAAAATAATGTCTAGAAGTTGATATGCTATTTCAGTATATTATAAAAAGTAATAAAAAGTGTAATTGCTATTAAAAAAGCAAGAAGATATATCTACTGAAAGTCTTGGATACATGTGTTTTACAGTTTTACATTTATTTTATGTGTTAATAATATGCATTATTAAAATGTTTCATTCTTTGGTTTACATCTGATGTTAGTTCACTTCACTTATAGTTTTGTGAAAGCCAGAGCAGCAAACTTCAGCAACAGCCTCTGTACATCAACCATGTATTTTGGTCAAGACCATTCAGGTCTTTGTAGACCAGCAGTAAGATTTTAAACTATATCCTTTGACTCACTGGAAGCCATTGTAGTGATTTCATGACCGGTGTAAGTTATAGCTGCAGTTCAGGTAAAGCCTCATTTTCACTTTGCACACACACAGTTACACAGACATACACACCTGCTTACTCATTTATATTATATATACTTACCCCACAGTTTTGGGGGACAGTTTATCACAGTAGCCTTGTCTTGATTCAGTTTTAGAGACCTGAAATGGTTGCTGTTTGTGTCTCTGCCTGTTCTTGTGTCTGTTTGTTTGTTTGTTTGTTTGTTTTCTCTCTTACAGATTTCAAAGGCTTGTGTGCCCGTTGTGCATATATATATATATATATATATATATATATATATATATATATATATATATATATATATATATATATATATATGTATATATATATATATATATATATATATATATATATATATATATATATATATATATATATACATACATACATACATACATACATACATACATACATACATACATACATACATACATACATACATACATACATACATATATATATATATATATATATATATATATATATATATATATATATATATATATATGCTACTCGAGTTGAGGGGGGATGAGGGGGGCTGGCATTCCCCCCTGAAATAAAAACGGTCAAAATCATCCCCCCTGTAAAACTGCCATCCCCCCTTTCCATCTCTTATGTCATTTCATCAATGAATGTGGTTTTACTGCTATTTCAACATTTAGAGTCATCACCAGAAAAATAACTTATTTGACAATTTTCACCTGTTTCAAGTAAATTTTCACTTGAAATAAGTAAGAAAATCTTGCCAGTGGGACAAGATTTATCTTCTTATTACAAGCAAAAAAATCTTGTTCCACTGGCAGATTTTTCCACTTATTTCAAGTGAAAATCTACTTGAAACAGGTGAAAATTGATGTTTTTTCCAGTGATGAGTCTTTTTTAAGTGAGACATTTTAACTAGAAATAAGACAAATATTCTTGTTAAGATTTTGAGTTTTTGCAGTGATCCATTTTACTTATCCTGTGAAGGACAGAGTCATATTGATAAGTTCAGAAAACTGTTTATTTTTGTGTTTTGATGTATATGATGTAAGCCCAGTGGATATTTAAAGCTTACAGAAGGCTGCATTTAACTGCTGCTATGTCATTCCTGCAGTATTTCTGCAGGTGTTGTGGTCAGTGCTATTATTTGTAATATATTATATTATTTGTAATCAGCACAAATTATCTGTCCCCATATGATAAAATCCACCAGTTTTTACAACTCGAGTACTGGTAGTAGTAGTATATATAAGTATTCATATATTTAAAAAAAATCTATATGTTATAGGCTATATTAAATTGTTTATATATTAAAATGCATATCTATGCTTTAGGTTTTTACCAATATCTTTTAAATGCTGTGTTTTTAAATCTATTTAAAAAAAATGTTCATGTTTTATTTTTCAGTTCTGTAGCACTTATGTTATATTATTAAATATAAATGAAATGTATTATTATTATTATTATTATTATTATTATTATTATTAGACGTCAATTTTCCTCCCAAAGGGATTAATAAAGTCATCTGAATCTGAATCTGAATATAAACTACATTTCCCAGGCGGCATTGCGAGCGTCTGTCTCTAGGTGGCTAGCAACAACAGCTTTCAGCCCAGACAAGCAGCCGGCGGCTCCGAGAGCGGGACTTTTTTTATTTTATTTTATTTCTCCCCGCGTGTCTTTCCACGAGAATTCGCTTCCAGGGAATCTTAAACACGAACAGCTCCTTAGTTGCAGAACAGCGGCTGAAACCCCCCCCTGACCTCTGCTCAGAGATATGAGCGGCAGCGGGCGGCCCAGGACCAGCTCGTTTGCTGAGCCGCCAGGTGTTCCGGGAGCGTCCGCCGGACCAGCCGCTGCCGTGGGGAGCAGCACAGGAAAGTCCGGGGTCCCGCAGGCCTCCGGAGGCAGCTCGTCAGGATGCTCAAACCTCAAGCTCGCCAGTAAGTTCCCTCGAGCTGACAAACGGCTCCCGTCGCTAATTCAACCCATTGCCTTTACATTTAAAACAGAATATTGTGTTATTTCCCACACATGAGGTAAAATGGTCTAAAAACCAGCCCGCTAGCCTGCTAATGGTAGCCGCTTGTTGGGTCCTGGTTCCCGGTCTGGTCAACAAACACGTGCCGCTGACCAGCAGCAATGTCACGCTGCTGGATCAACAGCTTATAATCACTAATATTCACAATCTAGGGGTTATTTCACTGTGAGTAGCTCGGCTGCTCTTTTGTGGCAAAAGCCTGACTTAAAACACCTGAACTCGGGGGCTTTGCCACCAAAAAGGTGCCCGAGCACCAAGGTCACCTGTGGGGCGAAGGCTCGGCAGCAGGTGGCCCGCCTGGAGGATGCGAGGGATGCCACTCAGGCAGGGGGGAGCAGGATAAAGTAGTTCCTGTAGGAACTAACCCCCCACGGGCCCAACCTCAGACACAAATTCAATGTTACAATTTTAAAAATGACTATTATGTAGTAAGACATGCTTGATCTGAACTTCAACAGCCATCTAAAGTTTATCACTAAATCTGACTATTACCACCTGAAAAACATTGCTAGAATTAAGGGGTTTCTGTCTAAACAAGACATGGAAAAACTTATTCATGCATTCATTTTCAGTAGGTTGGATTATTGCAATGACATCTTTACAGGCCTTAACAAGAAATCTATCAGGCAACTACAGCTGATCCAGAACGCTGAGAGTCCTTACAAACACCAGGAAACTGGACCACATTACACCGGTCATGAAATCACTACACTGGCTTCCAGTGAGTCAAAGGATAGAGTTTAAAATCTTACTGCTGGTCTACAAAGACCTGAATGGTCTTGGACCAAAATACATGCTGGATCTGTTAGTTCCTATGAAGCTCCCAGACCCCTGAGGTTCATCTGGATCTGGTTTGTTGTGGTTCCCAAGAACAAGAACCAAGCAAGGTGAGGCAGCGTTCAGTTATTCTGCTCCTCACCGGTGGAACAAACTTCCTGTAGACCTGAGGTCTGCTCCAACTGTCAGCTCCTTTAAATCAGGCCTAAAAACATTACCGTTTACTCAAGCATACTCTTAAATTAAATACTTACCTGCTGTCCTCCACTTACAACTTGTGCTTTTTATTATTTTACCTCTTTTTCTTATAATTTTATTTCTTATTACTGTTTAATTGTGTCTTGCTGCTTTTAATGTTGATGTAAAGCACTTTGAATTACCTTGTGTTGAATTGTGCTATACACATAAACTTGCCACGCCTAAGACACAGAGCATTATTTATTTCAAAACATTCATTTTCATGTAAGTATTTGCAGAACAGAATTATTGTGAAATCCTTCAGATTTGTTCATAATAAGTAAACAAGACTACTTTTAGTATGCTTATTGTTTATAAGCATACTAGGCAAGGCTAGTTTATTCATATAGCACAATTCTTGTCCTGCATCCAGGACAAGAGAAGAGAATAAGCTTTATTGGCCAAGTATGATCATGCCAGACAGGGAATTTTTTTTTTTCTCACTGAACCCAGATTTAAATAGTTACAAACAGTAATAGACAGATGGCTCTTATTGACATATATCCATTTTTTTCCCCCCAACAATGTCTTTATTGATTTTAACATGTTGCATTTACATGCAAATGTCATTCCCGCTCTCTTGGCTTCATATGTATACATGTTCAGATTCGGCAAAATGACCTTGTGCATAAACGCACATTTAACAGACAACAAACTAAAAAATAAATAAATAAAAAAACAAGGGACACCTCAACACAACAACAGATTATCAGCAATATTTATGGTTGATCATATTATTTTGAGGTACTTCAATTTTGCATGAATTTCAGATTAAATGGCTTTGAGATTTTCTACTGCAGAGAGCCACATTAATAAGTTTCCCCAGATTCATCCATCAGATTATCCAAATTAGACTTTTCAAAAAAGTAAATGACAGGCCCCCAAACATCGTCAAATAATGACTGTTTCCCCTTGATCGTGTATGTAATCTTTTCAAGTGGGCTATTACTCTTTTCGCTAATAAAAGGCGTATATAAGAGTTTGGTGTGTTCATGTAATTTTATGGTTAGCTGGGTATATACCTAGTATAATAATCTTTGGGTCGAGGGGTATTTGTATGGAGAGCATACCTTGAATACACTCTATTTCTTGCCAGAATCTTTTAATTTTAGTGCACTGCCAACATGTATACAATTTAAAGGGGAAGGTGCAGCAGTATGACGTAGACATGGTTATTGAAAGGTGCATTGTTACAACATATGATTGTGGTTATTATTATTGCACAGTGATTGATTTCTCTGAGACTCTGAGTGATGAGAGTTCATCAGAGCAACAGCTTGGGGGAAGAAACTGTCTCTGAGTCTGGAGGTTTTAGCTTCCAGTGCTCTGTAGCGCCGTCCAGAGGGGAGGAGTTCAACCAGAATGGGTCCTGGGTGTGAGGGGTCTGCAGAGATGCTACCTGCCCGTTTCCTGGTCCTGGACCGGTACAGGTCCTGCATAGATGGGAGGTTAGTCCCAATTATCCTCTCTGCAGACCTGATGGTCCGTTGCAGTCTGTGCCTGTCTAGTTTGGTGGCCGATCTGAACCAGACAGTGATGGAAGAGCAGAGAACAGACTGAATGATGGCAGAGTAGAAGGTGGTCAGCAGCTGCTGTAGCAGGTTAAACTTCCTGAGCCGACGCAGGAAGTACAACCTCTGCTGAGCCAGACAGCTCGGCTGTCTGCTGGAGAGGTGGGGAGTCCCCCCCCTCCCCATGTCTGAGATAGAAATATTGTATCCTCCTTTATCACTGCAGTGGCAGGTAGAAGCTGAGTACGGAGTTTGTGTCTGCCTGCTAATCCATCCCTTATCACCCATTTGCAGGCGGTCATGTAGCTCCTGATATTAGACCCTGAATGGGAGGTCATCTTCAGTTCATAGCAGATGTGATCATTGGTGTCTGTCCTACTGCAACACTTTATTAAGCCTCTTTTTGTCCATTTGTTGCCTCTGGCTGTTAATATTTTGAATATGTGATAGATTTTATAAAGAGTTAAGTCACATGGAATCTATCGAGACAGAATGGCAGGCTCAAATGTGGACATCATTGGATGTGTTATTAATCAATCAGTCGAGTCAATTAAACTTTATTTGTAGTTCAATTCAGCTCAAAAATACTTTATTAATCCCTAAAGGGGGAATTGATTGATGAATTCAGTGTGTTTTGGAGGTTTGAAGCAAAAGGAACAGTTTAAAGAAGAAAAAAAACAACCTATTATTACTGTCAACACACACCCAAATTAGCAAAAGTGACATACATAAGTACACGTGTTATTCACACACACATCTAAACCCATACCGATAATTTGAATAAAAGGAAAAATCCTTAGTCTAAGAGGAAACATATAACCTTATCAATTAAATAAACGGATAAGATGTAATTAAACTAAAATAACTAAATGGATATCAACTAAATGTAGGGTATTAATTAGTAAATAAATGAATAGCACCCTGGGGGGCAATATAAAAATCAAGTGTAAATAAAAGGCAACTGAGAAAAATCAGCAAGCATGTTTTTTTCTTCTTCTATTTTTCAAAGACGTAACACTAACCTATATAAATTTAATAGAGCATTAACTACCCAGACTTGAAACAAATAGTTTATTTCTAACTCTCCTTCATTTCAATATCTTTTAAACAGTTCAACATTCATCTGTAGAGTGTTACTCAACAAAAATCCAAGTAAGATATTAGTTCAAAATAATGTAGCAGCTCTGATGACGGCCTTAGACGATGCTCAACATTAGATACAGTGGTGCATTTATAACAAATAACCTCCTTAACCTAATGTTACACTACTGCTAAACTCAAACTCCATGTCAGTGTTTAATATTCTAACATTCCTGTGTGTGAAAGGGACAAACGGGTTGACAGAACTTGCAGTATTTTATTGCCAGCTTGACACAGCGCTCCAAGGCGTTTTCTCTTTCAAATGTTGCTGCATTGCTGTAATTCTAGTGTGATATGCTAACTGCATCTTACACAGTCTGAGGACCACAATATCATGAATAAAATATTTCCACACTTTAGAAGGCCGTGTGCGAGCTTTTTTTGCTGCTTCGGAGCATCCATGCTGTCTTAATTTGTTTTATTTGAATCTAACGCGCCGACACATATTATCAAAGTATATGAACTTACGATTATCCCGGCCCTGCCCAAAACAGGAAGTGACAAGGCTGTATTGTGTAACTTCCTGTGCTGGATTATAGAGCAATAACGAAGAATTGGGATTCTGTTTATTAAAAATTACATGGTTTTAGATCCTTCAGTAAAAACTCTCCAATACGATGTCCTTACTTTCCACTTTGAGTATATCAGATGGTGATATTGGAATAAGAACAACTCTAGAACAAACTTTTTCATCCCTGCATTAACTCAGTAGAAGCTAAACAATGTTTGAAGTGTTGTTTCTGTAAGTAGAACGATATAAGAACTCTATGACTAATATTCACACTTCACTATTGGCTTATTTAGAGTTAGCCATATTGCAAAAGCAGCGTTTAACAGTAATATAATTGCTCAAGAAAGTAATTATGAAAGAGAAAATGCGAGAATGACTGATCAAGAGACCAAAGGGGAAATAATAATACGTAACCTCCTTACGTCTAGGAGGACACACTGAACTAAAATAACAACCCATACGTTTATTTTAAAACCTGAATGTGGCCTGAACCCCATGACAGATTTGTCACTGTCTTCTTAAACCTTTATTTGTCAGCCTTTGATGAACATATAAGGATGAAACAAAAACATTAGTAACATTCAAATATCTGCTTTTATTGTACATGTTTTACTTGTTTCCTTGAATCGTGCAATATGTTTCAGGGCCGACAGGGAGATGCATACATATGTTATATGCACTGTTTTGTCAAGAAGAATAACTAATAACCTAATAGTTATTGTAGATGTACTGTAGATGTAGATCAACTTGATTCTTTTACAGCTACTTTGATGTTGAATTTGTTTTCCACCAATGTTTTTTTTTTTCTTAAACAAAATCAAATAGATCTGAATAGATCAGAGGCATCAGTCATTTTGACAGATAAAAACACATGACGTTGACTCGGACTTGGTATCGAAAAGCGATATCTTTCTGTTATTGATGCCGCTGTGTCAACGAGTATCGAAAAACTCATAAGTTGCACTGGAAAAAATACAGGCTGTAATTTTGAGTTTCTTTTCCTGTTGTCAGACTGTAGGCGTTGTGGTGGTTTTGTGTCGATGAATGAATAACTCTGAAATTTACCTTTTGTTTGACTCAGTTCTTGGTGTGACAATCTTTAGTTTCTTGAGTTGCAAGTTTTGAGAGGGAGTAAAACAGTTTAAATCTTCTATATCAGGAGGGAAAACTTGATGGAGACTATCACAACGGAAACTGGTAAATTCTTTGTATAAAATAATGATACTAGTTCAGTCACTTTCTCTAATTTGTTTATTTTTATGCTACTAGGTAAAATATAAATGTCAGTTTCTGCCACTAATGTAACTTATTGTATGCTGGAATTTTATTATATTGGTTTTGAAGAAAGTATTGATCAAGAATCATATTGACGATGACGTATCTAACCTTGGCGTTGCGTAATTTATAGCAGCACTTTCAGTAACAGCACATAGAGCATCTCAAAGACACAATAATGTCCCAGTGGGCCTCATTGTGTGTTTAATTAATTAGCCATTGTTTCGGGTCATATGGCATCATTGGTGACTTTGATACTGTAATCAATTTATACGGCTATCTGGGTACCGAGTTTGTTTAAGAGCTATGGGGCAGACGCCTTAAAGCACTTCTGACTATGATGCAGAGGGAGCGTCTGTCGTATCGAATGTTTCCAGAATCTGGAAATCATCATCCCACATTCAGACTCCAGCCGACTCCTGATCGCGTCCCGAGGAGCGCTCTGACTTTATAACGCTGGTTGAAGTGGAGCTGCTAACTCCAGCCGTCAGTGTGGCGGCGCAGCGGGGGCTCTGGCTTCAGAGCAAAATTAGAAACGCCAATAAGACGGTCCAAAGGCAAAGACACAGACCTAATGACCGCTGCTTCTGCAGCAGCCTCCCCTGCTGTGTTTGAGCACGAACGAAGTCCAGGAGGAAGGTTTCGGTTGAAGCTACCGCCGGTCTGTAAAAGTGGCTGCAATTTATCTACTTGTTAGGGCTGGGCGATATGGACCAAAAGTCATATCTCGATATTTTATAGCTAAATGGCGATACTCGATATATATCTCGATATTTTTTCTGTGCCTTAATTGGGGTTTCCCCCAAAGCATTATAGCATAGCATCTCTGTTAGCTTCATTTTTTTCTGAGGCAAACCCTTAAAAAAACAGTCAGTGTTAATACAAAGCCTCGTGCCAAATGTCACACAGGTTTCTTTATTAACAGAGGTCTGCACAATATCAAAATGTATAAAACAAATGAAATAAAAATAAACTGCCTGCATATATAGAATAAAAATGCTTCTTGAATAAAATAAAACAAATATCCCTTTCCTGCATAACAATTAAATTAAATTAAAATACACTGTGCAATTAATACAATGTAGACAGTAACAGGCAGACTTTTCCACTGAGGTTGACAGTTGTGCAAATAACAAAAACTTTGTGCAAATCTCAAATAAAACATTCAAGTCAATTTTTCACAAAATAAGCTATATCAAAATCATTTAAAAAAAAAAAAAAATTTTTTTTTTTTCAAAATCGATATAAACGATATTGTCTCGTACCATATCGCGTTTGAAAATATATCGATATATATTAAAATCTCGATATATCGCCCAGCCCTACCACTTGTAAATAGTTTTTTTTCATATTTGAATTGTAATTATGCTTGTTTTTAAAAGCTGCACTCTCTATATCTGCAAGTTTGGGCACAAAAATAATTTTGAACCCCCCTTCTATCACCCCCAGCAGGAAAATAAGAGCTAGAAATAAAAATCCATCATCTACTTCATGTGTCACACTTTGTTTCCTTGTCATGGACCGGGGAGGGTTCATGGATCACGCTTCCCGTTATTTGTTTTTAAGGGAACTGTTTTATAGAGAAAATACACACTATTAAATCTAAGTTTTGTTGAAAGCTTGTTTGAAGCTGTTGAAAGTCTCATTTTGATGGACAGAGAGAAAATCTGGTGGATTCTCTGGTGGGTCCAGCTCGCCTCTTGTTTTTGTGACACAGTCTCCTCGTCAGTCCTGGCTGGAAACTGTCTGCCTTGTGCCTGAAGGAAAATAATACAGGGTGGTTTGATGAAGCTGAAAAATGGCAAAGCATTAAGAGTTTATTTCCTTCTGGAAATGAGTTTCCATTTGAGAATGTCAGTAGAACGACAGGAAGCCGAGTGTGACACAATGCATCGCTGATATGTCACCGAGCCGTCAAGCAATAATAAATTAGGAAGCCGGACAAATCTTCATAATGATAGATTATTGACCTCCTGCCAGTTTCAAGTCTTAAATTGATTTTTTTTTTTATTATTAAGCTGAAAAAGACAAATAAAATCAAGAGCTTTGATATCTCGAGTTAATCTTTGATTCATAGGTAAAGAAAATGTAAGATGACAAGCAATATAGACAGTTATGTCCCTCAACCAAGTGCCCTACTTTTTACCCAGAGCCACGAGTGAGTGTTTGTTTTGTCCATGTTCGTACGGAGGATGAACCCGGTCAGTGAGGTAGAGAACCCAGTGACCCGGTCACTCTGCCAGCTTCACAGTTTCAGCGGTAACTGATACTAACAGCATGTCTATTCGATGACTGCCACACTTCTGTGACTGATGACAGTTTATTGGACATACACTTCACTCCGCACGGGGACCATATCAATAAGTTCAAAACAAGTTCATTTTCTCATTCTGGAAACGGGTCATCCTGGTCTGGATGATGGTGATAAACGACTACATCTAGATGGCAGAGGGCTGCTGTATTATTCAAACAGCATAGATGAGGATTTGACCACTGAAAAGTATTCTTCTCATGCTTTACTTGTTGATTGTCTCTCCTGGATAACTCCACAACCAGAAGAGCCAGTTGAAGTGTTTCCAGTCTGACCTGCCGTTACCCATTCGTGCAATTTAATTCTCTCTCATGAAATTGCTCTGGTTTCTCTCCCATTTATAGGCATTTATACCAATACAGATCATACCAGAGCAGTGCAACTTGTCAAATTTTAATCATGATTCAATTTTGACTCTCAGCAATCAGAAAAATGTCCTTTCTTTGTAGGGATGTTAATAATTAATCGATTTTTGATTAATTGCCGTTATGAAATTACCAGATTAAAATTAACGATTACAATTAATCTATTTATTTATTTATTTTTTTCGTTTAATTTCACCAGCTCGTATTACGCCCGGACCACATTTAATGCGACACAAAGCGCTGCGGCGCGCACATAAAGTTAGAAGAAAGAGACGGCGGATATGTTTGGTTTTAGTAATATCATGCTCAGGCAATGAGTCTGCAATGGCCCAGACGGGAGACACGTGTAGCTCAGTGCTTAACTTTTATTTTTAATCCACTCTATATTCTTCTGGTTGTTCTCCGATATGCTCCCCTAAAGCCTGAATTATGGTTCCGCCTTAAATCGACGCAGAGCCGCCGCCGTAGCCTACGGCGGCGGCTCTGCGTTGTTGTAACGCGGAACCATAAATCAGCCTTCTCCGGTACATACATAGGTTTCTCTAAACATCTGTCCCCGCTACAGTTTTAACTAAAAGAAAATGTGCTCCAATACAGCAGGTCTCATAATTTTATTTTGAACACTGCCAAAACTCTAACTTAAAACGTAACTAGAACTTAAAATTTGCTTGACACAAATGACACTATTATGGCTGCTGCTACTACTAATAGCCTTGAAGTGCACTTTATATTATATTCTTTGTGGTACAAAAATTTCTTTTTGTTACTTTTGTATCAAATAAATATTTGATTAAGGAATACATTAAAATGTCCTTTGTATTTTATATAAGCAAAAAAAAATTATGTTTGTATCTCAGATGGGGGAAAAACGCCGCTTATCAACTAATCGATGATCGATCGATAAGGTTATCAACTGTCAATTAATGAAATAATCGATAATTTGCATCCCTATTTCTTTGTCGTCCAAAATAATGATTTAAGATTTTCTTCTTTTCTTTTTGTTTCCATAATTGATCAGCCAGAGAAAGTACCGCATGAATCCCACCGGGGCAGGGGCGGGCTTTAGGCAGTGACTAATTCAGGAACCATGATTCAAAACGACAGAGAAGGCTTCAGTATTACTAATAACATGGGATCAAAAAACTGCAAAACCAGCTATTCAGTTATTCACTGGTGTTTCTTTATTTACTTACGACACATAAGTTGTTTCTGACTGGTTGTAAAGTCAATGATTGGTCCAGCGTGTCCAGAGGCATTTTCCTCCTGTGTCTGTCGGTACTTCCAACTGAAATCACAGTTGAATCCTTTATATTGACGAGTGAAGGAATCAGGATGGCTGGCCCGGGTGTTGTTAATTGTAAATTACATTCATATAAATCGAAATGTCTTTATATAATTATTGAGGTGCCAGCGCCACCACACACTATGTTTTTTAAGGTTGTAAAATAAAGATAAGGTTACAAATGTTTCTCCTAAGTGGTAAACAAATAAAATACCTCAGACATGTGTCTGACGTGAGCCTGCACATATTAGATTTGTGCTTTGCAGCTGAATGGTGTGACAAAATAATCCTTTTATAGAAGGCTGTTATCACTTTAAACAGTTTATCAGGACGAAGACAGTAGTTGGCCTATTTTTGGGCTCTTTCCCAGTTTAATTAGTCACAGACTCTTGAATATGAACCCTGCCATTCCCTTCTCTTTCCTTGGAGGGTTTTTTTTTTAAAAGGTGACATCCGCTCACTGGGCTGTTTTTTAACCTAAATATTAAAATGACTGCAGAAAGTAAAGGGTTTAATGTCAGGAATGACGATCTGGGTAGATTAGGAAAAACCTTTTGTGTCTATTTTGAATACAAAAGATCCCAAGAGACCTTTATTAATTATTCTTGTAAATTATTTTATGTTGTTTTTATTTTTTCAATCTTAACTCTGTGCTGAATTTCTTAACGTATTAAATTTGTTGTTTTTTTCCCCAGGAGACAGTGGGAAGGTGACAACAGTTGTGGCCACACCAGGTCAGGGACCAGACCGCCCACAGGAAGTCTCTTACACTGACATCAAGGTGAGCAAGAAAAGTAAAATCCAAACCTAATATAGTCGTGATTCACGCCTGTTCTGAATGACGACTGTACAACCCGATGGTCTCATTGATGACTAAGAGATTTCTCACCACATAATACCGAATTCAGAGTGAATTAATGAGTCAGTCCATCAATGAGCCTGGCTTCATCATTATTGCAGTAGGTCTTGCTATTTCTGATTTTATAATTCCCCCCTTACTTACTGCTGCCTATTTTCATTCTGAAAGCATTGCATAATGGACAAAAATAGCAAACATTCACTGTTGTTGGGCCAGAAAAGAAATTATATGGACTCACAAGGAATATGTAATATTTCTCTGACGCAAACATTTCTTTGAGCTGGATTTTTTGTGGTGTTTGTCATTGTATATAATTCATCCCACTCACAGGATAATTTGCCACGAATCAAAACCTTTCACCAATTTTCTTGGTTTCTGTATATCTCATTTATACTGTGCATGTTGGCACGGAAAATCTGACGGAGGTATTATTGCTTTCCTATCCAGAACGCTGTCGTAAAGGAGATTGTAAATGTCAAGCGTTCATTTTTGCGGTTCAGTGACTAATATTGTTAGTTCCCTCCGAAAGACTGAATTCTACCAAGAACAGTAACTGATTGATCACACTGGGAGATCCTATACTGATTCCCCTTTAAATACTTGTCAATAAATGGCTTAGACGCATTTTAACGTAAACGTTTTTTTACAGTTTGACTCCTTTTTTAAAATGTGAAAGATGCATCAAAAAGGTACATTTAAGGATCTGTCTTCTGCTACATTCCCTCAGTCCCCCAACACGGTGCTTGTGCTAAAACTTTATGTAATATTTATTTATTTGGTTATTTTAGAAAAACAGGGTCAGAACTTTCACTGCTACTGGGACGTGGAGCCCTTTTTGTTTTGTAGTATCTTCATGAGTTGATTGAATTGAATTAGGGATGCAAATTATCGATTATTTCATTAATTGATAGTTGATAACCTTATCGATCGATCATCGATTAGTTGATAAGCGGCGTTTTTCCCCCATCTGAGATACAAACATAATTTTTTTTGCTTATATAAAATACAAAGGACAATTTAATGTATTCCTTAATCAAATATTTATTTGATACAAAAGTAACAAAAAGACATTTTTGTACCACAAGGAATATAATATAAAGTGCACTTCAAGGCTATTAGTAGTAGCAGCAGCCATAATAGTGTCATTTGTGTCAAGAAAATTTTAAGTTCTAGTTACGTTTTAAGTTAGAGTTTTGGCAGTGTTCAAAATAAAATGATGAGACCTGCTGTATTGGAGCACATTTTCTTTTAGTTAAAACTGTAGCGGGGACAGATGTTTAGAGAAACCTATGTATGTACCGGGTGAAGGCTGATTTATGGTTCCGCGTTACAACAACGCAGAGCCGCCGCCGTAGGCTACGGCGGCGGCTCTGCGTCGATTTAAGGCGGAACCTTCAGGCTTTAGCGGAGCATATCGGAGAACAACCAGAAGAATATAGAGTGGATTAAAAATAAAAGTTAAGCACTGAGCTACATGTGTCTCCCGTCTGGGCCATTGCAGACTCATTGCCTGAGCATGATGTTACTAAAACCAAACATATCCGTCTCTTTCTTCTAACTTTATGTGCGCGACGCGGCGCGTTGTGTCGCATTAAATGTGGTCCGGGCGAAATACCAGCTGGTGAAGTTAAACGAAAAAAAAAAAAAAAAAAAATAGATTAATTGTAATCGTTAATTTTAATCGGGTAATTTCATAACGGCAATTAATCGAAAATCGATTAATTATTAACATCCCTAAATTGAATTGAAAACTTCTTCTTGCCCCTTTTCCATCATGGAATGGAACATATGTGAACTATTTCCATGATATGGAATAAATAAAAATGAAATGAAATGAAAATCATCATCATTTGTCTTAACCAGTTTGACCAGGAGCAATTCCCCTGACAACATCACTCCGGGCATCATTTACAGGGCAGCCTCAGGTCCTTAAAAAGTCTTAAATTCCATTTGTGCTAAAATAAGGCCTTTAAATGTCTTAATTTGTCATAAATCTCAGCCCAAGGGTCTTAATTTTAGAGGGAATGTATCCAGTCATCATTAAAAAGTTTATTTCATGATTTTGAGGAGAATCTCCTGCGGAGGCTCTAAATCTGTGTTGCCAGGTCTGGCAAGTTTCAGACTATTTGGGCTGAAAAATATATATTTGCGGCTGCTTTTCCTGGTTTTTACTAAATATTTAGGAGAAATTATTAACAAAAAAAGTTTCCATTATGGCAGAGAAAAGTAGAAATGTTTTATTTGCTTTAATCTACTGAAATTAAATTGTGGTCTTTGTTTGGAGCCTGACCTTTTTTTGGACTATTCAGTGGTGTTGTGAAGCTTGAAATGTATTATGCATTTAATAATTTGACGATTTTAACATAGAGAATGTATGATTTTTTTTTTTTTTTAATTTTAAATTTTTTTTTTTTTTATTTTGCACTGTTTTTCTTTTCCTTCGCACTACTTTTTATTTCCATCACAATGTACATACACTGTCTATATCTTCCCTGCATGTGTGTGTTAAGTGTACTGCTGCTAACATGCGAGTTTCCCCATTGAGGGAGTAATAAAGGATTTTCTTATCTCTTATCTTATCTTATTTGGGCTGGTTTTTCATTATTTTGGTGGATTTTACATCATGTTTGGGCTGGAACCTGTCAGCCAGATCTGGCAACCTCAATCTCAGTGCTGGATTTCTTAGTGACTTGTGTTTCTGGTCTTAAATTTTGTTTGAAAATTGTATTAAAAAGTCTTAAATTTACCTTGGTGAAACCTGTAGACACCCTAATTTAAGGCATGTAAATCCCCCTAGTATAAACAACAGCTGAGCTCCTCCAATAACTTATCAATAACAAAGACCTGACCACAGCCTGTATGTACGACGTCATTAATGGGAGGCCGAAGGTTTTTACACACCTATTTACCACTTTGCTCCTGCAAAACAAACCAGTGCTGTTCTGTCCTGCAGTGCGTGCTGTGGATGACAAGCATCTGCGCTGCTAACATTAGACCACAGCTGTTAATATTTAATTCATGGAGGGGAAAAGAGTTTGTCTTTGCAGCCCTAGAGATACACAAGGCTTACAGAGTTAAGTAACAGAGCGGAGGATGAATCATATCTCACACTGGCAAACAAGCAGCACCGCTGCCAACACCAGAGCCCACGTTAGAGGCCAGAGGACCCGTCGATAGTCTTTCCTTAATGATTATTTCCCAGTTTTGTCTGAAGTTTTTGTTGTTTTTATTACAGATTTTACCCTGTAGGATCCTTTTGTGGCGCTCCTCTGTCAGAATCCTCTTAGGATACGGCAGAGGAACGAAATATCAATGCCTTCGCTGTTGCTTACTATGCAGAACTGAAAAGAGTGTTTACAGCCTGCTATGGATGACATTTAGCTGCTCTGATATTTGCAAAATGGCCCACATTTAAGTGTACTGCTGCTAACATACGAGTTTCCCCATTGAGGGAGTAATAAAGGATTATATATTAAACATTTTTGTCAGTCCAGTGTCTGACTTTCCTCTCTTTGTAAAACCCACAGGTCATTGGCAATGGATCGTTCGGTGTGGTGTACCAAGCTCGGCTCATCGACACCCAGGAGATGGTGGCCATCAAGAAGGTTTTGCAGGATAAGAGGTTCAAGGTAGGACTGTAGTCTGAGCTTGGTTCCTATGTTTAATCTTTACCGCTCTTAGAATTATTTTTTTTTCCCTTTTTTTAATGTTTGAAATGAGGTCAATAGTCTTATTTACAAACTCCATTTCCAAAAACAACTGTGAACTCACAGATGACTTTGAACACCCTTTTCAGACTCATGCAGATCAGCTGATCTTGGCTCTTCAGAACTTCAGAAGTCGCCTTTCTGTATAGCGTAGTTCATATTATGAACAGCAAGTATCATATTTTTTTAATTCTTTTTTGGGCTCTAGTGGCTCTTTATTTAAGTTGCAGACTGGAAGGGGGTAGAGCACAAATGTCAAAGAGAGAGAATGAGAGAGAGAATGTGGATGACAAGCAGCAAAGGTGTGCAGGCCGGGATTCGAAACTGCGACCACTGCAGGAGGACTGTAGCCTCGGTATATGAGCCGCTTGCTTAACCCACTGCGCCACCGAGCAGCCCAATTTTCACATTTTTTTTATGACTTTTATCGCCTGAGGTAGCTGTGAACTACAACTCCAAACTCATTTCCTTAACTGGACTAGGCCTGGGTGAAAAACCGAAAATGTACTGTTACCGAGCTTACGTTTCAAGTGTTGTGCATTCACATTGTTACAGTTACATTGGGTTTAAAATGTGCGACTTGTCTTTTTGGCCTTGAATTTAGTTTGAAAATAGTATTTTAAAAAGTCTTACATTTAACTTGGGCAAACTTGTAAACACCCTGCAAACCGCTCTGATTAGGCCTGGGCGATTTAAAAAAAAAACAAAAAAACTTACCGTTACCGACAGTCACTGCGATGACAGACATCAAATTTCCCATGTCGGTAAATTCTGTGTTTCGATAAAAGAAAAGAGAAAATTTTGACATTTGTGCTGATAGGCTAGTTTCATTACCCTTTTTAGAATGAGTGTCTGTAATCACGTGACTCCATCCATCCAGTCTGAACGAGAAGGGAAACCCAAGAAGATGGCTGACATAACAGGACCGTCTAGTGTGAGACTCGTGCATTTCAACACGTTCACACACTCTCACGCCAAACATGGCGTTTCTCACGCTGAGAAATTAACTTCAGCGCACAGTAACTCCAACAGTCCATCTTACAAACGAGTCACGGCATGCTACTGTGCACTTTCAACTCAGGTTACTGACTAATTCAAACAGCTGCTCTATCAGCCAATCAGAAAATAGATTTTTTTTTTTTGTTGCCAGGTAAAGTCTGAGTTTCAGCTTCAAGCACTTCATGAATGTGTAGCGGCGCTTTTCTATTGGTACCTACTCGGCTCGACTGAACTCGGCCCAGTTTCTTTTCCTTTACAACCCAGCGGTCGGAGCAGAAGTAGGCGGGTTGGAGCGAACTCTTTCTGAAGACGACGGGTCGATGGGACACTGGGAGAGACATTCAGTGCACAGGGTTTAAACGCCCCATGAAAGTAGCCGGCAAAAGGGGGGGGTTATCGTTAGAGATGCACCGATCAGGATTTTGAGGGCCGATCACCGATCTCGAAAACCAGTATCGGCCGATCCCGATTTTGCCGATCACCGATCACCGCATGAAATCCATAAATTCGTCAATATTGTTGTCTCATGTACACGACACTGACATTGTATTATTAGGTATAAAAATTAGGAGATTAGGTGTAAGACTCGGCTTACAAAGAGTAAGTGTAGTTTAGTAGCTTCAGCTTTCCTGTGGTAATAATTATGTACAACATGTGCAGCAACACAGACAACAGTAGACATTTCACTCTTAGAGTTGATACAAGTTGTAAACTATAAACCTTAGTTTTCCTGTGGAAAGAGGAATTCAATCTTAAAATAAAAATGAATTATTAAGCTTTGTGAAAGCTTTAGCGGTAGCATCCGCTGCATGTGAGGAAACTCTTGTGAGTGAAGCAAAACTCTTCACACTAGAACTCCACATGTCACTCCTGAAGCGACTGACACGACTGTCGTCCTGCATGAGGCTTTGGACTGTAAATAGTTTGGTAAAACTCCGACAGGATTTCATCAGTGAAGTATTTACACCGCAGCAGCGCGCAGCGCGCACCGCACATCCAAGCTGCAAACGTGTTTAAACCCGATGTCTTCTACAACTGAAAGCGGCTGATGAGCAAAGCATATGAATTAATTTCCTTACGATGTAGTTCTTTATTTTTCTTCCTGTCGTTTATATGTCTCTGTTACAGGTGTTACAGCTGAGTTAGTGCCGTTGCTCCTTTTTTTCTCTGCCTTAGCTGCAGCCAACTTTGAAAACTCAATATACTCCGTGTGAAAAACTTTCAAATGTCTTATCGGCTTCGTTGTGTTGAAATTCTTTTGTAACATTCCTCCTCATGGTATCTCCTTTGGACACACTTTGCAAACTGCAAATTTGTTGTCCTTTTCAGACATTGTAAAACTCCCGCACCGGCGAGGCCGACGCCTCCTCAGGACTGCTCGGTATGAGATGCGGGAACGCCCGCGCGGGCGGGGGTTTGTTTTAAACGTCATCAGATCGGCCGCTTTGAACTATTATTTTCCGATCTCCGATCAAAACCGATAGGGCCATTATCGGCCCGATCCCGATCAGGGGCCGATCGATCGGTGCATCTCTAGTTATCGTACATTTACCGCTATCGAGGTAAAATTGACGAACTTATCGTGATATTGATTTGAGGTCATATCGCCCTAAACTGGACTCCACGTGTGCAAACAAAACTAAAAACAATGTAGGTTTCAATTGCTTTTTGCCAACTTGTTCATGTTTGTCAAATGCTTGTTGTTTGTGTGTTTGTTTTTCCCCCCGCTACAGTGATGTTTTTTATCTTTCTTCTTTTGTCATGGTTTCAGAATCGGGAACTACAGATCATGAGAAAGCTGGACCACTGCAACATTGTCCGACTGCGTTATTTCTTCTACTCCAGTGGCGAGAAGGTATCTGTTCCTGCAGATTTAACCGACCTTAAAGACAACTGACAACCAAAGTGCCTTTTGATGAAGTTTATTTGAAAATTATGGACAGAAAATCAATCTAAGATTTTTAAGTTTTCCATATTTCCATTCTTTTACTTCTAAAAGTCTATTGTTATGGTGATAAAATTAGTCTTAAAAAACAAAAATCCTTTTGAGGGGGAAAAAGGAAAAGGTAGTCCATTTCAAAATAAAAGCACTTTTGGGGTGGGTTTTTTTTTTTTTTTTTTATTAAACTTTTGAATAAACAAACATCTCTGCTTTATTACAGTTGTCTTAAAAAAAAAAACAATGTTTTGACCACTGGCATTTCTCTTTCTCACTGTCCTGTACAGAAAGATGAAGTGTACCTCAACCTGGTGCTGGATTATGTCCCTGAGACGGTCTACAGGGTTGCCAGGCATTATAACAAGGCCAAGCACATCATTCCTTTCATATATGTGAAGGTAACATTCCTGCTTTTCCTCCCAACACACATCTGAATCTGTCATGTATTTGGTTTTTGTTAACCCACTCAGTTGTTCCCAAACGTCAAAAAAGAGGGCATCTTTACTTCAGCATGTCTAAACCCCCCCAAAACATTGCTAACGGCAGCTTTTCTTGTGTCATGGCCTCCTCAGGTGTACATGTACCAGTTATTTCGCAGTCTGGCGTATATCCATTCCCAGGGAGTTTGTCACAGAGACATCAAGCCCCAAAACCTGCTCGTCGACCCCGAAACCGCCATCCTGAAGCTGTGCGACTTCGGCAGGTGAGCTGATTGAATGAACTTCTGCACAGGCTTGGATGTAGACTTGTAGTCAAGAAGACCGTCTAAACTGAGACCAAGACACTACCGAGGCCAAAGAGGATCAAGACCAAGACTAGTTCAGCTCAAGACCGAGACCAGAAACAAAACTAGTTATTTCCTGATCCTGCGTGATTGTAGAACATCAGCTCCATCCTGGTTCAGCTAGTTTCCATATGAGCTTGTATTCAACTGCAGCACAATAACAGAGAAGTGGATGATGATGTTGAACTCACTATAAATGTTTTCATCCATCAGCTGAGATCAGATATGTGTGGCGACTGCACTACCGCTATTTCTACACTACTGGAGGATTGACTCCAGTGCTTTTAAGGATTGACACGACGACTAACTAGTCCCAAAGTATCTACCAGAATAACCAGCCTCCAACACCCCTCTCCACCTCAGAAAAGTCATGAATAGTAAATGTTACTGGTAGGGATGTCCCGATCAGGTTTTTTTTGCCCCCGAGTCCGAGTCCTTTGATTTTGAGGACTTGCCGATACCGAGTCCTGATCCGATACTTTTATAAAACAATAAAAAATGAAGAAGAGAAAAGAAAATTATGCAGGATGACCCTTTTATTATATTTTAACATGTGTACTGTAAACTGAGCACATAGGAGGTAGGCAGCTTGAACATTCTTAAGTCAGTATAACATTTTTTTCTTCACATTAGAAGTAGAACAACTACTAGTGCAACATTAGAACTAGGTTTGTGGTGTTAAAAGCAGCTTTGTCCTTGCCACCCCTCGAAATCCCCATTTGACAAATCTTGCAGTTTGCGACAGCATTGTTCTCCTCGTTCACTCTGAAGTAATTCCACACAACAGACATGATAGCATAGGGCTGCTTCAGCTTCAAAACAAACAGGCGTGCTCTGCGCGCATGCGGTGCTCTCCGCGCATGCGCAACGCGAACCCTACGCTGTAGACTCTGCGTCGGTGCGACGCGGAACCATAAATCAACGCACACGTGGATGTCGGCGCCAGTGAGTATTTTCACCGGACATTTTGACCGGAGAGATTATAAAATACCGGATTTCGGCATATTTTACCGGACAAAGTCCGGCAATTACCGGACAACGGAAACCCTGATATATATATATATATATATATATATATATATATATATATATATATATATATATATATATATATATATATATATATATATATATATCCGATTCCTGATCGGCTCATAACGTCCGAGTCCGGATCGAGTCTGCAATCACGTGATCGGCCCCGATTTCCAATCACGTGATCGGATCGGGACAACTCTAGTTACTGGTTTAAATTGGACCTAATTTGGAGATGAAACCTGAATTTTAAATATTAAAGATACAAGTACCAACTTGAAATTACATTATTTACCATTAAAGTAATCTGATTACACCGTATATCAGCATCACTGAAATGGACCTGATGCTTAATCAATCACAATATGCAAATATTACTCATATATTTATTCAAACATGGCCGTTTATAAACACAAAACTGTAATTAAATACAGACACATGCAGATGCACCTAAACATTAAAGGAGCAGTACCCCCAATGGCCGTCGTGGTGAAGGGTGGCGCTATAGAGTCTCATTTCTTAAAAGGAGCCTCATGCTCCTTTAAATCAGATGCAAAATACAAATAGTTTACTGTACATTAACTAGAGGAAGAACTGCTGATCACCAGATTCTGTCACCTTGGTGTGCAACGGCATCTCAGTTGTCCGAGACATGAAGAGACCGAGATGTCAAAAAAGTGTTTAACGTTACCTGTTTTTGTTTCCCACAGTGCAAAGCAGCTGGTCCGCGGCGAGCCCAACGTGTCGTATATCTGCTCGCGGTACTACCGGGCTCCCGAGCTCATTTTCGGTGCCACGGACTACACGGCGAACATCGACATCTGGTCGGCTGGATGCGTACTGGCAGAGCTGCTGCTCGGACAGCCCATATTCCCCGGAGACAGCGGCGTCGACCAGCTTGTAGAGATCATCAAAGTGAGTGTTTCAGAACGAAATGATGCGTGAGCGTTACTGTTCAACTTCATTCATGTTTGCAGGGCGGCCGCGACTCCTTAAAAAGTCTTAAAAGTCCTTTAAGGCCTTTTTAAATGTCTTAATTTGGCTTAAATCTCCATCCAAGGGTCTTAATTTTTTAATCTTAATTTTAGAAAGAATTTATCCAGTCATTAGTTTTCTTACACTTTGAAAAGGAAAAGTTTATTTAATTGTTTTGAGGAGAAATAAATCTGTTTCCCAGTTAGACATGCGCTTGCTTGACGCCTCAGCCAGGGTTGCCAGGTTGAGCGGGTTTCCGTCCAATTGGGCTGAAAAATATAGGACTGGGCGGGTTGATAAAATTTGGGATGCTTTTCCTGATTTTTACAAAATGTTTAGGAGAAAATATTAACAAAAATGTTCCCATTATGGCAGAGAAAAGTAGAAATTTATACAATAAACTCACTATTATATTTGCTTTTATCTACTCAGTTTAATTGTAGTCTTTGTTTGGAGTCAGAACTTTTATGGCTATTTAGTGGTGTTATGAAGATTAATTTGCTTATACTTACACATTTAAAAATGTATGGTTTTAACGTAGAGAATTTATGATTTGGGCTGGTTTTGCATTATTTCTACGGGTTTAACATCGCGTTTGGGCTGGAACCTGTCAGCCAGATCTGGCAACCTTGATCTAAGTGCTGGATTTCTTAGTCAGTGTAGTCTCGAAACAAGCAAGCAAGTATGGATAAATTTAGCGACAAATGGCCTCGAAAATTCCAGTTTCACATGGCGGCTGAAAGCTAAGATGCCGAAAGATGACAGCGAGGCTAACTATAAACATTTTAAGTAGGGAACAACGGGGATCAAAGCGCTAGAGTCTCGTATGTAGAGCAGAAAACGCGTAGCTTTTGCTACAGACCGCCAATGCCAGCCATTTTGTGTGCTTCAAGTAACATAAGTGAGCTCACGTTTCAAGTGTTTCAAAGTGTTTCAAAGTGTGTGACTGTATTTTTGGTCTTAAATTTGTATGAAAATTGTTATTAAAAAGTCTTAAATTTAACTTGGTCCAACCTGTAGACACCCTGTGTTTGTTTGTTTTGGTTGTCCTCCATGATTGCTCACTCTCCTCCTCCATCTTTCTCTCAGGTGTTGGGTACACCAACAAGGGAACAAATTCGAGAGATGAATCCAAACTACACAGAGTTCAAGTTCCCTCAAATCAAAGCCCATCCTTGGACCAAGGTAGGAAACACGTATGGGGGTAAAAACCGGCATTAGAGCTGGTCTGTTCTCTCGAGAGGCATGAAGAGGGGGATGAGCCTTAAAAACATATAAAAGAAAGGTGGATAATGGTTGTTATTTTAATCTGAATATGGTCAAGTGTCGTAGCAGAAGAGGACAGCAGAATATATTCACACCAGAAGCTACAGCCAAGTGATTTATTGATTAATTCTGTCCCAACATTTGTCTGACAGTTGAAGTGGTTTTATCATCTACATTTACAAAGTGGCCGCGGGTCCTTAAAAAGTCTTAAATTCCATTTGTGCTAAAATAAGGCCTTTTAAATGTCTTAAAAAGTCTTAAATCTCAATCCAAGGGTCTTAACTTTAGAGGGAATGTATCCAGTCATCATTAAAAAGTTTATTTCATCGTTTTGAGGAGAATCTCCTGCGGAGGTTCTAAATCTGTGTTGCCAGGTTGGCCAAGTTTAAGTCCAATTGGGCTGAAAAATATATATATTTGGGCTGCTTTTCCTGGTTTTTACTAAATATTTAGGAGAAATTATTAACAAAAAAGTTTCCATTATGGCACAGAAAAGTAGAAACTTTTTATTTGCTTTAATCTACTGAATTTAATTGCAGTCTTTGTTTGGAGCCTGAACTTTTTGTGGGTATTTAGTGGTGTTGTGAAGCTTGAAATGTATTATGCATTTAATAATTCACTGTTTTAACATAGTAATGTATGATTTGGGCTGGTTTTTCATTATTTCGGCAGGTTTTGCATCGCGTCTGAGCTGGAACCTGTCAGCCAGATCTGGCAACCTCCACTTTAGCGCTGGATTTCTTAGCGACTTGTCTTTTTGGTCTTAAATTTTGTTTGAAAATGGTATTAAAAAGTCTTACATTTATTTTGGTCAAACCTGTAGACACCCTGATTGAGGGCTTGGATGCTTTTTAACGTCTATTCGTACGGCAGGAGGGTGGGTGTTTCAGTGTCACCTACAATGTCCCTGGCTCTCCAGAAGCATCTTGCTGTGTGAACTAACAAATGGGAGTGAAACTCTGATGACCTTCTCAGCTGTCGTCATCCACTGCAGGGACGCAGCTACTCCGGATGCTCCGTCCACCTCTATGCTTATAAACTGTAGCAACTGTTTCTCATTGTTTTTCCTTTCTTTGGACGGCTGTCAGCATCCCTCTCTTGTTGCTCCTCAGGTGTTTAAGCCTCGCACCCCCCCAGAGGCCATCGCTCTGTGCTCCCGGCTGCTGGAGTACACGCCGGCCTCGCGCCTCTCTCCGTTAGAGGCCTGCTCTCACGCCTTCTTCGACGAGCTGCGCCAGCCTAACACGCGGCTGCCGAGCGGACGGGAACTGCCCATGCTCTTCAACTTCAGCACCACCGGTACTCAAGTCATGTACATTTAGTTGTATTTAGTTCAGAGCATATTTAACCCTTCCAAAATGGTTTTAAATTACTCCATCTTCAGGGCGGCCTTAAAATGTATTAATTAATTAATTATTATTTATTAATTAATTTCCTTTTTCCTAAAATTATGGCTTTAAATGTCTAAATTTGTCTTAAATCTCAATCTAAGGATCTTTTAATCTTAATTTTAGAGGGAATTTATCCAGTCATTATTAAAAAGTGTTCTTACACTTTGAAAAGGAAAAGTTTATTTAATCGTTTTGAGGAGAAATAAATCTATTTCCCAGCCTCAGTCAGTGTTGCCAGGTTGGATGGGTTTCAGCCCAATTGGGCGGAAAAATCTAAGACTGGGAGGGTTGATAAAAGTCAGGCTGCTTTTCCTGGTTTTTACAAAATATTTAGAAGAAATTATTAAGAAAAAAGTTTCCATTATGGCAGAGAAAAGTTGAAATTTACTAAATAAACTCACTGATATTTTATTTGCTTTAATCTGCTCAATTTAATTGTAGTCTTTGTTTGGAGCCTGAACTTTTTTTGGCCATTTAGTGGTGTTGTGAAGCTTCATTTGCTTATGACCTGAAATGTATTACGCATTTAATAATTTAGAGTTTTAACATAGAGAATGTGTGATTTGGGCTTGTTTTTCATTATTTCTGTGGGTTTTACATCGCGTTTGGGCTGCAACCTGTCAGCCAGATCTGGCAACCTTGACCTCGGCGCTGGATTTCTTAGTCGGCGTAGTCTTGAGACCCGGCAAGAACATATAGATAAATGTAAATTTAGCAACAAATGGCTCGAAAATTCTAGTTTCTCGTGACGGCTGAGAGCTAAGACAGCGAGGCTCAGTGTGGTTCGCTGTAATGGTTTTAAATTGGGCTCAACAGGGATCAAAGCGCTGGATTTGTGTATTCACATTGTTACTCTGTTACATTGGGTTCAAAGTGTGTCACTGTCTTTTTGGTCTAAAATTTAGTTTGAAAATGGTATTAAAAAGTCTTTGTCAAACCTGTAGACACCCTGATCTTCCTGTTTTGGTCTCCGCAGAGCTGTCCATCCAGCCTCAGCTGAACTCAATCCTCATCCCTCCTCACGCTCGTTCACACACGGCTGCTTCCGTCCACGGTGAGAAACTCTTAGTGACGGATCTGTAAACGTCATTTCTCTGCAGTTCTTACAATTGTTTTACTCCAGCTGCGGAAACTAAACGGATCAACCTCAACGTTAAAGCTCTTATTGTGGTCGCCACTTGGAAAGTCCCAATTTATTTCAATTGATTGGTATGGAACGCTGACAGTCAAAATTAAATAAATAATTAATGAATTAAATCATTGAATAAATGTACAATGAAATAAATAAAATTGGAAATACATAAATATATAATTTATTTAATACACAATTAAATAATTAAATGCATCATTAAATGGTGAATATATTTCATTGGATATACATTAGTCGAAGTGACAGTTTAAATAAATTTGTGATATGCTTCAGCCAATGCAGGAACCATGAAATAATTAAATATGTAATGAAATAATGTAATATATATCCAATGAAATATTCAAAATGTAATTATTTAATGACACATTTAATTAATTGTATATTAAATAAATTATATATTTATGTATTTCCAAATTTACTTATTTAATTGTACATTTATTTAATGATTTAATTATTTAATTTTGACTGTTTCAGCAACCATGAAATAATTGAATATGTAATGAAATAATGGAATATATATATCCATGAAATATTCAAAATTCTATTATTTAATGACACATTTAATTGTATATTAAATAAATTATATAGGTATGTATTTCCAAATGTATTTATTTCATTGTACATTTATTTAATGATTGAATTAATTATTTATTTAATTCTGACTGTTTCAGCAACCATGAAATAATTAAATATGAAATGAAATGTATATATATCCAATTAAATATTAAAAATTGAATTATTTAATGACACATTTAATTATTTAATTGTATATTAAATAAATTATATATTTATGTATTTCCAAATGTATTTAATTCACTGTACATTTATTTAATGATTGAATGAATTCATTATTTATTTAATTTTGACTGTTTCAGCATTCCATAGATTGGGGGCGAGAATAAATACATGCATTGTGCATTTTACTAAATAGTATAATAGCTGTTCGATGCCACAAGGTGGCAGCACAACACAGGAAAAACCCAGTCCCCCACTTGTCGGAGACAGATTTTCAGGGAGGTACATGTCTGAATTTACAGTTTTCTCTCGATCTCCTCCTGTCTCTCCTCAGATGGTACCGGTTCAGATTCATCTCAACACAGTTCAGTACCAGGATCCCTCAACAGCATCTGAAGCATCGTCTCACCCGCCTACCTGCAAGCCTCACCCTCCTCTCAGACATACACAAATACACACTACAGCTTTCCTCTGTGCCGCTCGCTTAATGATCTGTTTCTGTAAACGCTTTGGACAAACTGTTAGTTGTTTAGCTGCCAGGACGGAAACGACAGCAGATTACACACGCAGACAGTTGGGTGGCATGAAAAGGTTCAATTGTGGGGGCTGGTCCTCTGAGATCCACCTTTTTTCTTTTTTTTTTCTTTTTAAATCAGCATTTGGTGTTTATTTATTTGACAAATTGGAAAAAAATTAATTGTGTGATTTAAGTTTTGTTTTTTTTCTCCACTTGCAATCATTATTATTATTCTTTTATGTTTTTAAAACCCTGTTTGTAATGCTGGACTGCGCTTCCCGATCAACACCGGAACTGAGCCCTCGTAGGTGTTCTTCTTGTAGAGCTTATAGACGGTTTGTGGTGTTTATCTGGTGAGTCTGTTGCGTTTTTACAGATCAGGGTGGAAGTTATCAGCCGCCAGTAAGAGACCGACAGAATCCTCCCGCTCGGTCTGAAGCTTCCTGTCGGGTAAAAAAAACGCACGTTCCCTCACCAGCCTGGTGGTGAATTTACCCAGCAATGATTTTATAGTTATCGCTCTTTAAATATCAGTTAGATCTTTCATCGTTTGAGCCCTCCTCTCCGTTTTTAATCTGGATTTAATTTAATTTGCCCCTCGGCTTTGGCTACATCTATTACAACGTAAATAAAGTAAAATCAAAGTAAAATTAGTCTGAGTATTTTTAGACAATTAGACCGAAACTGTTCTGCTTCTTATTTATTCAGGGGTTAAAGGTAGGGTAAGTGATTTCTGGATGACATCATGTCTGTTCTCACTTGAATGTGTTGCCTCAGAAGACTTTGCAGTGGTTTAGATATGAAGACTGTTTTTAAACTACTTTTCTGATATTCCCTGTAGCGTAGAATTGCTTACCCTGCCTTTAAACTGTGTTTATTTACAATAAAATGACGGAAAAGAAATTTGGTGGCCAACTGCTTAGTCTTAATTATTCCTAAAGTAAGTTGGTACGCTTAAAACTTAGGAAGGTGACTATGATTTTTAAAAATTGACAATTTTAATTAGTTGATTCGATTTGGAATACTGATACGTTTGTTTTAAAAGAGTTTAATTATGGAAAACTATTGTAACTACATCTGTTCACATGTGATCACGTGGAGAACCAGAGGCTGGACTTGTAGCTCTTCATCAATCATTTAAAAAGTTTTAAAGTTTGGCACAATAAAGGCAAACCAGGAACAACCAAAAAAGATACATTTTGAGGAGTTTCTTTCCTCGTTTAGAAGTGTGGTTAGAAACTAAAGGAGAATGAATCCGTCTCTGTTGATCAAACGCTTGAGAGGATCTAACAGGATTCCACCTGTGTATTTGTGTTTGGATGAGACTGAGAGCTGGACTGGGTCTGGGAGCCGAACCAGGACCCAGTCGGGCTGCGTTTTGTCGTTTTTGTTTTGTTTAAACATCTGCTTGCCCGCGTTAGTTGAAGTTGTTTGAGGACGAAGAGTGAGACCTTTTATGGAGAGAGTGGACGTTAGGAGAACGTGTTACTGTGTAAGTGTCTGATTCCAGTCTGCAGCCTGAACAGCCGCCGTTTTAGGATTAGAGCAACAGCTCGGACTTTAGTCGGCAGTACAGACCACCTGAAAGTTCGTAGTTGAAAACATTTGATACGATTGAACCATCCCTCCACCTGCGGCTCTCGACTGCAGCCGTGTTAGACGTTTTTATTTCCAGAGTAAGCACTTGGCTCTGTTTAATTTCACCACACATAAGTGGATAAGAGGAGAGTTGTTTTTATGTTCGCTCTCTTTCACGGCGAGGTTCTTCCTTCCAGCGGCCTCGCGGCTTCATTTTTAGTGTGTGTGTGTGTGTGTGTGTGTGTGTGTGTGTGTGTGTGTGTGTGTGTGTGTGTGTGTGTGTGTGTGTGTGTGTGTGTGTGTGTGTGTGTGTGTGTGTGTGTGTGTGTGTGTGTGTGTGTGTGTGTGTGTGTGTGTGTGTGTGTGTGTGTGTGTGTGTGTGTGTGTGTGTGTGTGTGTGTGTGTGTGTTCACTCACACTCAGAGCTGTCAGGATCTCTGCGGCAATGAAAAAGTGTGAAAAAGAATAATGATTTTAAGAAAAACATGTAAAAGCCCAGAGACGAATCAATCGAGGCGTATTTTCCTCTTCTCCGATCTTCAGAAGCCATTTATTTCCTCCCTCTCCAACTCTTATCGCACATGTAAATATCACCGATTTTTATTTTGCTTTCTTTTTACTTTTTACAGAGTTGTGTATATCTCATCTCCCTCATTCTGATAATGAAACAGTCTTAGTTTGTGAATTTTTTTTGTAAATAAGTTTTTTTTTTTTGTTTTTTCACAATCCAAAATGTAAATACAGAAAAAGAGAAAAGGATAAAAAAAAAAAAAAATCCACTCGTCATGTTTGTTGATGATCTTTCTCTCTCTTTCTCTTTCATGTCGTCCAGTGAAAACTGTGAAGTGTCTCGGTGTAAATCTGCTCTCCTTCGTTCAGTCCTCTGTGGGACCGTCTGACCGTGGAACGAGTATTGTAACGGTTCTGTTCCAAAATGTTCTTTTGTTTTTATGTTCGGGTGAATATAATCAGTTAATGCAAACGCATGAAGTGTCGTGACACCTGAACTGCACATGACTGAATGTAAAATGTCTGAAAAGTTTAAATCAGGCTAGAAGAGGCATGAATAATCCCGTCTTTTCATTTGATCATGATTACATATTTATACTTTTAACACCTGCAAATTATTTTTACACTCTGATGGACACAATAATCACTTGAACCAGATATCTGGTTTCAGCTGTTCCCTAAATTACCCTCATTGCACCTCATGCACATTTCGATCGTGGAAAACTCGAGCTGCTGCTCCTTCAGATCCATTTTTGCACCGGTTCGATTCCACCTTCTTTAACATATAAACTGTTACTCTGATGTGTTGCGTCAAAAGCTGGGGGTTTTTGCTGCCTGTAGGCGTCAGACAGGCAGGAACTGCAGGTTAAGCTCCTCGTTTACCTCTCATTTTGGAACAGAACTCTTTGTTGTGTCAGACTGCAATATATAATTACTATAATGTGCAGTATTTAGGAAAATGTCGTAGTTTCAGGCCACTGCCAAATCTAGAGTGTCCAGCGACTGAGACGGCTCAGAAGTGTTGAGTGGAACCAGAGATGATGTTACAGCATCCAGTCCTCCGCGTGGACACTTTAGTATTATGTGATGTTCAGCACTCAGATTTGCTGCAAGACGTCACGAATCGGACGTTTTTATTGAGAGAGAAGTCACAGATAGTGTGTGTGGATACACGAGTGGCAGTTTCAAGAATCTCTGAAACTTTTACTTGTTTTTAAATCCTCTGAAAACTTGCTTTCTCTTTACACGTCGTCACTTTTTTCTTTTTCTTTTTTTTCACGTCTAAAGCTGTTATCTTTGGTGTCATTCTGGCCCAGAGGACTGATGTGTTGTGGTGTTGGAGGGGGTGGAAGGGGAAGGAAAGAGAAAATAACACAAACCTGTCTGTCTCTGTTCTGTGTGGGTATGATATGGACTCATTTACTGTAATAAAGTGATGAAACTGTGTTTAGAGCATCTGTCTGAATCATTTCAAACTCAGTGAACATGGAATCAAAACAGCACAAGAGGTAAAAATATCGTCTATAACCTTTATGGAGGTTAGACGTTTAACCTCCATCAGGTGAGTGATGAAGGCGGAAGTAATCGCCGAAACATGTCAGGTATTTAAAAACCTAAATATTCTAGAATCAGCACGTTAAATTGTAAATCCATGGACAAAATGAACTTTATTAAATCGTTTAACCTCCACGTCTATAATGTGACCCAAAGCTGTCCTACTAATGTTGACACATTTCCAAAAACAAAAAATGTAGTTTTTAAGTTGTCAGTCACTTCAGACACCAAAGTTTATGCATAAAATGTTTTTATAGTGTTACTAGATTAAAGGAAATGTTAATAAACGATAAAAAAAAAATGGTGAGAATGCAAAAGCTGTGCAGAATATTGAGATATTCACCTTTGATTTAGTTTTAGTTATTAGTTTGTATAATTCCATCCAAGAAATAAAATTGTTTCACTTAAGTTTTTTCTCTGATAGGATATCAAATATTTTTAACGTAGGGTTTTTGAGGGATAAAAAAATGTTAATTTTGAATTTTTTGAAAGATTAGAGATTTAGGAGCTCGAGTCGCTGTTGAAGCTGCAGTTCCGCTCCACAAAAAAATTTGTTTTTAAGTTGATAGTCACGTCAGACACCAAAGTTTATGCATAAAATGTTTTTTATAGTGTTACTAGATTAAAGGAAATGTTGATTAAAAAAAAAAAAACACAGTGAGAATGCAAAAACAAAAGCTGTGCAGAATACTCCTCACTGGGGGGAAGGAGGGCCAAGAAAAACTGAAGAACAGAGGACTGTGGGGGGTCAGTAAGTGTGCAATAACCAGGACGGTGCAATAACTTGTGCAATATTACACAACACTTTTTCTATCCATATAATTATTTTTATACTTTATATAAACGATATAACTTTATATGGGTGTTTAGCTTCTGGGGTGTTTGATTTGTATATGACAGTGGTGAGTGAGTGAGATGGAGATGTCAATTTCCCTGAGGGAAACTCCCAAAGGGATTAATAAAGTAATCTGAAATCTCAATCTGAATATTGAAACTGACCTCTGATTAGTTTTAGTTAAGATAAGATAAGAAAGATAAGAAATCCTTTAATAGTCCCACAGAGAGGAAATTTGCAGATTACAGCAGCAAAGGGGTTAGTGCAAAAAACAAGAGGCATCAATAGAAATAGTTATCACACAGTAATAATAACACACTGTAAACAGTAAACTGGTATATACAATAATAATGAGAAAAAAATAAATAAGAAATACTAGTATATATAAAAAATAACAGATGGATATTTACAGATGTTATTTACATGATTGCACGTTGCAGAGAATGATATTGCAGATTATTTCCCTTTTATGTATATTTATTGTCAGGTTGTATGTGGTCTACTGTGAGCAGTGCTGGTTGTGTAGTCTCACAGCTGCAGGGAGGAAGGACCTTCTGTAGCTCCTTCACACACTTAGGGTGAAGGAGCCTGTCGCTGAATGAGCTCTCCAGCGCTCTGATGGTCCTTCATGGGGTGGGGGGAGTCCTCCATCATGGATGACAGCTTAGTCATCATCCTCCTCTCTCCCACCACCTGCACTGTGTCCAGAGAGCAGCCCACGACAGAGCCGGCCCTTTTAATGGTTTTGTCCAGCCTCCTTCTGTCTGCAGCTGTGATGTTGCTGCCCCAGCAGACTACTCCATAAAAAATGGCTGATGCCACCACAGTCATAGAATGTTTTCAGGAGTGTTTCCTGCACACCAAAAGCCCTCAGCCTCCTGAGCAGATAGTCTGCTCTGGCCTTTTTTGTGGAGTGCAGAAGAATTAGTAGTCCAGTCCAGTTTATTGTTTACTTATTAGTTATTATGTTTCTATAATTCCATCCAAAAATCAAACGTGTTTCACTTATTATTTTTGCTTTCCTCTGATAGGAGATCCAATGTTTTTTTTATGTAGGATTTTTGAGGGATAAAAATGTTCATTTTAACATTAAAAAAGATTGGATTGGTGTCGCTGTTGAGGCTGCAGTTCCGCCCCCGGCCGGCAGGGCGGCGCTGCTCGCCTCGTCTGGGAATTGTAATACACTTTTGAAAAAACACAACTTCCGTTTCTGATGCATTTGAAAAAAAGTCGAACGAAGGAGCGAAGACCTGGTCGCATCTCGACGGTAAATCTCCCTAAAACCAAACAATTCACACTTTTACACAGCTCAACGCTGTTTTATTGATGAATAGTATCGATATGTGTTGGAAAACCGCTTCCTTTGACTGTAACGGCGTCGTTATTGACCGGTTTAGCCGCGTTAGCTCGACTATCAGGCGGCGCCGGTTAAAGAAAAAGGCCTTTTTAGTGTAAACTAGTTTATAATTGAACGAATTGTGGAATAAAAATACACAGATTAATTAAGTCATGTTAATTCAATAATACGCTACAGTTTGTCACGTGTTTGTCACCGTTTGATTCTAAAAACGTTGGTTCTGATGTTTCCACATAAAGCGGATTATGTTAATTAATTAATTAAATGTTTCACAGCATTTCTTTATCTAATACATCGGGATTGTACCTTATCATAACTTTTATAAATTAAGAAAAGTAAATGTTTTAAGTTCTGATCAGTAAATTTCAGCAAAAGTCTGTATTCATTTATTAATAGGTTAAATTGCTTTCCACACCCCAATATTACAGATAATTTGCAGTATTACAGCGATATAAACTTAAAATCACCTTTCTTTATATTTTACTGGCTCAAAAAAAACAACAAATCAGGCTAAAATCTCTCTTAAACCCAGTTTGGCATGGTTTTTATAAGCATTAATTGTGGCCCAGAGATGTATTAATTCACTGTCCAAAATCTATCCAATACGTCTAAAACAGGTCCATATAATTACTATTATATAAAATATAATTACTATAATAACTAATGACTTACTCGTTCTGATCAGTAAATGTAAAAAGTCTGTATCCTCCTGATTACCCGGGGGAAAAAAAATAAATTTAAATTTGCCAATCTTTGTGAGGTAATCAGAATGCTGAAAACCTTTTTAGTTTATTTTTAAGATACGTTTCCACAGTGAACATCGGAAAGCCGTATGTAAGAAAATACCTGGGTTCAACATCCACATAACTGTCCATCATCCCTTTTGTTTAGTTTTGCTTTGTTGTGCTTATTTGGTTTGATACTTCAAAAAGCAATCCCCCTTCCCCTGGAACCCAAAGGAACCTTGCACTTTGCGCACATCACGTACGTTTTGCTCTTGCAGCTGGGTCTGCAACACCTTGATGCGTTTGTGTTTCGTCCACCATCTCTGGAAGATGGACGGCACCATACCGTCTCAGAAGAACTTAGACAGCTTCCTCTGCTTCTGGCTCAAACACTACATCTTGCATTTCTTCATCAGACAACTCAATATCTGAGTTTCCCTCAACAATTCGCAGTAAAATTCTCGAAGAACAAAATAAAAGAATTAACTACAAACGTCCACTACGGAGGACATGTTTTAAACCCTTCAATACTATGCTAACATACAACAAAATTAATTCAGAAACTGTTTTAATCTGTCCTTAAGAGACATATAAAAAATGCCATCAATATTTCAAACCAATATTTGCCCAATAAAAAGTATTATTCACTCACTTTTCCTCTTCCCATAAAATGTAATATAATGCCGGCACATTTTATGTGGGTGGGAGATATTCAGGTCTACAAATGTCGAAATGACGAATTTGAACTACTGGTAGACGGGAGGAATTTAAAAAGTCTGTATTCATTTATTATTAGGTTAAATTTATTTCCACACCGCAATATTACAGCAAAATAAACTTTAAATCACCTTTCTTTATATTTTACTGGCTCAAAAAAAAATGAAGCTAAAATTTCTCTTAAACCCAGTTTGGTATGGTTTTTATAAGCATTTATTGTGGTCCAGGGTTGTATTAATTCACTGTCCAAAGTCTGGCCAGTACATCTAAATCAGGTCCATATAATTACTAATTATAAAAATAAGTTGAGCTCCTTATGTCATCATGTGGAGAAATGAATTTAAGATTGGGGCTTGAAAATAAACCACAACTTGATGCGTTTTTAAAACCCGCTGCCGTGTTTTTCCTCCTGCAGGTTGAAGCTGAGGGCCATGGCTCGCGGGCAGCAGAAGATTCAGTCCCAGCAGAAGAACGCCAAGAAGGCGGCGGAGAAGAAGAAAGGTCAGGCAGCTGACCAGAAGACTGCAGCCAAGGTGGCGCTGGTCCACACCTGCCCCGTCTGCAGGGTCGGTATGAGCCGCTGCCGCCAGCTGCACAGTAGTCTGGCTTAGTTCTGATCCTGGATGGCTGCAGGAATGTTAAATAACACCTTAATCAATACGATGATACTGAAAAACAGGCAGCAGCCATTCGGTTCCGGGGTTCCTACTCTTCTGTACATCATTGTGGATGTTTTGGATGCTTGTTGCTCTTGCTGGTTGTATTACGTTAAGAGGAAATTTCTTGAGCATCTGTTGCCCTCTGGAAATAATGGTTTGGTTCAGATCAGGGGTTTTGACCTGCGTTTATTGATCTTTTTTTGTGGATATGTAAAGTTTGAATTGAAAAACAAAGTTGGGAAATGTTATTTTTTTCTTTCCATTTTGAATGTTGTTCTTTGCAATTAAATCAAGTCGCTCAGAATACGTTTACTGTAATGTCTAGTGTATAATGCAGAAAACACACTGAGGGATCTTGTACAAAAGTGCTGGGGGCTCCGTGAATATTTGTTTATATATGTGCAAACATCTTTTTCTTTCACTGTTGGTGTCGCCACCGCGAATCATCTGTCTCCATCTAACTCTGTCTTCTCCATCCTCTTCTCTCAAACCAACCAACTAACTACTTTTTAGAATTTTCTAGCTTTTTAAAACGTCCAGGAGTTATGATCGCACTGTTGGTGGCAATAATCGTAACGGGGTTTTAACTTGACCTTACTTTGTTTACTTTTATAGTCGTGTGAGCAGCAAAGTTTGTTCATCACAGTTAAATAAATCACTGAAGAAATAATTTTGAATGTTTTCTTGCTAGCAATCCTAGGCTAATTTAAAAACCTAATGCCAAAATAAAATGAGTTAAGTTATTGTGCAATTCATAATCTGATTAGTTGATTCATCATCTCAATAATCGCTGGATTTAATTGACTATAAAAATAGTCGTTAGTTGCAGGCGTTGGGAGTTTTCTCTTTTGTCCGGTGAAGGTTTCTGACAACTGTGTGTCTGGAAAACAAGCTGGAAGTCGTGATTGTGGCAACTTGCTGCTCTGAACTTTGATGTGGTTTTAGTTGTTTATTTATTTTGCATTATGTTTCCCAAAAGATTTATTGTTGGACAATATGTAGCATTGTAGACACGTATGGATCAGATCAGTATTTTTACCTCTTGAAACTTATGATTAACTGACATTACTGAGTACGTCAGCATTTATATTTCTAGACATATTTATAATAAACAGTTCCTTTCCACATCTGTTTGATAAGAGGTTTGACGTCATTGGTGTTCTCGGTAATCAGATTGTTGTGTCTTTATAAATGTAATCGTTTGCATTGAGTATTTCACTTTTTGTCAAAGGCATTTTCTCACAAATGTTCACTCAGATTTACCGGACGGTTAATAACTTGGTTAATGACCTTGTCCAGTGTTTTTTGGATTTTAAATTGTAAAGTTAACTTTTGAGTGCTGTGATTATTTTCAGACCCAGATGCCTGACCCCAAGACCTTCAAGCAGCACTTTGAGAGTAAACATCCCAAGTCCCCGATGCCTCCTGAGCTGGCAGATGTGCAGGCATGAAAGACCCCTGACTGGACTTGGACCTACATGAGGTACGATATGTCATTTTTATTTATTTATTTATTTATTTTTGGGTGATGAGGCGGTTCGGGGATCTGCGGTACGAAAGCCCACCGATGCTACTTCTTTGTCTCACATCAGTTTGTAAAACTTTGGGTTTCACCGTCGAGCCAATCCTCCGTGTTTTGTTTAATACTTTTAAGATTGGGCTAATAAATGGTGCTTTTCAATCTTAATTAGACAAAGCCTGTACCACAAGTACCGCATCATCGATAATACTAACGATGATTTGATGGCAGAGAAAATAAGTAAACATACGCCAAAGAAAATGCAGTCAAATTCATGTCTCTCGATTAATAATGAAACTAACCAAACCAATTCCCAAACTGCTGCTTTCAGATGGACAAAGACCACGGATTAGAGGCTGCTTCGCTGCACCTGAAGGACGCTGACAAACACTGGGACCCGACAGTATTCACGGACTGCGGAAGGAGACGGAGGGAGGGGGACGGATGTGTTTATATGCTGTGTACGTACATGGGTGTTTGTGCAGGAGAAAACGGTAACAATGGGGCAGACGTACACCAGCAGGTTTTTTTTTTTTAATATATATATACATATTTATTATGTACAACTACCTTGCTTTTCCAGTTGGGGTGGGAGGAAAGAAGGGGGATTTCCCAGAAAGCAGAACCAGCTCCATTATCTGCTGACACCGTACAAATGATCCTGTGATTAATGATGGGGGAAGTTTATTTAAAGGAGGGAAAGATGACTGCGCAGCGATTGAAATACTGTCGTCGTTTGTGACAGATTCCCTCACTCGCACACAGACGTGGCAGCGCTGTGTGGCTAAACCTTTGCAACTCCAAACATCTTCCACAAGCGAGATTAGAGCCGCTTTTTCATGGTCATTAAGCGTTTTTAAAATGTCAAACATCCCAGCCTTGAAACCCAGATATTTATGGCATTTGGATCCACAGCTTTGCCCCCTCTGTGCTGCTACTAACTCACAGGTGTCTCGCGTTCAGCAACACCTAACAACTGTACCTCACGTTGCACCACACAGCTACTTCACCTTTTGTATAAAACTCTTAAATGACTGCAGTTTTTTTTTCTTTTTTTCTGGGCAGAAACCCCATCTTTCCTCCTTTTTAAGTTACATGGGACATGATTTTTTTTTTTTTTTTTTTGACACAATTTAATGGCACCAAGTAAATTTAACCATTAAATGAATTATTCTTCACCAACTGACCATGGTAATAAAATTAACCAAATTTGGATTCACTGTACTTGCTTTTTTTTTTTTTTTACTATTTTCAATAAATAGAACAATGTATTTAAATGACTTGTCTTTTTGGCTTAATTTGACTGCAACAAAAGAGTTAAAGCAAAACCACTCTGAGGTGTGTTCAGCTCAGCATAACAGATATCATGAGACACAACTGCACCTCTGGTGTGATAAAGAGGTATTACATCAGTCAGGCTCCTCTGTCACCACAGCTCATCTGTTTGACCCCATGAGATCAGAAGTGGTTTAATTTCTCAGTAATAACTAATTTTATTCTCAAGTGAACCAAGTAAGAACTGATGCAAACGAGTGTCATTTTTCCATTAATGAGCTCCAAATAATGTAACATCCTTTCATGTCCACTTCAGTTTCACAATTTATTACATTTTGTACGTACAGGGTTCATTTACGACCAAACTAATTTAGCAAATTAGACTTGATTGTATTTACAGTCCATTTTGTAAATAAAGAACATGCATTTTTAATTTATTGAATACAATTGTATAATGTCCACTTACTACAAAAATAGTGCTGTTATGTTATTTAAAAAAGAAAAGAAAAAAGAGGCATCACAAATGGCATTTATATACCACTCCGAATCATTTGCCTTCCCGGTCCGAGGATGCAGCTTCTGTAACTCGGACTAACATTGAGCTTTGGAACATTGTGAACGTGAAGACCCTCTTGAGCGGAGGCAGGTCCAGTGCTGGTTCAGAGCTTATTCTTTGGGTTTTGATGGTCAGGAAATCTAAGTGCCAGTGGCACCGGGAGTTAGGAAGCAGGATGACGTTCACCTACGGAAACTTTGACCTCCGTGTTTAGTGTCCAGTCTGTTAAATCTGAGAGGAAACGGTAACGTCTAAGCGTCAGTGATGAGCTAATCATTAATTTAATTACATTAATTAACTGTTGCTTCCTATTTGCAGTCAGGGTGCAGCATGGGAGTAGAGACACTTTCTGCTGCACACATTAGTTTACGCTGTTGTCCTTCGCATTAAGAATGGTTTTGATATTTATAAAATGGATTGAGAATGCAAACCTGCTTTGCAAATTCCGATTGAGAGCCTTTATGAAGGCAAACTGGTATTGTTAAAACTGCTCTATGCAGCAATACAGTAATCCCTCGCTATAACGCAATCAGAATGTGTTGTGTTCTGCATTCTGATTGACTAAACAGTCTCCCTGCTTCTTCACTTCCTGTGTGTCAATAACGTTACAGTGTAATATGTACTGTACAGGTCAGGTACGTAAAACGGCTTTCCAAATTTAAGTTTGCAAATTTTCTCCAAAACCCATAATGTCGACAAAACGTTCTGCACCGATTCTCCTGTTCAAATCCAATAACTTGGGTCGCGGTGCTTATCTCCGCAATTTGAAGCCTTGTATAATAATTGTATCATGGGTTCTTTTTGGAACGTAACCCCCGGGAAAAATGAGGGATTACTGTACCACTCCTGACCACATGGGGGCACACAAGAGCCACTGACAGGACTGGTTGGAGTGGGAATGGGCGAGCGTGTCTTGTAATACCAGTTTGTCCCACTAGAGGCGACCTTCATGTGCCAGCCCTCGCTTTAAGACAATAAACCCCTGTGATATGCTTCCCCCATGTGGTCAGAAGTGGTATTACTACACAGTGGCTGTAAGACTTGATGTCGGAGGATAATAACGTACGTTTAAACGTTCAAGGTGGATATTAAACCAAGAACAGCACTGATTCTGAAACGCTCTAAACCTGCACGTGTTTCAACTGTTTACCTTTCAATTAAAGTGCACATTTGGACTCTTAAAAATCTGACCATTAAATCAGCGCCTGAACACAGAGCCGTCCAAGATTTGTGACGCGTTTGATATCCAGGTTCCTGCATATTCTGCAAAGCTCATGTCTGCGTGATGTTTCTAGTTTGAACTGGACTCTGGAGCTGAAGCTGATCCGCTCTCATAGACACCCACAGGTCTTCACCACCATGTTGCGATGCTTTTTCAGGATGACGTTGTTGTTGTCGTCGTAGAACAGGACGGATATGGGGCTGAGCTTCGTCGGGGCGCAGCAGGCCTTGGGGACCTCGTCGGGCTTCAGGAGGTGGACCTGCCAGAACAGATTACAACCATAGTTCAAATTCAGACCTCAGGGCCTGAGATGTGGACGTGTTTAGAGATACAAGTTGAGTTTAAAAGCTCTGAGGATCGTTTTAGTTGGTGTTGACACCAGGCACGAGTGCCTTCTAGTGCAAATACAATGTTCAAGAAACCATCAGACTAAAAATAATGCTTAATTTTGATTTAACCTCCCAAGAATAGCACATGTATGTGGAAATCAAGTGTTAATATAATGTTTATTTTTTTAAAAGAAGCCCCAAAGTTGCAAGAAAAAACCTGAACTAGATCTTACGAGGTAAAAACAGTAGAATAGAAATGTGTGTTACTGTGAAGTTGGTCTTAAATCTACTTGGGAGTAGCATTAAAAAGCTTTAAGACACTTAAACCGAGCAATATGAAGAGAATGTTACTTCAGAGGGGCCAGAGATCAAAATCAGATGACTGAAAGAGCATAAATCCGCCACTTTCAAGTCAAACTTTTAAGCAACAACAATGCAGTTGTGCAGCAGATCTTTGGATATATAGACTGTATAGAAATATAAAGTAGTACTACATGGTGTGAACTTCTTTATTGGTATTCACTAGCTCTACACTATAAAGTCTTTGATCAGGATGAAACGATAAAAAAGACTGAAAAAAACTGCAGAGATGTGGAGGATGGAGGCGGCGGGACGCGGTGCAACGGTTGGACTGACCACTTGCTGGATGACGGCGTGGTTGGTGGCGTTCATGCAGGACCCCAGAGGATGTAAACACTCGCCGTCGCAGTAGTACGCCGAGTATCCGGTGGGAGCCAGAACCCAGTCCTGAGCAGAACAAGGTCGTTTCAGTGTAAGGAGTCAGCGAGAGAAAACGAAAACTTGTTGATCCAGAGTGTTATTGGGAATAATCGCCCGCCCACGCGTAAAATCACGTAAAAACCGCCTGTGCATAGCTGCAATTGGTTCGGTACATGTTGTACCGGTGGAAATAGTCGTGAATGGATCCATATAAGATCCATTTAACGAGAGAGAACCACACCCATTAGTTACTTTGTCCAATCAAAAGTCTGTAAAAAAGTCAAAGTTTTGTAAAACTCAGGTAAGTTTATTTAGCTTTCATTTCCATTTTTTCATAAAATGATGGGAACATTTCGTCGTCGTCGTAAGTGGAAACAATCAGAAGAAAAAGGTTTTCAAGACCCATCAGAACGTCTCTAAATACTTATAAATGTGAATTTAATAACAGAACAAGACCGTCTGACGTTACCAGAGCAGCCGTCCTTGCGCGTTATTACTCAAGGCTGCAATTATTTATAGTAACCATAATTCAAAATAAAAATCTCATAAAACTTGTCGTCAGCGTTCCTGCACGAATAGGCAAGCGTGTTTTTTTTTTTGCATTGATGCATCAAGCGCGTCCAGGAGCTACCTTCCATCCCAGATCGCTGAAGCTGACGTAGAGCTCATGTTTTTTGCAGGGCTGACCTCCTTTGACTGCAGAGCTCTGCTCTGCACAGACAAGAAAAACACATTTCAGTTAAATAAGACAAGTAACAAGCTTCAAGGGAAAAACGCAGCTATTTCCTGGGAGGAGATGAGCTTTTTCAGACACAATTAGTTCATCTTGATTGGAAAAAAACTACAAAAAAAACAACTTAAATCTGAATCTCAGTCTCTTTTTTTTCCTATCTGGTCCACTTCTTGGTTTTTAACCCCTGATTCATCGTATAAGTCGACTTTCAAGGGTATAAACTGTAAGAGCAGAGAGATGCTCCTCTCTGGAACCTAACTGTTGATGCTGGGCACCGGGAGGTCGTATTTAGGCTTCTTCTTCTTGGACGGCATCTTGACGGCCCGCGGCGGCCGACAGGGCACCTGGTTCTCCCTGAAGAAGGTCACCATGAAGGGCTGCTTGGAGCGAGGGCCCTTGCGGCCCACCAGTCCGATCCAGCCTGCAGACAGGGAGCGGTCTGAGACCGGAGCACATGTACGGCTCGTTAGAAATTACACTCGACGCACAGAAGAGGAACGGACTTGGGTCAGCTCTCCCCGGGGCGTAACTCGCCTTCCTCGGTCTCCACGTAGAGGCGGATGCCCAGGTTGCTGCGAGGATGCAGGAGCCAGTGATTGGAGGCCGAGGTGACGTCGAAGGCCAGCCAACCCTCCTGTCCTGCAGGGATCGACTGCATGTCCAGAAGCACCAGCTCCGGCTCTCTGCAGGAAAAGAAAGCAGAGAAAGTAATTAAAGTAGTTATTTTAGATCTGCTCAGAGACGGCATCATTAAAATCTGTGAGTACAATTTATCTTGGTAACTTCTGACGGCCGAAGAGGACTTTATTTATTTCTAAGGGTGTCAAATTGATGCGTTAATTGCGATTAATTAATTACAGGCTTATGTTTTTTTAATCGCTTAATGTATTTCTTGATCTCTAACTTTACTTTTTCTGTTTGCGAGTTGCCTTTATTTTGAAAGGGGTGGAAAACAACGGTAAGTCCCGCCTCGAAGTGGACCTTTATTGTCTGTCTCTGTGTTTGGGCTTGTTTAGCCGATGCTGGTAGACTCCCAATGTAAGGTAGAGAGTGAAAGGAAATATGGAGATTAAATACAAATTAAAAGAAAAGAAAAGACAAGACAGCTAGGGGTACCTTGCAAGATTAAGTTCCTCTACTAAATTGCAAAATTTCACAGCATTCTTCTTCTCCATACACTTTAAAGACGAAAAATAGTGACATAGCTCCTTATGAAAAACACAACAGTTTGGTTTTAGTTTCATTAATCTATTTTTATGTATAAAAACTTCCCAAGAATGATGATCGTGTTAATTGCCAAATCATGTGTTGGGTCTTTTACAAGTATACCAAACAAAACCTTTTTTTTTTTTGTTAGATTAGAGAAATTGACAAATTTAGGGGAATAACCAGTCATACAAATCTTCCCAAAAAGCATTAGATGGTGAGTAGTAATGATGTTCGATACCACAGATTTCCTTTCTGATCTGATATTGAGTAAAAGTCAGGCTGGTATCACCGATTCGAAACCGATACATTGTGCAAATACACCTGGTAAATCTAAAAAATTGGTGTATTTTAGATAGTTTAAGAATACAAGACATCAGAGTCACTTATATTTTAAAGTCAAAAGTGTTTAAAAAAGGTGTTTCCATCACTAAAAAACGATCCTCAGCAAGATAATAAAACCATTAAAATAAATAAGAGAATAATAAACAACAATAAGAAATACTTTTAAAATGAAAATGAAAAAAAGTAGTTCCTACCAGCAGCGGGTCATTTAGTCTAAATCTGAATAGTTTAGTTTAGTTTTAGTTTAGTTTCCACCGTATTCCTGTTAGTGATACACATTACTACAAATTACCAAATTATCAAAAGTAGCGATATTTTAGTTTGAGAATTGATTTTAGAGCGTATGGATCTGGTATCAGAAGTATTGATGTTTCAGTATCAATCCGCGCATCACTAGTGAGTGAGGGGCGTGAAAGTTGTCGGTCCAGTGAATTTACATTTCCAAAACGCCCCGACGGCACTTTTGATAAAGGTAAGGTAATTTTTTTGTTATTTGATTTTGTTCTTTGTGGAAAGGAATTTGATTACCAGCTCAAGTTTAGCCACATAAACGCAGAGCACCGGGTCGCGCAGCCACAGCTAATTAACGTTAATTAACGTTAGCAGCAACGGTGTTGCCACCGCGGAGAGCACCGCGCATGCGCACGTCTGCGGCCGAGAGGCTGGCGAATGCCAAGTGGATATAAACAGCGAGGACTGCATCTGTTCAATCTGTTAAAATAATACATGAATTACCTTATGAAGTCACTTTTTTTGTTATATATCAATGTTTTGATCTGCCACAATAATGTAATGAATTTAAAGGACAATTCCTCAAGTTGAGGGCTTTTCCCAGCAATTTTTAGATGAGATTAATTATAACTACAGATCTTAATTAATTCAACTACATTTTTTTAATTGCTTAACAGCAGTATCTATTTCATTTATTAAAAACTTTTTCTTTTTTTTCTTTTTGATTAATCAATTTTTTTGATTTAATTAATATAATAAAAAAAAAAAACAAAGAAAATGTTTTTCTACAATTTTGCTGAATTGTGGAAGTAACAAAACGGGCCTATAATTTGTGAAGCTGCGTTTCATGCCCAGTTTTATACAGAGTTTAGCATATTTAAATTTAACAGAAGTAATGAAATACAGATTGATTGTTACATTTTTGACTTTTTCTAATAATTTCAGTCGTACACAACAGAGACAAGTAGGTGGTCACTAATGCCATTGATGATAGTCTGCTAATATGTTTCATGTTCTGGGTCTCTGGAAAGCGCCTAGAGACAACTTCAGTTGTAATAGACGCTATATAAATAAAATTGAATTGAATTGGATTAATATTATTATTGACAATATCACAGGTGCATATGTTATCAATCACTGCAGCTTGATCAAGTTTGAAGGTTTGCTGTTTTATTTTTATTTACAAATCTGTCTGCAAATATATTACTGGTTAGTACCGTGATTGGGTAAAAACCTTTATCCATGACAGGTATACACATTTTAATCTTGCAGCAGATGGGAGTTCTCTTAAAGTGCATGCATGTGTGTGACTGTGTGTCCTTAACCTCCTCCAGTGTAGTCTCACGTATTTTATTAATATCTGGAATCCGTATTGTGACAGAGAAGACTAAAATCACCAAGGTGACTGCTGTGACAGTGAGGTGTGTTGTAACGGCTGTGATGTCTGTGTGATGTGTCTTCATGGTGAAATGTGTTGCAGTAAATGCCTTATTTGTCTTAAATCTCAATCCAAGGGTCTTAATATTTGACTTTTAATTTTAGAGGGGATGTATCCAGTCATTATTAAAGTTTATTTGAACGTTTTTTAGGGAGAAATAAATCTGTCTACCGGTTGTTAGACGCCTCAGTCAGTGTTGCCAGGTTGAGTGGGTTTCATTTGACTTTGGGCTGAAAAATATAGGACTGGGCAGGTTGACAAAATTTGGGCTGCTTTTCCTGGTTTTTACAAAATATTTAAAATAAATTATTAACAAAAAAGTTTCCATTATGGCAGAGAAAAGTAGAAACTTACACAATAAACTCACTGATACTTCATTTGCTTTAATCTACTCCAGTGCTTTAAGTGGACCAAAATAAGTTCCGGTACTCCCCTTATTCAACTGATGTCAGGTAAATTAGGTGGTGGGTAACAGCAGATGATTAAGTGATATATTTAGATACTAGGACATGATCCTGATTTTTTTTAAAAGAAAATTGTTTTATTGAATTTTCCAACAAATTATGTGTACACAAGAAAACGCTCACATTCACTGGTAGACAGTACTCGAGTTGTAAAAAAAAATATGGGGGGGATGGTGGATTTTATCATATGGGGACAGATAATTTGTGCTGATTACAAATAATATAATATATTACAAATAATATCACTGACCAAAACACCTGCAGAAATACTGCAGGAATGACATAGCAGCAGTTAAATGCAGCCTTCTGTAAGCTTTAAATATCCACTGGGCTTACATCAAATACATCAAAACACAACAATAAAAACAGTTTTCTGAACTTATCAATATGACTCTGTCCTTCACAGGATAAGTAAAATGGATCACTGCAAAAACTCAAAATCTTAAGAATATTTGTCTTATTTCTAGTTAAAATGTCTCATTTTAGTAAAGAAAATCTCATTACACTTAAAACAAGACTCGTCACTGGAAAAAACTACAATTTTAACTTGTTTCAAGTAGATTTTCACTTAAAATAAGTAGAAAAAAATCTGCCAGTGGAACAAGATTTTTTTTGCTTGTAATGAGAAGATACATCTTGCCCCACTGGCAGATTTTTCTACTTATTTCAAGTGAAAATTTACTTGAAACAGATGAAAATTGTCAAATAACATATCTTTCTGTTATTTTTCTGGTGATGACTCTAAATGTTGAAATAGCAGTAAAACCACATTCATTGATGAAATGACATAAGGGATGGAAAGGGGGGATGGCAGTTTTACAGGGGGGATGATTTGGACCGTTTTTATTTCAGGGGGGGATGATTTGGACCGTTTTTATTTCAGGAGGGGGTGCCATCTCCCCTCATCCCCCCTCAACTCCAGTACTGCTGGTAGACACAGCAATGGTATGGACAGCTTTTAGCAGAGGCTTCAGACTTTCTCGTGTCCGGGATCCCCACAGCTCCTTGTATTCCCCAAATCCTTGAATACTTCTCCTCCTCTCGACTCGCGGGACCGATTTATGGTTCCGCGTTACACCAACGCAGAACCTACGCCGTATGGTACGCGGTGTATGCCTTGCGTCGATTTAGCGCAGAACCATAAATCAGGCTTTACGAGTGAACGTCTCACGAGGGGCAGTCGCGTTGCGACGCCACTGTAGCCAAATCGCAAGGAGAGAACAGAGTACTGAGCTCATGAGAAGTCCCGGTACGCCGTAAAAGGTCCCGGTATGCCAGAGGCTAATATTGAGAAGTGGGGGTACTCCGTACCGGTGCGTACCCGCCCACTTAAAGCACTGATCTACTCAGTTTAATCGTAGTGTTTGTTTGGAGCCTGAACTTTTTTGGGCTATTTGTGTTGTTGTGAAGCTTTCTTTTGCTTATGCTTACGCATTTTATAATTTACGGTTTTAACATAGAGAATGTATGATTTGTGCTGGTTTTTCATTATTTCGGCAGGTTTTACATCGCGTTTGAGCTGGAACCTGTCAGAACCTGTCAAACAAATATGGGTAAATGTAAATTTAGTGACAAATGGCTCGAAAATTCCAGTTTTCTCGTGGAGGCTGAAAGCTAAGATGCCCAAAGATGACTGTTAGGCTACTGTGTGGTTCGCTGTAAACGTTTTAAGTTGGGCCCAATGGAGATCAAAGCGCTGGAGTTTTGTGTTGTGCTTCAAGTAACGTAAGTTAGCTTATGTTTCAAGTATTTGTGCATTCACATTGTTACCCTGTTACATTGGGTTCAAAGTGTGTGACTGTCTGTTTGGTCTTAAATTTAGCATGAAAAATGGTATTAAAAAGTCTAAAATTTAACTTGGTCAAACCTGTAGACACCCTGCAAACAGAGAGTCATTCCTTTGTCATGTGACATGTAAACACTATGAAGGAAATTACTCAAACTATTTAATCTAGGAAAGAATTCAGGGCATTATTAAAACCTGTAAAGGTGGTGATGATAAAAAAAAACCCAAAAGACATAAGTAAAATGGGAAAACCAATCAGAGGAGCTGAAACCTGAAAGGGGGCGGAGAGACTAAGTACCTGTGGTTGTTTTCTCGCTGGATCTCGTAGACGGAGATGTGCAGAGTTCGGTTCACCCTCTGGCCAACCGTCAGCGTCTTGTAGATCCGAAACTCTGCCGCCGTCACGGCCTCGCCCTGAGGGAGGGGGGTCAGGTCGAAGCGAAACTCCTTCCAGTACGGACGAGGCTGCAGGAGGTCGCGCTCCTGCTCCACTGCACAGACAGACAGACGGATGTTTGGTTATCAGGACAGCAGTACCCGCCTTGTCATTGATAGAGATGTCAACGGCTGAGAAAGACGGTCAATCTGAGGTCTGCGGTGAAACGATGATGCAACGAGAGCAGAAAAGCAGCAACTGTTCGGAGGAGCCTTTCAAATAGAGTTCACAGCAGACGGACGGAGCAGATGAAGGAGTGGAGGTGATGAGAGCGGTGGGAGATGAATCAGTGGATGGCCGCAGAAGAACAAAGAAGAAAGGAAAAGTCTTTAACTTTATTGCAGCTCGAGGAGGGAAAGGAGAAGAATCCCGTCGCTGTTCTGTCAGGATCTACCGGAGAACACCGGTTCTGACCGGGAATGAGCTCCGGCGAGCGACAGGTCTGACCAATGCAGAACTACAGACTTTCAAGCCGACTTGTTTCCTCATCCTGATATATGGGTGGGAAGGTTGTTGATATACTGACTGAAGTACGTCAGGCTCAACCATGAGAGGTGCCGACGGCGCCCACTTTCAGTTGACCTTTCACCTCACACACCAGAACACTCTTTGGTCTGGCTGGCGACGACAAAGTGGAAGAAATGGTAAACAGTCAGGTTTGAAGTTTGCAATTATTCAAAAGTCAATCATGATCTCACTTTTGACTCTTTAGAAGAAGAAGAAACAAGAAAAAACAAGACGTTGCGACGTCTGTCTCACAGCTCCGGATTGGACCACACTTTTTTTTTTTTACATTTCCCAAATCTTTCAGTGATCTGAATGTGGAGACAAGTTGGAGAGGTCAAGGATGTAGAGGAGGAGGAAGAAAGAAGAAGTTTTAGGCCCAATCCCAATACTCCCCACTACTTTCACTAGCCCTACTTTCTTTCACTACCCCTAAAAAAGAAGGGACAGATTTTAGGGGCACTTGAAATCTTCCCAGGGGCCTGTCCCAATACTCCCCCTACTCCTACTTTCAGCACCACCACTAATCAGGAAGCTGAGAGCCAAAAGCTGTTTTAATTTCAGCTGTAGCGCTGTTAATATGACACTTTATTAAGTTTTAATATTTTTTCAGGCGTAAAAGTTACCGTTGCATTTTTTTGCAGAAACTAACTCAAAATATTGATTTTATTCACTAAAAAATAAGAAATGTCCGCCATGGTTTTTTTTTTTTATTCAGTCCGCAAATGACGACGAAAAGCATTCTGGGAATTTTTTCTGTCCCTAGATCAAACTAGTGAGGATCAGAAATCCCTACATCCGTAGGGACAGATTCATAGCAACTACACTACTTTTCTTCACTACCCCTAGGTGGAACGAGGAATTGGGACACCACTACCCTCACGGGAACGCGCAAAATTTAGGGGTAGGGATGAAAACGAGGGGTAGTGATAGTATTGGGACAGGACGTTAGTCTTCTTTCCCCCCATCATCGCGGTGAGGGGGGGGGTCTCACTCACTCTGAGACTCCTCCGAACGGATCGGAGCAGGTTACTGTCGAGGAGCACCTCTGTATCCCAGATGTTGAAGTGCAGGGTTTAGAGGGAGTTCACCCGTCTTACCTCCCGACGCATGTGATGTCATGGTTGCCGGGCAACAAAGACATCATCCCAATGGATTCATGGTGATTTCTGAGGTTTCCTTCAGCAGGCTAGTCGGACCCTCCCTTAGAGAAGTTCTGTTACCCGGGAGGAACCTGGACTACAGCTGCTCCTCCACACTCAAGTGTGGTTACTTACACATCTAAATCAAGCTATTGGCAACAATTTAGCTCAGGATTAAAGTGGAGTTTCAGAGAAATCCACGTAAACATGCACGAGAAGACAATCGATTATTGAGTGAGGTGCGTTTGACTCCGCGATGCTAGGTGGCGTTCTTCCGGTGGTGTTCATCTTCATATCCTCCTACCGTGTTGATATTTTGGCTTTCGTGGTGTCGTCTCTTCCAGAAGGGGGAGGTCCGGGGGTGGTCGGTAGCTCGGCTAAGCATGGGTTGGTATACATGCTGGAATAACTCAGATTATGACCCATTATCTGGCACTAAAAGCTCGATCTCAAGAGCTTCAGTTCGGTTCAACTACAGCCCGGCTAAGGTGTATACATGGCTTTTAAATATTCGATATCGGTCGGATTCAGGGAACAATTAGACTTTCTGTTAGTGCATGTAAACTTACTGACTGAGGCGTCTCAGACACTCCCAGTGGGCTCATCAGGTGTGTCAGGAGGAGGGTAGTCCTGTGAGGACAGGACTACCCGGATCATGCCGGAGCTTCAGCCTCAGAGGTTGCGGCATCACTTTACCTGATGAGGTACTTACACATGACAGGTGTTAAACTGAGCTATTTTTAGCTTCAACCAGCCTGTAAATATGTTAATTTCTGCTGAAAAGTTGGACATCTATCAGGTCAGTGGACCCCTGGTGGCTTTTCATGGGATTGCACGTTTTTTTGCCTCCCATACTGATGACTAGAAGGCGGGATGGAGCTCCTTGTTTGGTGTACACACACACACACACACACACACACACACACACACACACACACACACACACACACACACACACACACACACACACACACACACACACACACACACACACACACACACAGCAGTAATTAGAGGCACTTAGTGCCCTGGACCGCAGCAGCTGCTCAGCACACACACCACTAATTGCAGCCCTCCCTGGTATTTTTAGAGACGCTCCTCCACTGAAGTATTTTCATCTCACTTCAGACCGTTGTCAGTGGGGCCTTTAATTCCATCCAGCTGTGTATTCCCATGACACACTGCACATGTATGAACACACGGGCCGTCCAGTGTTTTCTGTTATCGTCTCGTGTGTTCAAAATGCTTTTAAAGGGGTTTAACCTGAGATGAAACCCGGCTGAGCTCCGTGGGCCGGTCCCGAAGCCGTGAGTCACCTTTGTTTATGAAATCTCTGCGGTCTGGAGGAAGGGATGCTGTGATTTTTGCAGCGTTGACTGATAAATTTCAGGGTGCTTTTTCTTCTCCATAACAGAGCAGGACTTTGAAACAGGAAACCCATCGTTCGGTGGAGGTTCATTAGGAGCCCCGAGCCGAGGGAGCCGGTTCCCACGGTGAGCTGGGTGAAGATGGGCCGGAGGAAGGAAGCCATTGAGGAGGATGTTTAATCTCCAGGCTGCAGCAGATAGGCATCGGGCTGGCCGCCATGCGCTCCTGCACACTCGCACGAGGCCATGCGGCTCGGCGTTTGGCTCGTAAAAAGTCAGAAGGTGGAGAATTGAAATACTTTGGTTTATTGGACAAATGGTCCAGAACCAGAGGAGGTAGAGGGCCGGACTCACAAAACCTGGCAAACGAAGCCGCAGTCCAGAAAAAGCAGCGATGGGCGTGTCCGGCTCTGCCGTCGATCTGCAGACACGGACGCGGCCCGCTCGTCTCAGAAGTCCACGGGGAGCAGCACTAGCGAGCGCGGAGCTGCACACATCAGATCTGTTTATAATCTGCAGCCTGTAATTAAGCAACAATGCAGACGCCGCTCTTTTTCCCTCGCCAACATAACCGACTGTAAGCGTGACAGCAACCATGTTGAGTTTACTGTATTTGACATCCTGATTTTTACAGATTTTCAGTGAATTATATTCATGAATCAATCGTACATCCTGATAAATAATTAAATCTGCGTACGGCCCACGCCGCCCAGCCAACTCTTGAAGCCCTGGTCATCGTCAACCCAGAAATATAGTCCCAGGTCTGCTTGGAGGGCCTCGTCAAAGGGGCACTATCAGCAGACCCACAGGTCTTATTCATCTTTTGATATTTAGTGTCTGGTTCGTTGTCTGTGACGTGGACAGGAACACGGGGAGGGAAACCCCGTCCATCCCTGGTCTGGATGGGATGATCCGACGGGTTTGTTCCGTCCGGGGTGATGGCAGGTCAGCCCTCTGGAGGCTCAGGCGCTCGCTGGGCTTGTAACCCTGTTATTTCACCGAGTCATCAAGTTCACGCACGGTGCAATTACATCCTTCCCGGGTCTAGTCCGAACCTGCCGCTTCACCCGGCAGCGATGATCCAAACTTTCCATGTTTCAGGTTTCAGCGATGTCGTGAAACTCCCCCAAACTTCACCTCAACACATCAAACAAACCTGCCACATGTATGGGAGATTCTCAAAGCCTGTTTGGTGAACAAAACTATTACTTTTTTACTGTCATTGTTTTTTTTTCTTCTAACAAATATGAAGTTATAAAAAAGGAAAAAGAAAGTGGGCAATATGAAGTACCCCAAACATGGAGGTTGATAGTCTGGAGGGGAGCTTGGGTTTGGTGGACCAGGTTCAAGCCCCGGAATGGCAACCAAGATAAACCACCTGAGCAAGGCCCTTAACTCTAATTGCTCCATGGGGTTTGTGTGTGTCTCAGATGTAAGTCGCTTTGGATAAAAGTGCCTGCTAAATGACAGTAGTAGTAACAACCAATAGCTTGCAGATCTGCCTTTTGAACCTTAAAGTCGTGGTTTCCAGCACGAGTTGTGGGAGAACTTTGGTCCATTCGTTTCCCCAACGATGCTCCAGTTCATTGGGGTTTTCGGAGTTTCACCCGGGACATCTGCTTATGTCTAACCAATAACTGAATTTTGTATTTTTGGTCTTATTGCTGAATGCGTAAGGCCTCGCCGAGGTCGGAGGGTTAAAGGACTCACCCAGGTTGACGAAGCTCATCACGGTGTCGGCCTCGCTGACCACGGTGCCCAGCGGCGGCGTGTGCATGCTGAGGGTCGGCAGCGCCTGCGGTCCCACGCCGAACCGCCCGGCGCCGGGTCCGTTCACGATGATCTCATTCCCTTTGTCCTCGTCGTCCACCGACATGGCGTGGTACAGATCCAGCATGAAGAGCGGCGCGGAGGAGGGCGGCCGCAGCGGCGGGTGGGGTCGGGGTCGCCCCGACAGGCCCAGCAGGCTCAGGATCTCCTTCTGCATCTCCTTCTTCTCGCGCCCGCTGAGCCGGCGGAAGCTGGAGTGGACGGCGGCCTCGGCCTGCTGGCTCCACAGCGAGAGGAAGAGCAGCAGCAGCAGCAGCAGCAGCAGGGTGGAGGAGGACCTGGTCCGTCTCTGGGACACCGGCTGCACCTTCATCCCGCCGGGGAGCCACGACAGCCCCAAGAAGAAGTCCGAGGCCATTGCTGCCGCTCGATCAGAGAAATGAAGTGCGGTACGACTGCTGGAAGAGTCCCGGCTCTCTCTTGCACCTTCTCTAATCCTGAATCTGGAGGAAAACTCCCCCACCTCGCCACGCTCAGCCACGCAGCTCCAGAAGCACAGACGATGAGGGTCAGAGCATAATTACAAGCTTTTTAAAGCTGTGTTTTGATCGCACACAAACAACGTCCCCCGTTGGAGGAAACCGGGAAGCAATTTCCGTGCCGAGCAGGTGCCGCAGGAGTCTAGAAAGTTGTCTCCCGGTCGTCTTAAATCCCCACCTGCAGTGAGTCAAGCGAGATATCTGCGGAGGGATCACTGCTGGAAACTTTTATCCACTTATCCCGTCAAGGCTGCTCCCACCCACTCATCTCTGGGGTTCCAGATGTGCGTCTTAATCCATTTGTGAGAAAAAAAAAATAAAACAACCTGAAATTGTTTCCCGATTGTAAATCCTTGAGAGAGGAGAGATATTTATATATATCTCCCTCTTCTCTGCTGCGCTCAGAGTGAATCCTGAGCAGTTGTTCGCGAGCGGGAGGGAGTTTTCCCCTCCCAGCCTCCGCCTCTCCCCTCACATCTCGTCATCACTCCTCCCTGCGGTCTCTTTGGGAGACCTCATCTCTCTCTCCCGCTTACCTCCACCCATCTATCTTTTCATCTGCTCATGACTGCTTCCTTTCATCGCCACTCCGGGTTCAAGTCTCTGGGAGTCTGGCGCTCCGTGCGATGGGCGATTCGGCAGGAGAGCCTTATATTATATTTACAAAAGCTGCTGAAAAAGAAAACCCAACAAGCAGCAGTTTCATTCATGAGCCCTGCAGCCGTTCTCCTGCAAACACACTCCCTCACGCGAACCAGGAGGACTCGGGGGGGAAGGAATGACTCAAATATAGTGGAAAGATTCAGCTGCGTGCCCACTCATGTTTGTGTACTGTTTCCCTCGGAGCGGCCCGGTTCTTGTGGTCACTTTGAGAGGCATGAATAACACTGACCAAACCGGAGTGACCGCCGTTCATTCTGTCCTGACCCCAAGGGCAACTCCCAGAATGCCAGGAATTAACGCGCCGCTCTTTTTGGGTTTCTTTCCTCTGAACATCTGCAGCTTTTGGAGCGTTTCGTCCGGAGAGATAAAGGAGGTAAACTGAAGGGGAAGAGAGTGACACACAAACACAAACACAATTGAAAAGAAAAGAAAGGGAATGAGAGGCCCTGAAACCAACAGAAGTGAAAAATGACATTCCTGGGAGACGGCAGCGGTGGGACGGAGTGACAGATGGGAGGAAGGGTGGGAGGAAGGGTGACGATGGATTAAAAAGAAGAGCGTGAGTGCACAGCTGCAGAGGCTGGATTCAGACCTCAACATCTCCGGTGGAACCAGCAATATAAAAAAAATTCTGACTTTGAAACCTATCAGACTTAATTTGATTCACCACCAGGACCTGCGGCCGGGCGTCTAACTCTGGGTCCTGGGCAGAACTGAACACCCAGACGGGTCTTTCTCTTTATCTCAGACGAGTCAGACAATTACCAAGACACGTCTGGTCACTTCCTGCGAGCCTGAGGTCTGCTGGCGCATGACTGAAGGAACAAAACACCCCCCCGAAAAACCAACAAAGCCGACAAAAGTGTCATGATGAAGAGGACAATGCACAAAATGTGAATGAGTATGCAATATATACCGATACATGAAACATCTATACATATTCACACACACGTATATATGTATGTGTACATATGCATGTATGTGTATATGTGTATATATATATATATATATATATATATATATTAGATACACTTGACAATATATATATATATATTAGGGGTGTAACGATACACTAATCTCACGATACGGTACGATACACGATATTGAGGTCACGATAACAATACGATATTATAGCAGTATTTTTTTAACAACCTTGAATGAGGAACATATGACTGGAAAAATGGTCTTTTATTTGAAAGACACAAAATACAAAACAATGCTGTGTGTTTGCCCTATTGTTACAGTTTGTAATGCTTTATAACTGTTTAAGTTTTAAAGAGAAAGCCAGGCCAACCATTTTCCACAAACTGAACTAAAAGTAAATGTCAGGTTTGCATTATGCATCTTCAGTTTCATACAAGTACAAATATTTTGCCACAAACTGAATAGTTTCTCTCATGTATGATTTGACTTTTTTCTTTCTAATTTAACAACTAAAATTAAATAAATAAATAAAAGTAAATAAATACATACAATTTTACATCATAAAAAAGATTGATTCATGCTCACCTTATAAGTGTAAGAGGAAATTTATTTTTGTTAAGTTTATTTTGGTAATTCAGGGTTCATTATTTTATAAATATATTCTTTATATTCTGATGTAAATCAGGGACTATAATGACACTAGTCAGTTTATCTGTAGTTGTTAGTATGTTTTGGATTGGGCGGAGTGATACAGCACTAGGTGCTGTGTTGATGCTCTAAAATCCTACGCTGTTGAGGGACATTAAAGTACACTGGAGCTCAGCAGAAGTTGCCCGCGTGTTTATCCTACTCACGACCCGACAAAGGTCTAATTTAATAAGGTAAGGCTTAACTCTACACCAGCCTTACATAAGTAAAAGTTCAGAGCTCAAAACGGGACTAGTTTCTTCTGAGCGTAGTAAGATTTTGGTCCGCGGGTCGAGGCGCGGTCGGATGCGCGTTACTAGTCAACACAATAGATTAATATTAATAACCCAATATCGCGATACACTTTGTCACCTCCACGACACGTATTGTGACGTTTTTGTATCGCGAAATTTCGTGGCACGATATATTGTTACACCCCTAATATAAATATATATATATATATATATATATATATATATATATTGCGGCAACTCAACCCCTTAACACTCAGTAGTGACACATTAAAATCAAAGTTTGATAGAAATCACATGGTAATTCGGGGCAGGAATGCAAAACTCGGCATAATACCGGTGTTACCCGGTAACCCTGGCTGGCTGACTAAGTTAAAGAGCATATTGCAGGTTAGAATTTTTTCAAAAATGATACCTGACCTTATGTGAAAATGACTATGTGAGAAGTTAATGTAGGATTTAATATGTTTTACAAGACATAAGGGCACTTATTCAGAGGAAAAAGTGGCTGATTTTAGCCAAGCTCGTACAAACGCTCTTTTTTTCCGAACACAGCGTCATATGACGTCACGCCAGGGAGCAGTCTCCACAGCTCTGCCCCATCTGACTGCCCAGACCCCGTACACACGTAGCCGGGTATCTGCTAAACCCAAGATATTTTCCTACGTTTGGACCTGTCATCCACATGAAAACACAAATAAACGAATGTTTAAAAAAACTCCGGGCAAAGGGAAGATTTTTGAAAACTCTGTTTATGTAGATGCGTGTAGACCTGGTGTAAACAGAGACAACCGGAGTTTTGCGTTTTCGAACGTCACATTATGCTCCAAAACAACAACAAATCTGCTCTGATTCTGACGTCTAACGTGCGACCTTTGTTTACTACAGTTCTACAGATGATCCACCATCTGTTCTCCAAGCTATTTATTAAATAAATGGTCTCTGCTCTTGACACCATTACACCGACGCGGAGCCTACGGCGTAGGGTACGCGGCGACGCGCAGCAGGGCTGCAGCAGGGCTGCAGCAGGGCTGCAGCAGGGCTGCAGCAGGGCTGCAGCAGGGCTGCAGCAGGGCTGCAGCAGGGCTGCAGCAGGGCTGCAGCAGGGCTGCGTCGGTTAACGCGGCAGCTCCGCGGTGGGACCATGGATCTGACACGGGGGGAGTCGAGCTCGTTTCCCGAGAATGAGACGCGGGTCCCGGGAAAGCTGCGCAGCCCTGCTGCAGCCCTGCGTCGATTAACGCGGCAGCTCCGCGGCGGACACCGGGGGGAACTCCAGCTCGTTGCCCGAGGAGGAGGCGCTGATCCCGGGGTAACTGCGCCGCGGAGGCGGCCCGGAGTCCGGAAGACCAGATGATCTACAGGTCTGTGCTTATGAAAGTGGTCGAAAACGCAGATCTTCGGTTCTGTGTGGAAGGTTTTTTTTTTTTTTAACAACGATGTAATGTGGATACAAATTATTTTATAAACGAAGGGAGAGGAGTATTTGGTTTTAAAAATACCCGGCTATTTCGGATGCTTTTGAAAAAAAAAGAGAAGATAATAAGCCTGTTTTCTGTTTATAAAGTACAAACGTAGACAGATTACAAGTACTCACCCGTTTTTAAGGAGTTATTTTCGGAGTTTCTTTCGGGAGCACGGGCGCTGCTGCAGTGAATAAAGGCTGATTTATGGTTCCGCGTAAAATCGACGGCGTAGCCTACGGTGTAGGTTACGCGGCGCACGCAGCGTTCGGTGCGTCGCCGCGTACCCTACGCCGTAGGGTCTGCGTTGGTGTAACGCGGACCCATAAATCAGCCTTTTAAAAAGCGAGTTTCAGCTGTCAATCAAAAGAACGTGGGGGGACTAACGGGTTCTTAGTCATATTGGTGTGAATACACATTCACAACCTCTTCAGTGTCACAACTAACATTAAGATCCATTATTTTTCCTATTGTTGAATTCACCGCGCTCCCCAGTGTGACGTCACTCCCGGTTCAGCTTTTTCAGATGCGGAAGTAAAATACTCTCACAAAAACAACTCCAGAGGTCACTGTAGTATATATTTATGCGTATTTCAATGAAAATTCAGTTCCTACATTATTTTCCTACACATTGATTCACAGGGGTCTCCAACCTGCAATATGCTCTTTAACTAGGTTATAACTGCATGACTGAGCCTTGACAGCAGTGAAATAGAGTTTTCACAATAGGTTTTCTACACTTACATGTTCTTGTTCCATGCGTGAGAGGAACTCTTCTGGTACACCGCGATTTCATAGAAAGCTCAACAGTGGAGTAACTTTATCCATGTTTTGGTCATGGTGATGCCAGTTCACAACCGGAACACGTCACAGAGACTCAGCTCGGCCCGACTCCAGCCACAACAACAAACTAAAACGTGATTAATAGTATATTGTTCTAACAATAAACTTTTCAGGTTTTAACGTGATAAGTTATTGTTCTAACAATAAACTTTTCACGTTATAACGTGATGCTGATATTTTTTTTTCTCTCAGTAGCAGCACTACGCTTCCGTAGCATTGACAATGTCGTCATTACTTAAAATAGCTGCAACTAGATTGCGAGCTGACTGGCTCATATTTGCAGGTTCATTCAATATATTCAAGGTTCATTCAATATATTCAAATATTAATTTCCTGAAGGCATGCCATAACATACATATATATACACACACACAAAATACACACACACACACACGGTGCGATTTGTGTGTAAACCTTACACTTAAGCTACATAACGTACACAGTAGGCCTATTTTGAACATGAACTGAACCACTGCATTTGCAGAAATATTTTCTCCCAATATTGTTTTTAAATGTGCCAAATAAAAATAAACTAAAATATTTTTTTAATTCTCGATATCAGTTTAACAGAAAACATGGGAGCTCCTCAGCCGGGGAGATGCTGCTGTCCACCATTCGATCAGCAATGTCAGATCTTGTTTCATCTTCTGTCGCATTTTTTCTCTGGATTTTTGGTTGTGATCCTGTAAAATATGAGGATATGCTGCTCTGGATTCTTTTCATTTTTTCATTCATTTGACTGACTATCTTTTTTATTTTGGCGGGCCGGAAGTCTGACTTTTGGAATGCAAGGAAATCCGGTTGGTTTTCAAAAAAATAAAACGGCTTTCTGTGGACGCGACTCGCTCCCGGTATCAAAATCACAGCACAAGCAGAATGAACACGGACTCTGTGTATTTTGGTTGTTATTACTTGTTAATAATTACAATGCAGGGCTCCAGACTAACTTTTTTCACTAGGAGCACAGTAGCCCCTAACGGAAAATTTTTAGGGGCACAATCAGAAATTTTAGGAGCGCACATCGTTTATCGACACGCTAACCAAATTTTTACATTTCTACTACATTTCAGTGTATTAGTAATACGTATTTCATAATAGATTAATGAATTACCACAATGTGCTGTTTCAAATGCAGTGTTACATTTTATTGTGCACTTTTAAAGATGCCGCAACATAAAGTAAACTGACAGCACCATTGCTGTCATTATATATAAAAAAAAAACACATTCACATGATAAAAAAGTGCTTGGTAACAAAGTGCTTAGTAACCTTTCAGCCATGAATTTAACTGTTAAACACAGTACTTAACAAATGTACAAATATTGGGGGTACTGGCCAATAACATTTCCCTACTTGTGTCTTTACTAAAACCCTGAACTTACACCAGTCGACCAAATTCACTGCCTTCACTCAAAAAACTAAAGGATCTTACCAAGAAATATTCTTATGTCTAACCTAAAAATGCCATTACACCTGATAACACACATCACTTAAAAGGTTAGGTGTTTTTCCCACGTGTTAAAATTTAACTTTCATTTGTGTCAAGCAAATTTTAAGTTCTAGTTACGTTTTAAGTTAGAGTTTTGGCAGTGTACAAAATAAAATTATGAGACCTGCTGTATTGGAGCACATTTTCTTTTTTTTTTTTTTCTTTACTGGGTGAAGGCTGATTTATGGTTCCGCGTTACAACAACGCAGAGCCACGCCGTAGGCTACGGCGTGGCTCTGCGTCGATTTAAGGCGGAACCATAATTCAGGCTTTAGGGGAACATATCGGAGAACAACCAGAAGAATATAGAGTGGATTAAAAATAAAAGTTAAGCACTGAGCTACATGTGTCTCCCGTCTGGGCCATTGCAGACTCATGGCCTGAGCATGATGTTACTAAAACCAAACATACCCGCCGTCTCTTTCTTATGTGCGCGCCGCGGCGGCAGCGTGTTGTGTCGCATTAAATGTGGTCCAGGCGTAATACCTGCTTTGAGCTGGTGAAATTAAACGAAAAAAATAAATAAATAGATCCCCCAACTCATTCCCTTTCACACTCATTGGCCTGCAAATATGCGGGCTCATTGACGCACCCCTTCCACGTTTAACGTGTAAAAGAAAAAAAAAAAAAAAAAAAACTGGCATATTTACTGGTCGCACGTGTGCGAGTGGACATGAAATTCAGTCGCACATACTCAAATTTTGGTCGCAAAATGCGAGCATTTGGTCGCAGTCTGGAGCCCTGCAATGTAATGGTGAAAATACTTTGGGTGGGGGGGATACATTTTGTCCCCACCGAGGATAAAAATAATTCAGCAGAGGGTAGGACGTGTAAACCAGAGAGGGGGGAAAATCCCCACCGGCAAATCACACACACACACACACACACACACACACACACACAGTGACTACGTTGGGATCCAAAGTTGATCCGTCTGCTGATCGTGTTAGCTGTGTCCAAACATTCATCTCTCCATTATATTCATAAATAAATCAGCTACACAGAAATAATTACCTGCGAGTTTACCTCCTTCGTGTATAAATAATAGCGTGAGAAATGAGAAATAAGAGACCAGAGCCACGTTTACTGCAAGCTTACTTTTAATACAAAAAACAGAACAAGAAATTTGTTTATAATTTTAGTTTTCGTTTTAATTTTACACAAGTTGACTCATGGTAACCCCCCCCCCCACCACAGAGAGAGGAGCACAGCATCAAAAGGTGGTTGACTCGTCTCCTGTGCCCCCCACCCTCCCAGTGAGACAATAAATAAATAAAAAAATCACCTTAAGATGTCTTATTTCTTTCTGACTGTAAATTCATTAGTCTTCATAAACTCCTCATTTCTGATGCTGAGATCAGACGGACCGTCTCCGTCAATCACAGGACATTTGAAAAAATCCTAGAAGAAGAGACACTGGAGGACCGGGGAGGAGACGCCCCCCCTCGTCCTCTTCAGCCCCATCATTCATATCTGTAGTTCTCTCTACACGTGAAGGGCAAACCCCTTTGGTCAGGAAGTTGTAGTCATTAGCAATAAAGAAAATATAACAAACAAGGCTGCCGCTGAGGCGGCGCCCTCGTGAGTAATTTCATGTTACAACGGCGTAGAAACACACTTTACACACAAACCATGTCAAAAGAGCAGAAAGGACGTCTGCCGGGTACAAAACTTCTTTCACCTTAATACTAAATCACTCCCTGCGAACGGTGACGTCACATGAAACTGAAAAATAAATAGATCTTTCAAGCTAAATAACAAAAAAAAGTACAGCTGGATTATTATAAATTAACCAGAAAACAACGAGCAGAGAAAAAAAAACAAAATCCGCAAATTAAAATTTTGCATACAGTGACTCAAGTCAATGACCTCTACTTTTTCCTGTAACAGGACACACACAGGCCACGCCCCCTCCAGTGTGCAGGAGTGTGTGTCTATGTGTGTGTGTGTGTGTGTGCAGCAGGGTTGCCAAGGGCGACGGGGAGACGGTTAGTGCATGCTGGTTGTCGAACATGGTTCATATTAGGATTCTCGCGTCGTACGTCGTCAGTAATGTGCTGTTAGTCGTCGCCATAGAAACGGTCCTTTCTATTGCTAGTTTTGTCACTTCTTGTGTTTTTCGGGGCCGAAGCCCGAAACACGAGGCGGATCCTGACGTCCCAGCGGTCTGGAGGAGTTTCCTGCGTCCTCAGCTCCGCGGCGGTCGTTGCATATTTTCTCCTTGGATGCTCCGTCGAGGCGTCTGGTCCACAGGCCAGAATAACTCCCCCTGCTCACGTCGGCGGGGTGGAAAGCAGGCTAAGGTCGTTCTCCGTGTAACGTAAAATAAGGCAGCATCTTGTGGTCGGTTCCACGCCGAAGGGGAACTTTGGAGAGGAAGGAGTCCGGAAGGCAAAGTGGGGACTCGGGTCCGGGCCCACCGGACCAGAACTCCCGTCCTCTTGTGCAGGTTCACAGTCGTTTCTGGGGAAAGAGGGAGGAAGGCCTTGGCTCGGCGTCCTCCTCCTCCTTTCCCCTGGAGATGTTCGGAGCGCGTCGTCTCCGGTCGGTCGTCCACGGCGACCGCTGGTGACCCGCGTGAAGGGAGGAGCAGCGGTTCTGCTGCTCTACTTCTTTGCAGCCCCCGGGGTCTTCGGGCTGGGCGTCTTCTTGGAGATGGTGGGGATCTTGGAGGGTTTGGCGCCGCTGCCGGGGCGCCGCGGCGTGTCCGAGGCGTCGGAGCAGACGGAGCGAGCGTCTTGGAGCTCCGACGCGTCCGAGGCGTCGCTGCCGCGGCGACTGCTGGCCCTGCTGCCGGCTCTGCTACCGGCCCGGCTGCCGGCCCGGCTGGTCGGCCCGCTGGCGCTGGACGCCCCTCTCTTTGGATCTGGGGGGACGACAGAAGTGTGAGGAGGCGTTTAAAACGTTGTTTGATAATAAGCTCATAAATCAGAACATTTTAGCCTTCAGAGGAACATTTTTGCCTGTAAATGTTTCATTAAAATCCCCCACTTTATGTTTTGGGGTATTATTATTATTATTATCATCATCGTTATTTTTTTATTTTTATTCATTTATTTTTTTTATTAACATTATTTCTCATTACAGCATGTTTATGCATCAAGTAATTCAAGTTTGGGCAAAGAATACCTTTTTTATCATTTGACAAAAAGCAAAAACAAAAGAAAATAAAAAAAAAAAAAAAAAAAAAAAGGAAATAAAAAATAAATAAAAAAAATTGCATGTACATATGAGAACACATGCCAGCATGAGTTCTCATAAAATAATTCTGCACACAATAAGGAAACACATCTAGTATACATGTAGACAGGATAACAATATTATTATTATATTATATTTATGGATCTCAAATAAACCACCTGAAGACCTTAAGTTGTTTTGTATTTAAAAGGTAGGGTATGTAATTCTATTCCGTTTCATTTTCAGTATCACATTCAGCTGTGAAAGTCGAGAAAACACTTTCAAACATCAGACATGGTGTCAGCTAGGGCTGAACGATATGGACAAAATTTCATATCTCGATATTCATGCCAGATATCTCGATATCGATACGATACGATATGACTTCGGTTCGGTGAAAACCAAGCATTTTTCAGAAAAATAAAGACATCAGAAATCAAAAGAGTGCAGTTTTATTGATTAGAACTCACTGCCAGTCATCAACATTAACATAAAGTCACTCAATAATAAATAATAATCAAAATATTTTACTGTAGCTCCGCTTTAACGATAAATAACCAATGCAGTTAGAGTAGGAGTTCAGTACATGTTATTGATTATTGATTGGACGCTGCAGCTGAACGGACTGTCACAACAATCACTGCAGTTTCATGACGGAGTGAAGAAAGATTACAGATTAAACTCATGTTTCACTCCCAGGTTTCATATTTGATTTATTTTCTGTTTCAACAATTAAATATCTAAAAATGTTAACTTTCAATCTGATGAACAAAAGAACCAGAAACAACTTTCTTAATTTATTACTGCGCATGTGCAATCCCCCCATTTGTCCAATCCTTGTTTTTCAGTATCCTCCAACGAATAGGAAATAGAGAAAAGAGTTTTCCACTCGCTATTTTAATTCCCAATTTCGATTTTCAAACACATCAATGAATTTTTTATTATCAAAACAAAAGATGGGGAACGGATTATTTTGGTTTATTTCTCTATTTTTATTTTGTAATTTCAAAACTAAAAAGGGATGGCCGCGAAATACACGTCGCAATTTTCACCAAGCACGACTTGCACAACACCTCGCTCTGGTCGACATCATCCTTTCTAAATCCAAAATACCTCCAAATAATGGAGGATGATTTATGTTTTGGCACAAAATTAGATTCAGCACTGCCACCGGCCGCATTATCCTCCGCACTCATGTCTCTATTCTTCCGTTTGGATTTCTCCGCTCTCCTGTGTGTGTGGCTGCGTGCGTCTGGTCTCAGTCTACGTCTCCCTCCCACCCTCCTATGTTTGTCATTGGTTGGCTTCAGCTGTCGATCAACAGCAAGCATGAAATAAGCTTTGTGGTTGGCTGGCCGTAGTGGTGCGTTCAAGGGCAATCTTAAAAGTAATGTTTATGGAGACTGCTCGAGCTGTTCAAGCAGGGCGAGCGGAAATATATCGTTTATATCGTTGCTTTTCCGTTATTAATGTCTTGAATGTTCATATCTCGATATAGATACGATAACGGTATATTGTTCAGCCCTAGTGTCAGCTAACAACTGTTCCCCCTCAAGTTAAGTAACTTAACTTAAACCCCCCCCCCCCCCCACGACTTCACCTCATAAGAGATCTCACCTGTGCGTTTGCCGGCGTGTGCCGATCCTCCGTTTTCTCCCGTCAGCGAGCCTCGGCTCGAGTGGAAAGGCGGCCTTTTCATCTTGGAACCGGACGTCGCCCCCTGCAGGTGAACACGTGAAACGTCAGCTGAGGTTGATGATGACGGCGTCTCTTTAACGCAGTGATTGACACGTCAACAAACAGCAGGCCACGCCCACACGGAGACTAACACATAAAACATTTGAAAACACGATGAGCTACAAGATGTACAAGATTTGAATTCTACCGACTAAGTGTGGAAAGTTTAAGACAACAAACACATGGATGTATAAGACGACATGAAGCACTGAAATATGTAATTTCACGCATTTGCAGATAGTCTAAATGTTTATATTAAAAGTTTTCTGGTTAATAAAATCACCCTGGGGAACTCATTTCATGTTATTATTCTGTCGATTCTTCTTCTTAGTCCCCTAAATTGATCAATTTGAAAAGCCAGGCTATGTAGCAATACACCTCTGACCACATGAGGCAGCGTTTTTTTAATAAAAAATGTATCTATGTTGAACATACTTTCAGAAATGTTTAATTAAAAACGTATATAATTATATTTCACAGGACACGACTTCTGTCACCGAAATTTCTTATATCTTACTATTCTTAGAAAGTCATATATATGTAACTTTAATGTATTATTTTTTTATGGAATGAGAGCTTGAAATACTGAAATGTTTAATATTTTTAAATATTAAAAATATTTAATATTTAAAAAATAAATGAAAATATATATATTTTTTTTTGTTTTTTTAAAATAATGTGAAGCGTTTTTTCAGGCCCGTGGCTGGTGCAATAGTGGGAAGAGATAACTGTCTAACCCCGGTTTATCTAAAAATGGGCATCTTGATAAAATACAGTTAGCTCTGTTTAAACCTGCAGGTCTTTATGCCCCCATGTGGTCAGAGGTGGTATTGCTACACAGAGGCTTTGAATACAGGGGACATGCAGTGACACCGACTGCAAAGAATACATTTAAACGTAAAAAATGCCAAATAGTTTTACGTTTTTTCGCTGCAGTGGAACCGCCTGCTCACAGGTTTCCTCCAGCTCTCTTTACCTGAAAGAACCTTTAAAGGGGACCTATTATGAAAAACACGTTTTCTCTTGCTTTAACATATATAAAGTGAGCCGTCCAGTGTGATGTGGATCTACGAGCCGTTCAGATTCTGCTCCCTTTCGTTACGTAACCAAAATGCGATTTACATAGGTTGGCCTCCGATGCGTGAAACCACGCCCACAACAACTCCGCCGGCCGGAGCTACCGCCATTTTTTCGTAGCGGTGTATGGCGTCATTCAGGCAGCCAATCAGCACAGTGCCTCATTATCATAGCCCCGCCCACTCAGAATCCCCCATAGATAATGAGGTTAGAGAATGGGAAGATAAAGACATGGTTTAGAGGCTGAATTTCTCTTTTATTTAGCAAAAACAATCAAAAGCTTGTTTTTAACACATTCAAGGTCTGTTTAAAATAGGTATTAGATGCCATAATAGGTCCCCTTTAAGTCTCTCAGGTAAGAAGAGCTTCCATCCCACCTGTAGACGTCACCTTCCAGGTTTTAGCTTCACCGCATCCCAAAGAAAACGTAAGAAGGAGCGCCATCTTTCAAAGCAGCCAAACTTTCCGCCCGGCGGGTTAGTGCGTCAGAGCGTTGAGTGGGGTGGGGGTGGGGGTGGGACGGGTGGGTGGGCGGGTTTTTGGGTGATAGGGTGGGTGGGGTGAGTGTGTTACCTCGTGCCCAGGGGTGATGTGGCCGTGACCGAGATCTGGGCAGCAGTGGCACTTGGTTGGCGTTGGAGTTTTACTGTGAGCCAGCCAGGGTTTGGCATAGTCACGGGAGTGAGTGAGGGAGGACTGAAGGGAGGAAGGGAGGAGGAGAGGAAGGGAAGGAAGGGAGGAGAGGAGGGAGAGCGAAGCAGCGCGGGGGAGAAGCGAGCGAAGGCAGGAGGAGAGGCGTGTTATGGAGAAAGAGGTCGGCCGGCAGGGCAGCGTGTCGTATTAAAGCGGATGATTTTGTTTTTTTAACCAGTGCAGGAAGACGTGTTTTTGAGAGGGGGTTGAGGGGGGGCAGGTTAGCAGGGGTGAATGATCAGGAACGAGGAGAAAAAGCAAAAAGATGACAGAAAAAACAAAAATGTCACAGTTAAGAATGTCAACAGGAGGATGACAACAGATGAACAATGTGAAACCAAAAACGTCCACGACTTTTACAGACGACAGACGATGAGACACACAGGACATCGAAGACAACAGTGGGGGGTCTGGAGGTCCTCGGGGGGACCTGGGTCCTGTAGACCAGGTCCTCCAGGACGGGTCCTGCAGGTCTCAGACGTTTCCCTCAATCAACACACCCGACACAGACGACGCCACTAACGGAGCGTTTCCACTAGCGGGAGTTCTGGGTAGATTGTTCGGGGTCGTGTGTAGGGATGGGCGGTATGGACTAAAAAAATTATCACGATAATTTTTATCGTTTTTTGACGGTATATTGTGAACGGTAAAATATCACCCATTCCTAGTCGTGTGCTCGTGTTTCCATTGCTAGGAACGGCCCTTTAACGTGGCCTTCAGAAACCTTTACGGGACCAAAAATGGCCCTTTAATAGGAGTTTTTCGGCACTGGGTTTTCTAAAAGCAGGAAATAACGTTCAGCCCTCTCCCGTGAACTTAAATAATGTTACCACAAATCATTTAAGAGTTTTAAGAGGTCCAGCGGGGGGGTTCTTTTAATCTCAATTGCTACGACCACGGTGTGTGTTTAAAAAGAAAAGCAAGTAGCATCCGTTGTTTATGTGTTTCTTCTTTTCATTCTTTTGCTTGCCGTTTGCGAACTGGTGGTCGGCGTTGCTATTTTTTCAGTCAAAGGTTCTTGTGTGTTGCTACAGCATGATGAAAATGCGCCGGATGAAGGGGCCAAAGAGACGGTTAAAGGCTGTTAAAGGTTCCTGTGTAGCGGATTTATCTGGAACTCCTGCTAGTGGAAAAGCGCCTAAACAGACTTGTTCAGACCTGGATGACGAGCATCAGTTAGAATCAGGGGGGCTGATGGGAGGAAACGTCTAAAACCTTCAGGACACGACCTTGACGACCAACATTGAACACCCTGCTCTCAACTATTAAAGCTGCCAAACATCTTCAAGACTTTGAGTTTCAAAATATTTTATTTAATTTTGATTGTTTTTCTTTATTCTTGTAAATGGATGCTGCAACAAAAAAACATTTTACCGCGCATTATATTACATTGTATGTGACGAATAAAAATCTCATCTCATGTCAAAGTTAGATAAACTAAACTACCGTAGTTAAATCTGATTCCTTAAATACTTTATGGTGGATTTTAAAAGAGTCATACCTGGTTTTATAACTATAAGACTCGATTATTGTTATATTATATTATCAGGTGGTGAAGATGCGGCTGCTCGGGTCTTATCTCGGACTTAAACGTGAGCATATCTCTCCAATACTGGCATCGCTCCACGGGCGTCGGTCCGCTTTTAAGGTCCAAGATTTTACCGATATTAGTTCAATGAAATTAACTTGGTCTTAAAAGTGTTTTTTTGTTATGATTTTTCTCTATTTGTCTTGATATCATCAGTTATACTGTTTGATTTCTGCCTGTAAAGCTCCTTAGAACCTAAAACTAAAGCCAATGCTGTATTTCCTCGGGCGGACACCAGAGAGTGACATCTCTGGGCGACTCCAGTCTAATAATTACATCTCCAGTCATTTATCATGTATTTTTCTACAAAAGGATGTTGATTTTGTAAAACTGCAAAGACATTTAAGTAAAATAGACGATGCAGGGTTGTGTTTAGGGCGGGGCCATGTTGTGATTGACAGTCGTCCCTATCAGTTACTCACTCATACTCAACTGTATTTGCTTCTTCCTCTGATGCTTGGCGTCACGAGGGGAAGAAATGTGAGGAACCTACCCTGGATGAAGCCGAAGCCGTTGGGGTTGCGGGGGTGGAGGGAGCTGAGGGGATGGAGGCGCCGCTATGGGAGGCCGAGGAGGAAGAGCGGGTGGGCGAGGCGTTGCGAGAGCCGGGCTTGGAGCGCCGGCCCCGGGACCGGAAGGCAGCCAGACCCGTAGACGCCCCTTCAGGAAGGATGAACTTCTCCCGGAGCTCCAGGTTGGTGCGGCCGCGAGCTGCAGACAGAGACGGAGACACACAGGGACATTTGTCGTCTGTTTTTAAAGTTTCACGACGGCTCTTAGTTCATCCTCCAGCAGGGGGCGGCAGAGGCAGCGAGCAGTGAGGGAGAGAGTCGGTGCTTCCCCGGCTGCAGACGACAGCATCTGTGCATGTTTCATTCAAGAGTGCAGGTGAGCAGAGCGGGCAGTCAGAAGAGTCAACTATGAGTCACTTTTAAAGGAATAGGGTTGCAGAGGTGTGTGGGAGCAAACGTGGGAGGAAATTCGCTTGATACGCGACGAAAGTCGGAATCTGTGAGATAAAGATGTAGACACAGCGTCACTGCTGAAGACAAATCTATCAAACTGATCTGTACGTCCTCAGACGGATCAGAGGGACAAGCTTGACACCAGTTGCTGTCTCCAGTCCCCAGCGAGAAATTCTCTCTTATAAAGTTAGGACTGCATTTCCTCGCTTGACCACTAGGGCCCCCAAAATATCTGACTTTATACAGACCTTTGGGAGGAGGTCATATACAAATCAAACACCCCAAAACCCAAACACCCATATAAAGATAAAAAATAGAGATAAAAATTATAAGTACAGTGCCATAAAAAAGAATTATATGGATAGAAAAGAAATAAGATAAATAATACCAAAGAATGAAGAAATAAGCATCTTTACAGTCTGGTTGAAGGAAGAGACTTTTGATTGACAGCTGGCAGTGGTTAACAACTTTGGTGTGTAGTCATATAAATAAATTCTTAGTTTTAGGGCACGTAGGAGAAAATCTGAGGGTCGTGATGTCACAGTGGGGTTGTGTCCAGTTCATGATTAAACAGTTTATGATTAAAATCAGCTGAAACCAAAGACCAGCTGACAAACCTTTTCCTTTCCAAGAGCTGTGGACGTGTCTGTTTTTATATACGGACACTTTTCTTAATGGAAGTCTTTTGTTTTTTTATCAAGTTTTACCTATTTTTAAACTATTACTAAGTGTAAAAAGAGGCATGCAGATGACCACTATGCAGCTCTTTTTCATTTATCATGGTTTATAATGTTCCACATTTGCACTTTCAGCAGTGACGAGCGTCTCGTCTCGCTGGCAGATGCTCGTACTTTGATTGCGTATCAACCTAAAGCCTCGGCGGGCGCTGGAGGAGAAGCACGGCCTCTCTTCTCCACGTTTCCAGTTAGCACATCCATCTGAAGTAGCTGCTGCTGCGATGGAGCGTCTCAGCTCGGCGGTTCATACACAGCATGTGTATAAACGTGTGGAGGAAGGGGGAGTGGGTCATGCCTGGCTCAGGAGAGACCCCCAAGTCAAGGGTTTCTCCCTCCTTCAAGTAGCGACAGACAACATGAAGCCTGGAAAAGCAGCCGCGGGAATAAACGAGGAAGCGGATGAAAAGCAAAAGAAAAACAAGGAGAGAGGGCTGCAGCTTTCGGGGCCGTCGCTCCGGGCAACAAGGCCGGGGCTATTAAACGGCTGCACCCCACAATTATGTCCCACTTAAAGCCGGCCGGCAAAGGTGCAACCCTGTAATCGTGTCTCCCGCCAACCGGCTGGCTGGACACGCCCTTAGCCACGCCCAGATCTCAGGCTCCGCCCTCTTCCTGTTAGATCAAGCTGGTGATTGGCTGCTGCAGCATGCAGGTCGTTTCTTAGTGCCAGAGCTGTAAAGCTGAAGACTGGGGGGGGGGCGAGTCCTGCTTTTGCTGTGAGGGAAGCATGAGGCCACAACACCCGCCGACAGGTGAATAACAGACACACACACACACACACACACACACACACACACACACACACAGAGGTGGACAGAGTACTCGACCCCAGTAAGAGTACAAATACTACTGGTCAAAATTTACTCCGTTACAAGTAAAAGTAGCTCAGTCAAAATATTACTCGAGTAAGAGTAGAAAAGTACTTGCTTTTAAAGGTACTTAAGTATCCAAAAGTAAATGCTTTTAAATTTACTTTAAGTAAAAGTAAGAGTAAGAGTAAATTTCTTATTTTCCACATCAGTAAATTACTATATTTTTTCTAAATTAATTTAAGGATCTTTTAACTCTTGTTTCTGAGAATTCGATGTTGAGTTGTTGAAAGCAGAGAGGTAGTTCTGCTTCGGCAGACACAATAAACATTTGAAAATAAATGTCTGTGGTTTGTCTGTGCCCTCGTTTTTTACTCGGTCGAACTCAAACATTGAGTTAAGATACGGCCAAGGATTTTGTGAAAGTCCCTGCTCCGAGTCCGGCTCATTATCAGACTCAGACGACTCAGCGGATTGTCTTTCTTCTCCTGACGCAGGCGTAGCCATTGTTGCGGCTCTGTCTTGACTCTGTCTTGACAAACGCAGGCTACTTTGGCGGTATGGTTTTGAGGAGGCTTGACGTATTTCCGCTTTACGTACATCCCAGTGGAGAGCGTGCACTGTGATAGGTCTCCTCCTTTGACAAAAACAGCTTGTGTCCAATAGGATTTTAGGGAAGAAGAAAAAAGAGCAGACCTGAAAGTAACGAGTACTTTTCAGCCTTCCTAGAAATTTACTCGAGTAAAAGTACAAATATTTGTCTTGGAAATGTATTCAAGTAAGAGTAATAAGTACCAAAGAAATCTAATACTCAAGTAAAGTACAAATCCTCTGGATATGTACTTAAGTACAGTACTCAAGTAAATTTACTCCGTTACTGTCCACCACTGCACACACACACACACACACACACACACACACAGGTATATGTGGACACACAGGTGGTTATAGACGGGACGGACGGATGGATGGAGGAAGGGATGGAGGAGGACAGAGGAAATGTAGATACCTCGGCAGCAGAAATAGCCAGGAGTGACTGTCACTAAGAAACACAAGAGACAACATGAAATAACTGCATGCTGGCGGAGGGATGGAGAATCTCTCTCTCACAGAAACATGACACTCGTCCTGCAACGACCCACAAACACACAAGTCAGGAGGGTCAGGTGAGGTGAGGGGGGGGCAGACATGTTAGTCAGGCATTGCAACAAGGCCAGAACCCACAAACCCACAAACCCGAGAGCTTTAAAGATGAGAGGACAAAAAAGAAAAAAAAAAGAAGAAGAGGCTATCCAGAACAAAAAAGAGTGAGAAAGAGAGAAGGCCAACCTATACGAGATGAGATGGAGCTACTGGAATCGGAGCGGAGGATCTTAAGTCCTGGATGTTGCACTGAGGAAAGAGAAAAAAGAAGGGAGGAAGAGGGAGAGAACTGAGGAACATGCACCATGCAGAACTACAGTTTTATTTACCAAAGAATGAAGAGAGAAAGAGACAGACACGCCGAGGGGAGGAGGAGAAATAAAACCAGAGAGGAGGATGAGCAGAGGTGGAGAGAGACGAGCTGCCAGGGGGCGGGGCCACCTGCAGGTGTGGGCGGCACCAACATCGTCACATGACCTCCAGTTAGGACGTTTGTTTACACTGTTCTGGTTCTGACCCCAACGGGTCGTGGGAATTAAATCGACCGCATTTATCTGCAAATAAATCTTTACATCTTCAACAATTCAGCAGATAAACGGACCAGACGAGTGACTTCTGACGGGAGGTCAGACCTTCGGGTTCGATCTGTGACTTTTAAACTGAATAAAACGGCATCCAAGATCCTGATTGGTGGAGGCGGAGCATCAGGGTCCAGGAGGCTCCTCCCCTTTTCTCTTCCTCGTCTCAGTCACTTTTGGAGCAACTTTTTAGCCCAAAAAAGACCAAAACGAACCGACGAGAGAAGCGTTTTCCTCACATTCCCCTCAGTTTTGACGTAATAAACAAACAGGAAATGCAAAACATCAAACTGAAACAGACATTGATACTTCTTGATGATGGTTATTTAGTTTAAACCGCGATGAAAAGCCTCGTAGGTGACGGCGGAGGACAGACTCACCTCTGCACGGGTCGTTCTTGACCAGGAACTCGTCCAGAGCCATCCAGCCGCCTCCGACTCTCACCATCACTGTACTCCGGAGGATCCGGACCAGACGCAACTGCTGGGAGTCGCCGAACTGTTATTTAGGAGGCGAGAGAGAAGCGACGGAGGAGAGAAAAACAGCGGTTCTTATCAAGCCTCACACCAAGAAACCCGCCTCACCAGATCTGGTCTCTACTTCATGCAAGTCAGGAAAAACATGCACCACTCCGGAGATTAAGACCCAGCCGCCCAAATCAAAGCATCAGCATCTACTAGCCTCTACTCAGATCTATGAAATCAAACCTCAGCAAAGCAAAACAAGTTAAAGCAGCAGCGGCGGAGGAATCTTCTGGACTCGACTTCACCCTGGGTTTAGTCTCTCAGGCTCAAACACATCACAGCACAAACACAAGCGAACTGTGGAACCCGCCTCCGCGTTGCAAAGCCCGTCTCTGTGATTTTATCCAATTAATCTCTTTATCTTGAACACTAACACAAGTTTGAACACTAGAGGGCGCTGGCGTGCAACGGGGAGGCAGCTTCCACGCGTCCGTGCGCGGCAGCGGCTTCAATTTACCTGGTTTCCGAGGAAGAACTACAATAAATCCAGCAGACACGGAGCAGAGGAAGAGGAGGAGAAAGAAACAACACAAGTCACAACGGAGGTCTGTAACGTTTCAGCATCAAGTTCAACAACATCTCAGAGTCCTCGTGAACGTTAACGGAGCTGCATGTGAAACATGGCGTCGGGACAAGGTCGTAAAGTGCTGCTGATGATGAGGTGGAGATGTGAGAAGATGGAGGCAGAGAGGAAGAGTGGAGGCAGAGAGGAGGCAGAGAGGAAGAGAGGAGGCAGAGAGGAAGAGTGGAGGCAGAGAGGAAGAGTGGAGGCAGAGAGGAAGAGTCGAGGCGGAGAGGAAGAGTGCAGCCAGACACAAAGACGTGACAACAGGAAGACCGTTAGTGTCTCCATGGACGCCATCGCCCAGAAGATGGTGATGGAGTGGAGCAAGAAATGCTGCTGGATGTGAAAATGCCGTTAAAAATGCGACAGACGACTTCTCGTCTCCTGAGTTGGTAACTCAAGCATTTTTACTTTCTAACCAGGTCCCAGACGGAGCTCCAGAACCGGGACTTTGGCTTCTTTCGGTTTAAAAAGACCAGATTCTAATTAATCTGATCTGTGGACGAGGTGACGGCGGGAGGAGTTGGGTTTGAGGCTGACGTGCACTCCTCGCTGACAGCTCTGCCTTCAGATCAGTCAGTTAGGAGGAGGAGATCAAAGTGTCTTCAGATCAGTTGCCAATCAGACACACGTTTGCTGTCCCGTCCAAAACTGTCCAGGTTCTGATCTACGGTTTTCTGACGACCGGAAGAGTTGAGGATGTTACAGCCTTTGCCTCGTTTATATTATCGCTCTGTTGGTAGGACTCAAACCTTCTCAGCTTCATCATGGCTCCAGGACTTGATCATTTATTTATGTAGAAAACCTTTCTGATTTATCTTTTTCTTTTCTATTCATGTTTTAATTATTTATTTATTCACCTTCTTCTTCATCTGTTCCTCACTTGTTCTAGCGGTGATCAGCTCTCTCCTCTCTGGACCGTCATAACTATGAATGCCAGTGATGGGCACCAAATAACTGGCAATGAAGGTGCATAACTAACTGTTTTATTTATTTATTTATTTTTTGTTGTTCTTTAAGTGTGTAAAAAAAAAAACTGACTGTAAATATGGGTTGTTTTCTACTAAAAAGTATTATATAACTTCAAGTTCAACGGGGTCAAAATGTCCCGCTGTGCGTCTGTGCCGCCGCATTTACTTGCTTGTTTTAGTTGTGATGAGCGTGAAAAAGATCCTGCAGCGCTGATGTGTTATTAACGTGTGATTGAAATGTTCTCATGTGGAGGTTAAGAAATTAAACATTCAGGTAAAAAACGTGATGTGAGATGGAACAAGTGCAAAAAAATAACTCACGGGGAAAGGAGAGCTCCTGGAAACAGCTATCACCATATTTGTGGTGTATTTGAACAATCATAGCTAATCAGAACATTTTCTATTCATCAGAAACCGGTCCAAACAGCATTTAGGAATTATTATCTGAAGAAAGAAACTTTAAAAAATCTAAGATACTTCACATTTTAATGATAAATGTTGAATAATGTTATTGGATCTCTGTCTGTATCTGAGTCTGGATCTCGTTTATTTGACCGCAGCGGAAGTTTAAGACTTCTCGTGAATCTCGTTTGACCCAGTTCTTCTCTGTTGACCCATTTCATCATTCACTCACCCGATATTTGTTTTCCCCGATCTGCTCCACCTGGAACCTCTTGGCACACTTGCACTGGGCCACCTGCCGCGTCACCTGCAGGTCCAACAGAACCACAAGTCAGCGGCCGCGTCGCTTCTCGCCAGAGCGGCCGACTCCCCGGCGGCGCCGCCTTACCTCGTCCTCGATCTTGTCGGCGTCGGTGGTCGGCCGGTAGGCGTCCTTGTTGGGGTGCAGCGCGGCGACGAACTCGTAGTAGTCGATGTAACCGTCTCCGTCTCGGTCGAAGATGTCGGCCACGGCCGTCATCTCCAGCTTGCTGGTGGGGAACTCTGCGGAGGGGGGGACAGGTCTGAGTGTCGGGGGGGTGGGGTTTGGGTTGGGGGGTAAGCCAAACTAACGAGGGACGTACTGGAGGCCAGGATGCCGTCGATGAACTCCTGCCGCGTGATCTTCCCGTCTTGGTCCTTGTCGATGCGCCGGAAGAAGTCCATGACGCGCGACTTCTTGTGGTTCATCCAGCGCATGTACTTCTTCCTCCACACGTCGAAGTCGAAGTTGGCGAACTCCTTGAGCTGCGGAGGGACGACACGCGTTACTCAGGGACTCTCAGAGTGGCCGGGGCCGTGGGCCGGGGGATGGGGACGTACCTCCTCCAGCCGGTCCAGCGCGTCATTCAGCTTCCTCTGCCGGTCCAGCGCCAGCAGCCAGACCTGCTGCCAGCGGGCGCAGAGCTGGTTGAGCCGCGGGTTTCCCCCTGCGAGCTGCAGGGCCGCCTGCTGCTGCTGCTGCTGATGTTTACCTGGAACAGACACAGACGTGTCATCATGGGTTTGGCTTTAAAAATACGGGAAATTTCCACCCGCTGTCCCACCAGCCCAACCGATGTCCAGTATTACATTTTAATAAAGGTTTACAAGAAACTAAAAAACTTCCTGTCAGCCACTTACAAACTACAATTATGTGCTCAGAATCTGATAATCCAACCTTTGTTGACACTGAAATGATGTGGACATTCCTATGTATGTCATTCCTATAATAGAGCCTAAATGAAAATATAAAGGGAATTAAAAAACATTTATTTATTTAAATATTTTCAGTTTATATACAAATTGATTGTCTTCAAGTGAAACATTTACATTTCCACTCATGTGGCTCTCTGGCGCCGCCCTGGTGCTGCTGACTGACATTATTCTTCCCCCGTGAGAGACACTAAAATTGCAGTTACACATCTTTCAGAACATGTAACTGTTCCCCATCCTGCTCCTCTTTAGGAAAGTAAATTTGGTTTCCCATTTTTAGAGATATTTACATGAAGTCTTCGCTCTTTTGGCAGAAATGCCTTCTCTCTCGTTTGTTCCCGTTGTCCCCGCTAACCTCGCCAGAACTGCCACCCAGGTTAGTGCCAGTTCTCGCGAGGCTGGTGACAATTACGTTTGGAAAGGCTCAGGAAAGCTTTTTAAGAATTATTATATTATAAACAGGAAATTTACGGGAAAATACTAATACGGGAGGACGGCAGGAAAAAGGGGTAAAATACGTGAGTTTCCCGGCCAAAACGGGAAAGTTGACAGGTCTGGCGGGGGGCGGTGTTACGTACGGGCTCCTCTCCTCTCCGCCAGGCTGCTGGGAGGCTCCGCCGGCTTCCTCTTGTAGGTCTTCGTCACTTTGTCCACGTCGGGCTGCTTCCTCGTCATCTCCTCCATGAACGTCTGAAACACACGAACGAGGCGGTGAGGAAGTTCGGTTTAGTCAACAATAATTATGACTAAATATCGTTGTCAACGAACCTTCATCACCTGAGGAAAACGAGACGAGACTAAAATGGTCATGCATTCACCCTTCCTTCCTTCCTTCCTTCCTTCCTTCCTTCCTTCCTTCCTTCCTTCCTTCCTTCCTTCCTTCCTTCCTTCCTTCCTTCCTTCCTTCCTTCCTTCCTTCCTTCCTTCCTTCCTTCCTTCCTTCCTTCCTTCCTTCCTTCCTTCCTTCCTTCCTTCCTTCCTTCCTTCCTCTTTTCTCCCTTCCTTCCTTGTTTACTCCCTTCCTTCCCTCCCTCCCTCCCTCCCTTCCTCCCTTCCTTCCTTCCTTCCTTCACCATCAATCCGAGATGGAGACTAAAATGTCATCAGTTTTCATCGACTAAAACTTGACACGACTAAAAAGGAGAATGAACGTGATTAAAACTAAAATGATAGTTTGACCCAAAGACTAGACTAAAAACAGGCTGCCAGCTGCTCGTGGCCCCACCTGGTGCTCCGTGATCAGGGACTTGAGCTGAGTGATGTCCTGAGGCAGCGGCTCCGTGTCCCTCTGCACCAGCGTGGTCTCTGCCCACTGTAGCCATGACAACAGCTCCTCCAGCAGGTTGGCGTTGTTGAGCACCTCCGTCAGCGCCGTCTCCAGGCGCTGCTCGTGCTGCTTGGCCCACGTCAGAACCTGCAACGGCAGAGACGTCAGCTGAGCCCGTGGGGGGGACGAGCAGTACTGGAGTTGAGGGGGGATGAGGGGGGATGGCATCCCCCCTGAAATAAAAACGGTCAAAATCATCCCCCCTTTCCATCCCTTATGTCATTTCATCAATGAATGTGGTTTTACTGCTATTTCAACATTTAGAGTCATCACCAGAAAAATAACACCAGAAAAATAACTTATTTGACAATTTTCACCTGTTTCAAGTAAATCTTCACTTGAAATAAGTAGAAAAATCTGCCAATGGGACAAGATTTATCTTCTCATTACAAGCAATAAAATCTTGTTCCACTGGCAGATTTTTCTATTTTAAGTGAAAATCTACTTGTAACAGGTGAAAATTGTTTTTTTTTTTCCAGTGATGAGTCTTGTTTTAAGTGTAATGAGATTTTTTTACTAAAATGAGACATTTTAACTAGAAATAAGACAAATATTCTTGTTAAGATTTTGAGTTTTTGCAGTGATCCATTTTACTTATCCTGTGAAGGACAGAGTCATATTGATAAGTTCAGAAAAGTGTTTTTTATTGTTGTGTTTTGATGTATTTGATGTAAGTCCAGTGGATATTTAAAGCTTACAGAAGTCTACATTTAACTGCTGCTATGTCATTCCTGCAGTATTTCTGCAGGTGTTTTGGTCACTGCTATTATTTTGAATATATTATATTATTTGTAACAAAGCACAAATTATCTGTCCCCATATGATAAAATCCTCCATCCCCCCTGATTTTTTTTACAACTCGAGTACTGGGGACGAGGGATGCCAGCGCCGCCGAAGCCGCCTCACCTCCTCGAAGCGCGCCCGGATGATGGTGATCCAGTGCTTGATGGTGGTGATGGAGTCGGGGTGGCACACGGTCAGGATGCCCTCCCCCATGCCGGCGGCCTTGTTCACGTCCGTCCTCTTCTCCTCCACCGTGCCCATGAAGTCTCGGTGCGTGTGCAGCAGCGCCTGCAGAGTCTCCGCCTCCTCGGGGAGGACGCCACGGAAACGCAGAGTCTGCTCCGCCTCCGAGAGCCATTCCAGCAGCATCTGCACCGCCGTGCGGAACTCCTCCGCCTGTGGGGGAAAACCAGAGTCAGGATGGCAGAAGGTGACCGGGAACTAGACCTGTAGGTCTCAAGACCGGTGTTTTTGCGTTTTCCATTTTCACTTGTGTTTGATTCAGATTTTTTTTTTTTTAGGTAAATTGTAGGCTTGTAGTTCTCCAGACCACTTTTTTCTGGTCTTGTCTCGGTCTCTTCAGGGCTCGGATTCTGATAATTGAGAGTCCGTTTCACCAAGGTGACAGAATCTTGTGATCAGCAGTTCTTCCTCTTATTAATGTACAGTTTTGTAAATATTTGTATTTTACATTTGATTTAATGTTTTGGTGCATCTGCATGTGTGTCTGTATTTAATTACAGTTTTGTGTTTATACATATATTATTTGAATAAATATATGGCATCATTGGCCTTTGAATATTGGACATTGGCTTTAATATTTAAAATTCAGGTTTCATCTCCAAATTAAGTCCAATTTAAATCGGTAACATTTACTATTACTATTTTCTGAGGTGGAGGGGGGTGTTGGAGGCTGGTTATTCTGGTAGATACTTTGTGAATAGTTAGTAGTCGTGTCAATCCTTAAAAGCACTGGAGTCAATCCTCCAGTAGTGTAGAAATAGAGGTAGTGCAGTCGCCACACATATCTGATCTCAGCTGATGGATGAAAACATTTATAGTGAGTTCAACATCATCATCCACTTCTCTGTGTTATTGTGCTGCAGTTGAATACAAGCTCATATGGAAACTAGCTGAACCAGGATGGAGCTGATGTTCTACAATCACGCAGTTATTGTCTCGTCTTGAGCTGAACTAGTCTTGGTCTTGGTTTAGGTGGTCTGGACTACAGGTCTACTGGACACTGACTGGTTACATCCTCACCTGTTTGAGCCCCTGCTGCAGGCGGGTCTGCTTGGTGACGGACAGGGCGCAGACCGTGTCCCAGCGGTTGCTGAGCTCCTGAAGCTGCACTTTGACCCAGGCCGTGTCGTCGCGGCCCGTCTCCATCAGGTCCCGGGCCGAGCGCTTCAGGGCCTGAACGCTGCCAGTTCTCTTCCCCATTTCCTTCTGGAAAGCCTGGAAAAGCCGATCAAACCCGGCGTGAAGAAACGAAGGACGGCGAGAGAAAGAAGCAGTCGCGCGGTAATCTGACGGCGTTCACACCTTGTGAGCATCCATGAGGTTGGACACCAGGTCCAGGTCTCCGTGGACCGGCTGGTCCTCAGCCAGCTGGGGCTCCACCCGGTACAGCCAGTCCACCAGCGCCTGCAGAGCTTCTGCAAACTGACCCGAGAACAGCAGCGCCTCCTCCAGCTTGTGCTGCCTGGAAGTCGGGGAGAAGACGAGAGCCGTCAGGAGAGTCCAGTAGGGTTGTTTCTTTCTGCCTGTTTCAATTTTAGTTTTAGTCTAATCTTTGGGTCAAGCTATCATTTTGTTTTTTATTAGTTTTAGTCACGTTCATTCTCCTTTTACTCGTGTCAAGTTTCAGTCGACTAAAAGTCTGAGCATTTTAGTCAGAATTGTCCAGGACCATTTTAGTCTAGTTTTAGTCAAAGATTGTATTTAGCCAAACCCATTTTACAATTCAAACAAGATTATCTTATTATTATATTGTTGCTACCTTATAGACTCAAGAATACATTCATTCAAGATACAGAAGACTCTAATTTGAGTTTACAACATATTTATTTTTCTACATTTAAGATAAGATAAGATGAATCTTTATTGTCTCCCTTAGGAGAAATTTGTCTTGGACACGAGGCACGGCGACAATCATACTCCAACAAACATAGAAACAACCCTGAAGTCTTTGCCCAAACATAGAATCAAACCACACTATAATTAACCCACATCAGTTCCCACTCCCAGAAAACCCATTACACAATAGAAGAAGAAACTTATTGCACAGAGCCCGACTGAACTTATTGCACGGATGTCCACATTATTGCACTGACCTACACAAAAGAACCTACACAAATTTCTCCTCATCTTTTTCCTTTGACGACACATTGGGTTTTCTTTTCCACATCTATGTAGGAAAGTGTATCCAAAGAGGGTCTCTTCTTCTTCTCCAGCCCCAGAGAAGATCCCCGCGTTCCTCTTTGTAACTTTGTTTTTAACTGACGTGAACCTAGAGCTCTGCGTTAACGGCATCAGCCTCTAACTCTGCAGCTGCATCTTCTGGATCTGATTCCTGCTGCAGCGACTGGGATTGAGGACGTGACGTCACCCAGCAGAACTAAACCAGAGAAACTACTGAAAACATGGACATTAAGGATCTTTGGTAGAACATTTCGTCTCGTTTTGGTCGACGAAAATGAAGACACATTTTAGCAGAGTTTTTATTTTGTAATCTACATTTTAGTCTGGTTTTTATTCCTCTACGATATTGCATTATATATTTAATTATCGTTATCTTCACATGACCAGCATTTTCGTTGCGTCTCTTTTTCCTCAGGTGATAAAGGTTCGTTGACGACGATATTTAGTCATAATTTTCGTTGCCTCCGGGTTCCTACCTCTCCACGCTCTTCCCACAGACGGTGTCCCACTTGTCCCGCACTTCCCCCACCAGGTGATCCAGCCGCTGTGTGTCTGCAGGCAGCTGAGCTTTGTCCCTCATGGCTCTGCCGGACCTCACCGTGGTGTCGTAGACGGGCTGCTTCGAGCCCAGAGCCTTCTGAAACTCCTGCAGGGGTGGAGAGAGCAGGTGAAGGGAGACGTGAGGAGGTGAAACATCCTCCCGACACGCGGGTGACACGTTTCAGTCGGCGACCGGTACCTTGTGCTTCGTCAGCTGAACCTTGATCTTGTCCGGCTCGTTGGAGATCTCCAGCTCCGAATCCAGCCTCTTCTCAGCCTCCTCCAGCCAGTCCGTCAGCTTCCTCCAGGCTTCGTGGAACTGAGGGAAAAGTTCACACATGTGGGTTCTGCTCTTAAACGAGGACCTCACCTGGAACCCGGGTCTCTGATCGAGGACACGCACCTGCTTGGCTCTCTTGCGGGCCTCGTCCAGGTGCCGGCCGCGGTCCAGCGACCGCTGCACCAGCTTGTCCCAGCGGGCCTGAACGCTCAGCAGCAGGTTCTTGATCAGAACCACGTCCTGCTTCAGACTGGCGAAGCGGAGCTGCGATCCGGCCTTCTCCAGGGCCAGGACCTGCTCCCGGTGGGTGTTCACCTCGTTCACAAACACCTGGGTGGACGGAGGAGCCGCAGTCAGCGATTTCACCGAAGATACAAACCTTTACCATGTATATATTATCCGTTTTTTTGTGTTTACTATTTTTTTTCTCTTGTACATTACTAATTTTTCTACATCTTATATTGCTCTTTTTTATTATTTAGCTATTTATTGGTTATTTCTATTTACATTTTTTGTATAAACCGTTGAGCGTGTGTGTTTGGCTGCTGCACGATTGAATTTCTCCTTTGGGAGATCAATAAAGTCTTCTATTCTATACCTGTCGCTGCGTTAGTTTCCCACCTTGTGCTCGTCGATCTGGAACAGGACGGTGTCCAGGATGAGACTGGGCGGCTGCGCCATGTTCAGCGTCTGCTCCGCCTGCGTCAGCCAGTTGATGGTGTCCTGCAGAGACGTCTGAAACCCGGTCGCCAAGGAAACGGCCTCCTCCAGCTTCCCCTGAAAGGTTTAAGGAGGAGATCAACTAACCCGCAACCAAACAACCAAACCGTCCCCGAAGCAGACGGACGTGTTGATCCAGTCTCACCCTGCGGTCCTCCATCTTGGTGTTGAGACTCCCCCATTTGTTCTGCAGCATGGCCAGGTTCTGCTGGGTCTGGGTGGTGCCAGGTGCGGCTTCGTCTCCTCCGCGGGCCAGCAGCATGGACTCTCCCTGATCCAGCAGCCGGTGGTACTGGTCGGCCCGCTGGGCCAGCTGAGCCTGCAGCTCCTGCAGATGGACAAGAGAAGAGCGTGAGGCGGCGTCCGGGCCCACAGGTAAGCGTCGGCGCGTCTGACGGGCCGGTTTCAAACCGCTGACACCGTTAAGAGTTTAACCATGTGTAGCGTCAATTTACTTTAGTTACTATTTTATATAACTAAATATTATTGTCGTGGAAAAAAACATTAAATGCTCTTTAATACGTTCTGTCCAACCAGGTGAATAACTGGACTGAAACTGAGTGTCTAAGTTACCAAGAATAAGATTTGAGATGATCCAGATTTCAATAGATTTAAAGGTATTATCCATGATTTTGGAGAGCTAGCAAGATTTGAAAGTGGCACCTCCTCTAAGCCCCACCCCCTCCTCCCCCTCCCGTAGCGGTACCCTACGCCGTAGGCGGCATGAAGGCATCTGATTGGTTCTTTCCCCCCCTGCCAAGCCTCTGGTCCTGAACCAATCCGTTTCATTCGGACCGAATGAAACGGATTGGTTAGAGTTTTTACATGATTTAAGCTGGGAGGGGGAGGAGGGGGCGGGGCTTAGAGGAGGTGCCACTTTCAAATCTTGCTAGCTCTCAAACATTGCATACTATAACTTTAAGGGTCAGAATTTACATCAGGTGTGTCGATGCAGAATGTCGATGAAACAAAGGAAGTATAATGATTTTAAGGCACAAAGGATGATTCATTCTTACGATTCGAGGAGACAAAAACATCTTTAAGGTCAGTGTTGATCTTTTTACCAATCTGCACACTTAGTTGGGCTGATTTGGTTTAATCGAGTGGCCAAAGCTGAATTTTCCATCACAAATATAAAGAATTATTCAAGAAATAGTTAAAATTAAATTTAGTCCAGAGTTAGAGTTTTATATTATATACACATATAGCTATATAGGTGCAGGTGTGTGTGCAGGTGTGTAAATAGGTGCAGGTGCAGGTGTGACTCCGTTACCATGTGCTGCTGCAGCTGCTCGCGGGCCGTCTCAGGTAAACCGCCGGTGGGTTTGGCGGCAGACAGCTGGCTGTCCGTCCTCCTCAGCCACTGCAGGAACTCCTCCAGCTCGCCATGGAAACCTTCCGCCTGCAGAGAGACAGGTGAGAGGGCTGAGCCAGGACACCTGGATGGAGGCGGAGCCACCGCAGCGGTCAGTAACCACCTACCTGGTGCAGCGCCGCCTCCAGCAGCTTCTGCCGGTCCTGGGTCTTGAGCAGCAGCTTCTCCCAGCCCTGGTTCAGCCGGTCCAGCTGGTCCCTCAGGTGACTGGCCTCGTCGCCCGGAGACGACTCCAGCAGCTCGCCGGCGGCGTTGTTAACCGTCTCCACGGTGGAGTGGTGGGACAAGACGTCGTTCCGCAGAACCTGGGAGCGAATGTTAAAACCGTTTTACCCACGATTATGAAGAAGAACCGAGCAGCAATAATGGAAACGCGACTTACGTGGTGTTTGGCGAGCTCGATCTCGATGGCCTTGGGGTCGGAGCTGACGGGCCGCTGCGTGTCCAGGGTGGTGTGGGTGTGGCTCAGCCAGGCCTGCAGCTCCGAGAGGGCGTGCTGGAACTGACCCAGGGCCAGCAGCGCACCCTCCAGCTTGTGCTGCAGCAGAGAAAAGACCAGGTTTCCATTTTAGTCTAGTCTTTGGGTCAAGCTATCATTTTAGTTTTTATTAGTTTTAGTCACGTTCATTCTCCTTTTAGTCGTGTCAAGATTCAGTCGACTAAAAGTCTGAGCATTTTAGTCTTATTTTAGTCAGAATTGTTCAGGACCATTTTATTCTTGTTTTAGTCAAAGATTGTATTTAGCCAAACCCATTTTACAATTCAAACAAGGTTATCTTATTATTATATTATTGTTACCTTATAGACTCAAGAATACATTCATTTCAGATACAGAAGACTAACTTAAAAAACGGATATTAAGGATCTTTCTTAGAACATTTCATCTCGTTTTGGTCAACGAAAATGAAGACACATTTTAGCAGTTTTTATTTGTCTACGATATTGGATTATATATTTAATTACCGTTATTGTCACATGGACCAGCATTTTCGTTGTGTCTCGTCTCGTTTTCCTCAGGTGATAAAGGTTCGTTGACGACGATATTTAGTCATAATTTTCGAAAACAACTTTGGTGAACCCTCTCACCTGTCTCTGGGTGATCTTGTCCCCAAGGTTTTCCCAGAGGTGTCTCAGTTCGGTGAGCGGCTCCTGGATCATGTCCCGGTCCGTCTGGTCAGACACTTTCTTCAGCAGCAGCTCCCCCTGGTGGCACAGCTTCTCCATGTCGATCTGCTGCTGGTACACGTCCACCTTGTACTGCTGCTCGTGCAAAGAGAGGGGAAGAGATGGGTGACGAGGTACAACGTAAACATTAATACTATTAATGTTTAATAACTTAAACATTAAGTTATTAAACGTTTAAGTTTAATAAACTTTTTTACACGTTTTCTCTTGCTTTAACATATATAAAGTGGTCTCCCCTCAGCCTGCCAACTCAGAGAAGGAGGAAAGCAACCAAATTCTGCAGTGTCTGTACAGCCGCCCGGATGAGCCATACAGTCTGATGTGGCTTCTATAAGCCAATAAGATTCTGCTCCCGTCGTTACGTAACGATGGGAGCCATTTACATAGGTCGGCCTCCGATGCGTGAAACCACGCCCACAACTAGCTGGAGCTTACGCAATTTTTTCATAGCGGTGTATTGCGTCATTCAGGCACCCAATCAGCACAGAGCCTCATTATCATAGCCCCGCCCACTCAGAATCCCTCATAGATAATGAGGTTACAGAGTGGGAAGATAAAGACATGGCTCAGAGGCTGAATTTCTCTTTTATTTAGCAAAAACAATCAAAAGCTTGTTTTTAACACATTCAAGGCCTGTTTAAAATAGGTATTAGATGCCATAATAGGTCTCCTTTAATACGGACAAATCTTGACTTAAAGCTTTGGGTCGAACCTTGAGCTCCTCGATCTGCTGCTTGACGGTTCCCAGTTCGGTTCCCACAGTCGACATGTCGCACAGTTTGATCACGGCGTTGTCCAGGTAGTCGAACATGGACTGGAGACGACACAAGAGATGAGATCACAAACATTAAAGCAGAGACCAAACAGAATCTGGATCTGGTTTAAAATGATCTAAACGGGTTTAACCGGAGGGAGGCGGAGTCTCGCACCTGCAGGGCGTCCTGGTACTGGACGGAGGCGGTCATGGCCTCCTCCAGCCTCTCCATCCTCTCCCTCCACGTCCGGTTCAGACCCTCCCAGGCAGCGTTCATCTGAGACGGGGACAGAGGACGTGTCGGGTCAGCGTGGGACCGGTGACCCAGTAACGGATCTCCACGACAACCCAGCGCGCGTTCTCACCTCGTCGATGGTCTTCTTCACCTCAGGTTTCTCCGTTTCCCCGCAGGCGAAGATGAGGTCGGCCCCGAGGGTCCTGACGAACTCCAGCTCCTCCCGCAGGCCGTCCGTCTCCGCCTTGATGGCCTTTTAAAAACACAGTCAGGTCAGGTGAGGTCGCGGCTCAGCGGAGAGGTCAAAGGTCATGGGCGCCTCAGTACCTCGGCGGCCTCGATCTGCTGCTTGATGAGCGACGGGTCGACGCCGGGGTCCTCCAGCTCCTTCACGATGTCCTGCGAGTCCCGCAGCGTGCTGAGCAGCGCCGCCACGTCGGCCCAGAACTTCCCGGCCAGGTCCAGCACGTCGTTCAGCTTCCCCTCGCGCTCCTCGGCCCGCTGCCGGATCTCGTCCCACAGGGAGCGCAGGCGCAGGAGGCGGGACCGGACCGCTGCGGAGAGGGGGGACAAGAGGGTCTCACTGGGGAGTAAATGTCCTGTCGGGGGGGTCGTTGCCACCTCCGAGGACTCGTCAGTCTACTCCTACTGTCGGAGGACAGAGAGGCCTTTCATCGGAGGGGGGGGGGCAAAGTTCTTCAGAGGGCAGTAAAACAAAGACACGTGTGTTTACTCTGCTTCAACTGGAAGAAGATCAGACTGGACTGTGTGGAGAGAAAATCCACTCAAAACATTTGTGCATATTATTAGATTTGTGCTCGAAGTTCCAGGAGACAGGAGCTCGAAGACAAAAGGATAATTAGGAATTCAAAAAGCCTCCGACACAAACATCGTTAAATACGGCTGCACGAATCGCACAAAGCTGCAGATACGCACAAATGGTTTTGAGACTCTTTTCAGGCCTTCAAGAAGCTTCACAGATTCCTCCGTACATGGTGCATTTAAGGACTGGTGGAAAGCTGGGTCATCTGAGTTTTAGTCTGAGTCCAGCGTTATTTCCCTCAGATACTTAGTTACCTTTTAAACTTGTCACGAATTGTGAAAAATTGTGGGCCTGAGTAAGCAAGAATAAGAGGTGGTATAAGAAAGGTGCTAAGAAAGCACCCTGTGGTTATAACACCTTTACTTTGTAATAGTTTATTCCTCATATGGACAATAAATGTCTAATTTGTTTCTAATTACATAGTGGACACAAAAAAAATAAAATGCTGGTGGAAAGAAAAAGAAAATGAACAGAGGGATGCCCTGATGTCAGATGCATATTGTTTTAGTTTGAAATAAACATCTGTGTCTAAACACATAGGACTGTTTTCTGACCCAGGACCAGTGGAAAATAAGACTACTTTTCAAACTCTTTGATGCTCTCAAGTTGCTGCTATACCATCCGTCCACAGAGCAGTTTGTTGGATGCAACAATGGGAAATTGTAGTTTTTAGCTTCTGATGACTTGCGTCTGTATGTTTGCCTAAGCTGTTGCTGGGTGACTGGTGAGGATGGTGAGGATGGGATTGTGCCTTCTTGAATGGATTTTCAAGACGCATCAGCAGTGCAGGCATTTATGAGCCGTACAAATGCCATTAGATGTTTTAAAGCAACGACCGCTTGGTGGTGGAAAAGCTGACGGTCAGAGCAGGAGGCAAGGAGACGGTGGTCTGAGGTGTACTGAAGTAGTTACCTACTTCTACTAAGTATCTAAGTAAGTAAGGAACTAAGTATCGAGGGAAATAACACCGGACTCAGATGAAAGTTCAGATTAACCACATTTCCACCAGTCTTTAAATGCACCACGTACGGTTCTTGGAGAAAAGAGTCTCAAAACCATCCTGCTCAAGGTTCTTCCCTCCTAAAGGGGAGTTTTTCCTTGCCACTGTTTGTTATGTTTATGTAATAATTGCTTGGTGTTCATGTTCTGGGTCTCTGGAAAGATTCTAGAGACAACTTCTGTTGTAATAGACGCTATATAGATAAAATTGAATTGGAAAAAAAATAAATTGACAAAAATGTGCGCGTATCTACAGCTTTGTGCGATTCGTGCCCCGATTTGTGTGTAGGAGGCTTTTTGAATTCGTAATTGTCGTTTTGTCCGTAACTTTGAGCAAGTTAGAACGCAGATAATACGCACAAATGCTTTGAGTGGATTTTCTCTCCATAGGACCGGGCCTCCCGACCGGTTCTGTCGCCCAGAACTTGAACAGGAGCCTAAAACAGGATGTGAGCAGTTGTCACTTCTTTCCCCGTCTGCCGTGACCCACTTCTGATGCCCCGTCCCGGTTACAGACATGCCGGCATTTTCCATTTTCAGTAAAAATGTTTTACGGCCCCAAACTTGGCGAGCTCTGGTTTTTTCCACCAGCTGATTTTTTTATTCCTCCCAGTTAAAGTTTTGCAAAAATGAACGGACGCACGAATTAATCAGCGCAGCTGCAGGGCCGTAAAAACCTTGGATCATATCTGCCCCCTCTTTAAAAGAGAAACAACCCCGAGGCCCGGTTCTGAGCGGCACGCACCCTGAGCGGCGGGGTCGTCGCGGGCCGCCCGGCCGATCAGCTCCTCCCCGCGGGCGCAGAGGGCGGAGAAGCTGGGCAGCAGCTTGTCCAGCTCCAGCCCCTGGGCGCGGTGATCCGCCAGCTGCTCCCGGATCTTCTCCACCTCCGCCGCCACCGGCGGGGGCTGGCGGAGCCGCTGCACCGCCCCCTCCAGGGTCTCCAGCAGCGGGTCCATCTTGTCGTGGAACTGCGGACGGAAGGAAGCGGAGGAGGAAGTCAGGATGGAGTCTGGCGACCGGATGAGACACGGCGTGGGCGTCCAGCCATCTGTGTCCCGCTTTTAAACATCTCAGGATCCGGGAAACATTAACGATTATGGACTTCATCTAGCGCGGAGGAGGGACCTGCTCACGACTCAGTCCCCTCTGAGGGAGTCGGGGAACCAGAGTACAGTCTAGTAAACTACTGGCGCTTTTCCACTAGTACCTACTCAGCCTGACTCGACTCATTTCCATACCCGGATCAGAAGTAGGCGAGTTGGAACGAAGCTGCTGTTACGTACTTGATTGTGACGGAGAACATGGATGAGATGATATATCTGCTACTTGTGGCTTGTGACTCGATATAAAATTAAAACATCGGAGGGAGAGAAGGCTTCAAGCGGCGAGGTTTTCTGGAAGACCCACTCCGGCTATTGTGGTCCTTCACTGCACAATAATCACTTTTTAATTGTGTTAGATCTCGGTGCTGCTGAAAGCTCCGTTTGTAGCCCTGAGCAGACCTGGACTGAGAAAGCTCCTGGTATATTTTCTCATTCCTCGTCGGCCCATCTAGCTCTCTCTGAATATTCTCCTCAGCCACCAGGTTTGAGAACGTCTCCACCTCGGGATTAGACCACGGAGCAGACTTTTGTGCTGCTGCAAGTCGCTCTTGAAATGATGTCACATCCTAACTCAGACATCTGATTGGTCAACCACCCGACCAATCGGTGGCCTGTAGTGTGATGACGTCAGATACAGCCCGACTCGGCCCGCTTAGAACCGGCAGAATAGAAACAATGGAAAAGCGCTGAACTGAGGCGAGGCCAGTGGGGCTGAGTAGGTACTAGTGGAAAAGCGCCATATGAAAGACTAAAGGAGCAAATCTCATCTAACAGAAACACCTTTAACCCTTCATGACCTTCCATAGAACAAGTCCGCCTAAGCATATTTTTACATTTCTGCTATACTGCCATTTATGGAGTATTTTTATTTTCTATGCATCAAAACAACCCATATAAGCCAATCCCTAATAATCATTATGTCACAAATCCAGACTAACTAAATAAATAGCTAAAAAGTGCAAAAAACTACCAAAACATTTTTTAATTATTTTTTAATTTTACACATATTTTTCTAAATACAGAAATCCGACAGTTAGATCCTTCAAAACTGTGAATTGGAAAAAAGTAACACAGAAGCCTTTCAAACCTCTGGAAATGAATTCATACTTTAGTTTTTGAGATATATTATTTTATATATCGCGTTTAGATATTGTGTCTTCATCCGGCGCTGAACTCAGCTCCAAAACTTTGGTGGATCCATAATATGTGTGTGTGTGGGCTTGTATAGTGCGTGTATGGTGTGTGTGTGTGTGTGTGTGTGTGTGTGTGTGTGTGTGTGGGTTGTCGCTGAGTAATCTTTTCGTGAAAATCTCTATATCTATAAATAACCCGCGATGTCAGTTATGAAGATTTCGCAATTTTACTGGATTATTATGGGATTTTTTTCCAAACGATTTAATGGACTAAAACTCTGGGACACTAAATGCAGGATATGTAAGTGAAACTCTTCCTGTTTAACCTGCAGAAATAATTATTGCTGTCTTATTTGGTTGTAATTGTACATACGTTTTGAAAATCAATATGCAAACGGGAGCGCCGGCGCTCCAGCCGGTCATAAAGGGTTAAACAGGTTTAATAAATAATACAGAATGATGCAGGTATTGTTACTCGTGTGCAGGATTAGACTCCATCAGTGGTCTTACCTCCACCAGCTGGGTGATGGCAGTGAGCCGTGACCATGGAGAAAATGATGGACAGCACAGCCACAATGAACAAGGGATGGAGAGATGGAGGGGTTAGGGTTAGGTAAAGAGTGGCGTGGGTGGTGGTGGGGGGAGAGACAAGGGGGCGGGGTTTGAGGATGAGTGACACGTGGAGTGGTTTGAGGGGGTGGAGGGTGGAGAGACAACACAGTGAGTAAAACTCGGTCATGCACAGAGATCAGCAACGTCGGCGGCAGCAACGGCGGCGGTCCGATGATGTTTCATGAGATGAACAAAGAAAACATGTTTACACGTAATAAATCCACTAATTGAAAAAGAAAACAAACACCGTGATGTAAAGATCTGGTGACATTTATCAACATTATCTTATTAGTGTGGAGCAGACGAGATCAGACGTGAGTGGAGTTAAACTGAATTATGATGAAGACGTGACGTGTGTCTGGTACCTGGGAGGACTGGGACACGGCCTCGTCCAGCGCCGTGGCGCGACCTTTCACCTCCTCCTTGATGGCCAGGTAGCGCCTCTCGGCGTCGGAGTAGCGGCGGGTCACGCCGGCCCCCTCCTGGAGGCTGAGCTGCGCCAGCTGCGGTCCGATCTTCAGCAGCTTGTCGATGTGCGGCTTGTGCTCGGCGATGGACTCCCGGAGCAGCTGGGGGGGAATAACGGGTAAACGGGTCAGTTTGGTGGCGTGATGGGTGTTGTTTCTGTCTGACTGTTATAATTTTAGTTTTAGTCTAGTCTTTGGGTCAAGCTATCATTTTAGTTTTTACTTTGTCATCCTCCTTTTAGTCTTTTAGTTGACTAAAAGTCTGAGCATTTTAGTCTTATTTTAGTCAGAATTGTCCAGGACCGTTTTAGTCAAAGATTGTATTTAGCCAAACCCATTTTACAATTCAAACAAGGTTATCTTATTATTATTATTATTATTATTATTATTATTATTATTATTATTATATTATTGTTACCTTATAGACTCAAAAATACATTCATTCCAGATACAGACGACTCTAATTTGAGTTTACGACATTTATTTTTCCGCATTTCTCCCCATCTTTTTGTTTTTCGACGACACATTGGGTTTTCTTTTCCGTGTCTATGAAGGAAAGTGTATCCAAAGATGGTCTCTTCTCCCAGCCCCAGAGCACATCCCCGCGTTTCTCTATGTAACTTTGTTTTTAATTGACGTGAACCTAGAGCTCTGCGTTAACGGCATCAGCCTCTAAGGTCCGGTTTATGGTTCTGCATTAATTCAACGCAGAGCCTTGGGTTGTAGGCTACGCGGCTACGCGGAAGGCTCTCTGTAGCCTACGCCGTAGCCTGACATGCACCTCCCAAAAAATGCGGTCTGCGTCGAGGCGACGCAGACCGAGAGGGCTGTGATTGGTTTGCTTCGTAGCAACGCATTTCCGGTTCCAGACTGCACCATCCCCGCCATTTTTAAACATTTTGTTGTTGTACACGAACAGAACATTATCAACATGGACCAACTCGAGGAGCGACTCATTGAGGAAGTCCATAAAAAAAAAAAAAAAAAGAAGAATCAACTAGAGACGACGATAAACCATTTAAGAAAAGAACACAACCCCCTAGCGTTCTGGGGGGGTACTGCACCGCGGCAAAATGGAGTGACGGAGAAGTCCGAAGGGTTCACCACGGCGTCACGGCAACGGCGTGTGCTCTGCGTTGGTGTAATGCAAAACCATAAATCAGCCTCTAACTCTGCAGCTGCATCTTCTGGATCTGATTCCCCGCTGCAGCGACTGGGATTGAGGACGTGACGTCACCCAGCAGAACTAAACCAGAGGAATCTACTGAAAACATGGAGATTAAGGATCTTTGGAACATTTCGTCTCGTTTTGGTCAACGAAAATGAAGACACATTTTAGCAGTTTTTTTTTTGTAATCTACATTTTAGTCTGGTTTTTATTCCTCTACGATATTAAGTATTTATGTATGCATTATGTATTTAATTATCGTTATCGTCACATGACCAGCATTTTCGTCTCGTCTTCCTCAGGTGATCAAGGTTCGTTGACGACGATATTTAGTCATAATTTCCGTCTCACCCTCATCTGGTCCTGCTGCAACCGCAAGGCGTCTGTGTCGATGGCCGGCGGCGGGAGCTGAGCGATGAGCGTCTCCGTCTCGCCCAACCACGGCTCCAGCTCCTCGTGGGTCTCCCAGAACCGGGCCACCAGAACCTGGGCCTGCTCCAGCGCCGAGAAGCGCTCGCTGTGGCTCCGGCTCACCGCGTCGTAGCGGGCGCTGAGCGAGTCCGTCTTCACCTGCGGAGGGAAGGCAGACGCTCGGAGGCTCAGACTGGTTCTGGCTAGGGCTGGGTATCGATTCAAATGTCAAGAATCGATTCGATTCCGATTCTTAATATTCAGAATCGATTCATGATGACGGTTTAACGTGGGACTCACCGTCAGCGCGTCCTGCTGGGCGGCGCTGCAGGACTCCAGGATGTCGTCCCTGGTGCCGAGCAGCTGGTCCACCGTGTCCTTGTGCCGGATGATGTCGATGTTGAAGGCCCGCTGGACCTGCATCTGGGCCACGGTCACATCGGGCTCCAGGCTCAGGGGCCCCAGAGACGCCAGCTTCCGCTCCGTCTCCGCCACCCAGGCCCGCTCCGCGTCCACGGCCTCCTCGTACTGCGGGGGGAAAGACCACGGTGAGCAAACGCCCGGCGTTGACCCGTCTCACCCGAGTTAAAGCGCCCGCAGTACCTGCTGCGACCTCTGGATGGCGGCCTGCACCAGCTGCACCCGCTGAGTGATGGTCTCGTCGGCGTGGCGGTAGCGCTGGTTGGCGTCGGCGACGAGGCGGTCCAGGCCGTCGCGGGCTCGCCACGGCACCAGGTCCAGCAGGGCGCTGCCCACCTCGTTCACCGTGTCCAGGACCAGACGCTTCTCCGCCGACACCTTCTTCAGCTCCTGCAGCGGAGAACCCACAGTCTCAGAACAGTCTCTCACCAACACAACTCTAATGTTTTTATCTTAATCATGTATTTATATGTCACTTGTTTATAAAGGTCTCGTGAATCAAATCTTTGAAAAGTTAAATGCCGAAAATTGTAGAGAACTAAAACCGAAAGCCTTAAAACCCAAAACTATTTCGTAGAAGCTGCTCGTCAAAACGTTTCAGTTGTTTTAACTCATGACTTAAATAAATATGGAATCATACGTTTAAAAAAAACTCCTTTACTCCACCTTTCTCATCACGACTGCTTCTCTTCAGTCTGTTAACGCAAGTCTTTTGGTTCTTTACTTTCTACTTTTGGAAGTTAAATTTAAGACTTTTTAATACCATTTTCCCTTTTTTAACTTAAGACCAAAAAGACAAGTCACTAAGAAATCCAGCGCTGAGGTCGAGGTTGCCAGATCTGGCTGACAGGTTCCAGCCCAAACCCGCGGAAATAATGAAAAACCAACCGGAATCATAGATTCTCTATATTAAAACCGTCAATTATGAAATGTGGAATACATTTAGAATCATACGCAAATGAAGTCAAAAAAGGTTCAGGCTCCAAACAAAGGCTGCAGTTAAATACAGTACATTAAAGCAAATATAATATCAGCTCGGCAGTTTCTTTTCTCTGCCATAATGGAGACTTTTTTGTTAATAATTTTCCTAAATATTTGGGAAAAACCAGGAAAAAGCAGCTCAAATGAATATATTTCAGCCCAATTGTGTTGTAACTTTCCCAACATGGCAACACAGATTTAGAACCTCCGCAGGAGAAAGCCGGCAACAGCAAAAAAAACTGGTCCTGAGGCAGGGTTTCCATGGCAACGCCGTAGGTGGGCTGATGCTGGAAGAGCTGAAAATGTCACCACAGCAGCTTTGTAAACAGCCGAGACTATTTGTGCACTTGAGCCGACTCGTCGGTCCGGAGCGGCGATTACATCACGGCTCGGAGGATCAAACCCTTATTTCAGCTCGGAGGTTTCGGATCGTTTTCCTTCCTTGGAAACGATTACGAGCAAAAACATCTGAATCTTCAGCTGGGATGGAAAACACTCCTCACCTGGGGTTATTTATAGCAGCTATTTTATCACAACAATAGTTTATGGAGATTAACTTTAATTCTGCTGGAAGTCTGTAAAGTTCTGCAGCTGGGAGGTTTAACAGGGTCTCTTGTTGCCATGGAGACCGATAAACGTCCCGTGTTGCTATAAATACTTCAGCAGGTGGGGGAATAAATATTATATTTGACATTTTCAGGAGGTTTATCTTGTATCCCACCTTCTGTCTCTCCTGGTACGCGGGCGTGGCGTCCGTCTCCACGCTGCTCAGCTCCGCCTCCACGCCGTCCAGCCACTGGTTGAGGTCGTCGTGGGCGCTGGCGAAGCGCGTGGAAAGCTGCAGCGCCTGCTCCAGCGTGCGCAGCGCCTTGCTGCTGCCGGCCGTCATCTCAGCGTACCGGGACTTGATCCCGTCCAGCTTCTCCTGGATCAGCAGAACCTCCTCACCTGCGGGAGGAGAGGCGGGTCCGGTCAGGGCTGCGCGCTCGCTCCCCGGGTCACAACACAGAACCGAGCGCAGAACCAACACTTAACAAAAGCAGCATTTGGACTTTTATCTGAACGCTGGGGTTTCCTGGGATCAACGTCTAAACGTGTGAAGTTGTGAGCTCCAGAACCAAGAACCAAGACCAACACCGGAGTCTGGAAGTCAAACCCGACAGGGTTTGTTTTGGCAGGATGAAGCTTTTCTTCCAGTGGTACAAAGATAATTCATCTCCGTTGATGTTTCAACGCTCGTGTTTCTCCTCCATCTCCATGGCAGGAGCAAAATACTTAGCATTTAAACTAAGTAACTAACTTAAATTAAAGTAAGTAAAGTTCACAGCTCGTTTCAGTCACTTCATAAACACTTTAACGTATAAAAAAAATGAGAAAGACGCAGCAATAACTGACGAAGCTCTGCTGCGGTGAAGCTTCTACCATCTTATAACGCCACATGGTGGTGCGGTCGTCCGGTGTAACGGGTAAAAACGTATTTTGTTAATGTGTTGCAGACCCGAAGTGCAAACACAAATACGACCAAATGAAATGAAGCCGGCAAGAAAAAACATTAAATATATTGATTTGATATCGTCTCCTGAGAAAAAACTAAGTGAATTTAAAAAGAAATGAAATCTAATAACTACTAGTGCAGCCCGCATGATGTTCACACTCCCTCTGAACTAAGTAGAAACTTCCATGCTGTTGTGATTGGCTCGGTACGTTCTGTACCGGTGTGATTTTTGCTTCTGACAGTGTTGAGAGCCGGGTCACAAAGGAGTCGTCATGACGACAGCAGTCAGCACAGATAATATCTGGTGATGAATCAGACTCAACAGTTTGGTTTAGGGATGCAAATTATCGATTATTTCATTAATTGATAGTTGATAACCTTATCGATCGATCATCGATTAGTTGATAAGCGGCGTTTTTCCCCCATCTGAGATACAAACATAATTTTTTTTGCTTATATAAAATAGAAAGGACATTTTAATGTATCCCTTAATCAAATATTTATTTGATACAAAAGTAACAAAAAGACATTTTTGTACCACAAGGAATATAATATAAAGTGCACTTCAAGGCTATTAGTAGTAGCAGCCGTAATAGTGTCATTTGTGTCAGGCAAATTTTAAGTTCTAGTTACGTTTTAAGTTAGAGTTTTGGCAGTGTTCAAAATAAAATGATGAGACCTGCTGTATTGGAGCACATTTTCTTTTAGTTAAAACTGTAGCGGGGACAGATGTTTAGAGGAACCTATGTATGTACCGGGTGAAGGCTGATTTATGGTTCCGCGTTACAACAACGCAGAGCCGCCGCCGTAGGCTACGGCGGCGGCTCTGCGTCGATTTAAGGCGGAACCATAATTCAGGCTTTAGTGGAGCATATCGGAGAACCAGAAGAATATAGAGTGGATTAAAAATAAAAGTTAAGCACTGAGCTACATGTGTCTCCCGTCTGGGCCATTGCAGACTCATTGCCTGAGCATGATATTACTAAAACCAAACATATCCGTCTCTTTCTTCTAACTTTATGTGCGCTGCGCGGCGCGTTGTGTCGCATTAAATGTGGTCCGGGCGTAATACCAGCTGGTGAAATTAAACGAAAAAAAAATAAATAAATAAAACAGATTAATTGTAATCGTTAATTTTAATCGGGTAATTTCATAACGGCAATTAATCGAAAATCGATTAATTATTAACATCCTTAGTTTGGTTCCTTGCCGTTCTTCCCCTTTAACACCCTTCTGTTGATAATAACGCAGAAAAGACAGGAACCAGAAGGCGTGAAGCTCACCGGTGGTCTGCTTGAGCAGCGCTTGACCGTTCTTGATGGCCTGGTCCACCGTCTTCTTCCTGCTCACGATTTCTTCATTCAGTGACTGAAGGAGGAAAAACAGGGAAAACTAAGTTATTATTTTCCTTCTAACGTTTTCAAAATACTTCAGAGAACCAGTTTAAGTGCATCAATGAATTTAGGTTCACTTTTCAGTGTTTTTGTGCATCTAAGATAAAGTTATTGATCCGTCAGATGCTTTTAACGGTAAATGTGAAAAAACAGCTCTTGGAGGAGGTTCATCTGTTTGTTTTTTTGTCTTCTGGAAAAAGATAAAACCCAAAACTATTTTACTGAAGAGCTGAACGTTGAAGCTGCTCGTCAAAATGGTCCAGTTGTTTTAACTCATGACTTTCCTAAATAAATATGGGATCATACGTTTAAAAACCTATTAAAACACCTTTCTCATCACGGCTGCTTCTCTTTAGTCTGTTAAGGCGAGTCTTTTGGTTCTTTACTTTCTACTTCTGGAAGGTAAATTTAAGACTTTTTAATACCATTTTCAAACAAATTTAAGACCAAAAACACAAGTCACTAAGAAATCCAGCGCTGATATCGAGGTTACCAGATGTGACAGGTTCCAGCCCAGGCGTGATATAAAACCCACCGAAATAATGAAAAAACAGCCAGAATCAAACATCCTCTATATTAAAACCGTCAATGATTAAATGCGTAATAAATTTAAAGTCATAAGCAAATGAAGCTTCACAACACCACAAATAGCCAAAAAAAGTTCAGGCTCCAAACAAAGACTATGATTAAATTGAGCAGATTCAAGCTTATAAAATATCAGTGAGTTTATTGTGTAAGTTTCTACTTTTCTCTGCCATAATGGCAACTGTTTTGTTAATAATTTCTCCTTAATATTTTGTAAAAACCAGTAAAAAAAATGTATATTTGCAGCCCTGAAACTTGCCCAACCTGGCAACACATATTTAGACCCTCCGCAGGAGATTCTCTTCAAAACGATGAAATAAACTCTTTAATGATGACTGGATACATTCCCTCTACAATTAAGACCCTTGGATTGAGATTTAAGACTTTTTAATACCATTTTCAAAGAAAATTAAAGACAGACACTAAGAAATCCAGTGCTGAGGTCGAGGTTGCCATATCTGGCTGACAGGTTCCAGCCCAGACGCCATGTAAAACCCACCGAAATAATGAAAATCCAGCCCGAATCAAACATTCTCCATGTTAAAACCGTAAATTATTAAACGCGTAATAAATTTAAAGTCATAGGCAAATGAAGCTTCACAACACCACAAATAGCCAAAAAAAGTTCAGGCTCTAAACAAAGACTATGATTAAATTGAGCAGATTCAAGCTAATAAAATGTCAGTGAGTTTATTGTGTAAGTTTCTACTTTTCTCTGTCATAATGGAAACCTTTTTGATAATAATTTGTCCTTAATCTTTAGTAAAAACCATAGAAAGCACCCTAAATTTGATCAACCCGCCCAGTCCTATATTTTTCAGCCCAATTGGGCGAAAACCAGCTCAACCTGGCAACCCTGACTGGTAAACAAATGTATTTCTCCTCAAAACGATTAAATAAACTTCTCCTTTTCAAAGTGTAAGAAAACTTTTTGATGACTGTATAAATTCTCTCTAAAATTAGGATTCAAAAATTAAGACAAGATTAGACAATTTAAGACATTTAAAGGCCTTATTTTAGCAACGATGGAATTTAAGACTTTTTAAGGACCCGCAGCCACCGTGATTTGGAGGTATTTATCTCAGAAACTATGATGATTTTCTTTTGTCTGGATGTTCAGATACTCAGGGAAACAGTTTGTCAGGACCGTGATGACCTTTTCTCTTGCTTAAAGTTAATTTCATGACCAGTTTTGGTCCTGCCCCCCTCACGCCGGCGAGGCGGCGCCCCGCAGGTCGTACCAGCGTGTGCTTGTGCTGCTCGCCCAGCAGCTGCGGCTGGTAGCTCTGGACCGACACCTGGGCCAGTCTCTGAGCCACCTCGGCCAGCCAGTTCAGCACCTCCACCTCATCCTCCCCGAACAGCCGGGCGTTGGCCAGCGCCTGCTCCAGCATCCCCGCCCGCCGCCCGCACCAGCCGGCAAGCTCCGAGTGGCCGGAGCGCACCGCGCCCACGCGCTCGCGCAGCCAATCCTGGTCCGCCGCGCAGCTGAGCGGCGTCAGCGATTGGCTGAGGGACTCCAGGCGGTCCACCTCCGCCTCCCGGGAGGACACGCCCTCCTGGAACGCCTGGGAAGCGTGTGTGTGTGTGTGTGTGTGTGTGTGTGTGTGTGTGATGGAGAGAAAAGAAAAAAAGGACAAAACAACAGAAGAAGAATGGATACAAACTCAAAATGACGACATGCAGATGATAAATCAAAGATCAAACTCAAATCAAACATCATGAGATGATTCAGAAGGAAATCAGAAATAAAACTGGACAAAAATGAGCCGGTGAATCGTGGTGCGTCTTCAGAACCCCACACTGCCCCGGGGTCCGGGTCTGGACCAGGTCTGAACCGGGTCTGGACCGGGCCGTACCTTGTGCTTGGTGATCTGCTGGGAGATCTTGGCCGTCTGGGTTCCCATGGGCTCGGCGGAGCTCAGGCGCCGCTCGGTGGCGCTCAGCCACTCCCCCAGCGGCTCCAGGGCCTCGTGGAACTGGAGCGCCAGGACCTGCAGCTCCTCCAGCTGCCGTTGCCTAGGAGACGGGGGGATGGAGACGATGAAGACGGAGAAGGAGGAAAAGGAGGAGCACCTTAAACCTTCTCTGCATACTCGTGAGATTCGTAGCTGATGTTTCGTAAACACGTCTCATTAACCCTTTAAGACCGGCTGGAGCGCCGGCGCTCCCGTTTCCATATTGATTTTCAAAAGGTACAATTACAACCAAATAAAACAGAGCAATAATTCTTTCTGCATGTTGAACAGGAAGAGTTTCACCTACATATCCTGCGTTTAGTGTCCCAGAGTTTTAATCGATTAAATCGTTTTGAAAAATCCCATAATAATCCAGTAAAATTGCGGAAATCTTCATAATTGACATTGCGGGTTATTTATAGACCCGGTACGTGTTCACAGCACGTCTTTCGTTGACGTACGTCGACACGTACGTCGACACGTACATCATCACGTTGTCAGCGTGTCATCAGGCTGGATTTTTTCCCCACCACTTCCCATAAAAAGGGAGGTGACGTCATTCCCAGCAGTCTGGTCTTGGTCCTGTTGGGTCCAGATCCAGTTTAGTCAAGATTTTTTTTAGTGATGCACCGAAATGAAAATTTGTGGCCGAAATCGAAAATAATAATAAACACTTGGCCGAAAACCGAATAATACCGAACAATGGTTCTTCGCAGTTTTTCATTTATTTAGCCAATTTTTTCACCATTGCATAAATCAAATAAATGTGCAGCGAAATACCCGCCAGTCACAATTTGTCTTACTGACTTACTACTGTACTGTATTTTTTCTCATAATCCTTTTTCATTTTCTCATTCAAATTCGTTCAAATCCAATTAATCGGGTCTCGGTGGGGGCGGGGCTGATCTCCGCAATTTGAAGCCTTGTATAATAATGGTAAAAATCTGGGTTATTTTCTTGGAGGATCTCGTCATATCAGACAGTGAGGGTTCTCCACCGCATCGGTAGTACGGGCCCTTTTCTCTGCTGTGCGTCCCATGACTCCATCACCAAGTGGCTTTCCCAAATCCAACTCAGCCTGGATCATTTCTCGTGTCCTCTGCTTTTTCCCCACATCCAATTAATGATCTGACATGCTGACATGTTTGCTGCATTTACCACCGCTCGCCCCCTCACTCCACGCTGTTTGATTGCGTCATCACACGCCGTTATTAATTGTTTTTTCCCCACTTTTTCCACCAAAAGTGTTTTTTTGCTATTTTCGGCCGAACAATTTCGGTTACCGAACATTCGGTGCATCACTACCAGATTTAGTTTAGTCCAGGTCCAGTTTAGTCCAGGTTTTTTCCCTGGGAAACTAGTCGGTTTGAATTTGCATCTTGTTCTTGCTTTTTATCAGGGATTTTCACGAAGGATTACTCAGCACCAACCCACACACACCATACACACTCACTATACAAGCCCACACACACATATTATGGATCCACCAAAGTCCGTGAGTTCAGCGCCAGATAAAGACATGATATCTAAACGCAATATATAAAATAAATGTTATATCTAAACTAAAGTATGAATTCATTTCCTGAGGTTTGAAAGGTTTCTGTGTTACTTTTTTCCATTGACAGTTTTGAAGGATCTAGCTGTGGGATTTCTGTATTTAGAAAAATATGTGTAAAATTAAAAAACGATTTACATTTTTTTGGTAGTTATTTGCACTTTTTAGCAATTTATTTAGTTAGTATGGCCTTGTAACATACAGATTATTAAAGATGTGTAAAATTAAAAAACAATTTAAATTCCTTTGGTAGTTATTTGCACTTTTTTTAGCAATTCATTTAGTTAGTATGGACTTGTAACATACAGATGAATAAAGATTGGCTTATATGTTGTTTTTGATACATAGCAAATAAAAATACTCCATAAAATGGCAGTATAGCATGCAAAAATGTAAAACTGTGCTTAGGTGGACTTGTTCTATTGTAGATCATGAAGGTTTCATCACGTAAAAAACGTCTGAAAGCGTCTGATAAAAAGATAAAGTGGATTATTGAGGAATGTTGTGAGAAATGTGTCTCGTGTGCATCAAGAACCTGCAATAACTTTCTGTAAAAAGCTTGAGACTGGTGAAGTCTGAGAGCCGGAGCGCTGCAGGGTCAGAGGTCACATTCCTGGGGCTGCTGGGGATTTCACTCATTTGTTCCGGGACAGTTCACCTGAGAGGACCTGGTTAAACATGACAGCCTGGCGTGGTGACGGGGGGGGCTCTTACCTGCCGCTGGCCTTGTCCAGCAGCTCGGACCACCGCTCCGACAGACTCTGGAGCTGCGTCTGGATCTTCTCTCGGTCCTGGGAGTCGGCCGTGGCGGCGATCCTCGCCCCCTCGGCACGGATCATCTCCACGGTCGGCCGGCGGTCGTCCAGCAACCTCTGCAGCAGCTGGAGGACACAAGGTTTAGGTTTGAGAGATGTTTCACAGAATCCAGAGCAAAACGACTCACGAGAATCACAAACGAAATGTTCTTGGTCGCCTGAAGCCCTCAAATTATTTTTAATACATTTATACAAAAATTCAACAATGTTCTTTTGTTAAATTGTTTTTGATCTTATGTTTTGTACTGACATTAATTACACATTACAGCCTGTCAAAATTAATAGCAATATTATTTATATAAAACAATTGTTTTTTTTTATCTTAAAGTCTTAAATTCTATTTTGCTAAAATAAGGCCTTTAAATGTCTTAATTTGTCTCAATCCAAGACTCTTAATTTTGGAATCTTTAAAGGTTTTCTTACACTTTGAAAAGAAAAAGTTTATCTAATCATTTTTAGGAGAAATAAATCTGTTTACTAGTTGTTTGACGCCTCAGTCCGGGTTGCCAGGTTGGGCGGCGAGTATTTATTTCTGGTTCAACTACAGTGGGTCTAATATAAGTGCCAGAATATATATTTAATAAAATACCACTCTCCCACCGCAGCTAAAAACAGCGAGACATGAATAAAGAGAGAGAACAAGCGAGAGACGATGATTGTTATGTTAACAGCACACAGGAAGGTCGGAGTGAGAGGATTAACCGGGATTCAGTTACAAAACAATTATTAGACTAAAACATTAAAATATGTCAACTCTGATATGTTCACATCGTCAAAACGGACGGGGCAGGTTAGTTCACCGTTTTCAGGTGATTCACCATGTTTGATGTGGAGCTGTGATCCAAACTGTTGCCTACAAAGTTTGTTTTAAATTTTTTTTCCGTTGTCTATTTTTACAAAATTCTGCCAAACTGCAGACGTCTCTGACATGATAAGAGTTCAACGAATCACCTGACCGTCCTTCTACTTTACCATCAATGCTTCTCTCGCAGTGGGCCGGGCTAATCCAAAATAGCAAAAACAAGGGGAGGTCCGAAGATAAACCGTTACCTGTGAAAGATGTCTGAAAACACTTGGTACTTTCTTCCCGATTAAATTGAATTAAAGAATCGACCAATCAGATTTTAGTCGAGCCAGGCCGCATGTAATCTACGTCATGTTCTCACCGTGCTCGAGGAAATCTACTTAAATTATAATTTAACTTATTAAAATATACTATCAAAGTGAAAAAAAAAAAAAGGTTTTGCATCTAAATCATGACATGTAACTTTAGAAACGTCTTTTAAAGCTGAAGTGACCCTGACGCCTGTCTCTACTCCTTTACTTTCACCGAGCGTTTCCCTCCGACGAGGATGTAAACGACGGTGATTGATCGCTGAAGGAAGCCGCAGCGCTCGCATGTGCACAAACACAGGAAACGCTGGATAAACAGCTGAAACTGACCCTGTGTGTGTGTGTGTGTGTGTGTGTGTGTGGCCCCCTGGAGTGTAAACATGCATGTGAGTGTTTGTGTTGTTCACATATCAGAATGAGGATGTTGCAGGACTGAACTTGTCACTCTGAATTATATTTCAACCAATAATAATCCTGTACCTTCTGCTCTTGGATCTGGGCCTTGACGACTCGGTACTCTGCAGACGGAGGCTTCTGATTGGCCACCAGCTCCTCCGTGTCGCTCAGCCAGCTCAGCAGCGGCTCCAGGGCGTCCTGGAACTTCCCACAATGCAGCAGGGCCTCCTGCAGATGTGCGATGCGCTCGGCCACCTGAAGACGGAGGACGTGTTAGCGACACGAGGAGACATCGAGTGCACGGGAACACCGATCTGGATTCTCCTCTTTACCCTCAAAATAACATATTTACCATTTTACAGGTTGAGAATAAAATCTCAAACCTTTAAATCGACATTTAAAAGAGAATTAAGATTAGCTACAACTTCAAAGCACTTGTTAAAACGAGTTAAATCAAAAACACTTTTAATTGAATTGTGAAATCTGCGTCTGTCAGCTTTAATCGTAGCTCAGCTCCTGAAAGAGACTTTTCAAACCAGAATCCTGCAAAGCCACATCTCCTCTACAGACTGCTGGAGACCTTCTTGCTTCTCTGAAACAGAAACTATAATTCCTGCAGGAACGTCTCCATTAGAATCCGACTGATGCAATCAGATGTTTGCATTCATTAATAGGAGGAAGAAAAACATCTCTGAGTTTTGAAGCTGACCGGGACTCCCACCCGCTTGTTGAGGGAGTTCACTTCAACCAGACTGTGTTTTACTTAAAAAACACATTTACTGAGCCAGAAAGTCCATCTCTACTTAATAACCACGACGGTGCCGACTCGGGGGAATGTAATCGGATGTTTGCACCATTTTAAAGACTAAAAGATTACAGTCCTCATGATGTCCATATGATGAGAAACACACGTGCTTTTTTCATCATATTAGCCATTTAATGAACTTTAACTTCTGTTTTGTTTGCTGGTTGTTGTTTTTAAAATGTCTTAAAGGGTATTAAAGGGTTGCAATGTGAAAACCTGCAGTTCAGAAACTCCAAACCCCAAACTAGTGCAATTAAACATCACAAGTGAAGGTTATACTGCTAAATTACACAATTTCTTCCATATCTGATGAACCAAATCCACAATACAAGCTCCGGTATTTCTCTTTAATCCTGATTCTCTGACCAGGAGGAGTAAAAACGTAATATGATGCATCAATAGGAGGAAGCATCCATCTGGCGGGTTTTGAAGACTCACCCGCTTGTTGAGGGAGTTCCAGCGCAGGTTTGTGGCCTCCAGGTCGTGCTCCAGGCCCTGCGTGTCCGTGTGCTTGGCGGCGCTCTGGATGAGCCCCTGACCCACGGCGTTGACGTGCTGCAGCTTCGGCTGGATGCGGTCCACCTGCTCACGCTCGACCGCCTGGGAGAAGAGAAGCACAGAGACGGGCGACGTCAGCGACCGCCTGAGACGACACCTTGGTCCACAGGAGAGAAACATGCACCAAACTCTCGTCGTACTGGGTCATCGTCTTACTGTCCTGAAACCCTCGGACGAGTTCTCACAAGACGACATGCTTCTACGCAAAGCTGCTTTTGTCAAAAACAATTATTACTAAATATCATCGTCAACAAACCTTTATCATCTGAGGAAAACGAGACAAGACGCAACGAAAATGCTGGTCATGTGACGATAACGATAACTAAAGATATAATGCAATATCGTAGAGGAATAAAAACGAGACTAAAATGTAGATTACAAAATAAAAACTCTGCTAAAATGTGTCTTCATTTTCGTTGACCAAAACGAGACGAGATAAAATGCTCTGGGGCTGGGAGAAGAAGAAGATCCATCTTTGGATACACTTTCCTACACAGACGTGGAAAAGAAAACCCAATGTGTCGTTGAAAAAGAAAAAGATGGGGAGAAATGCAGAAAAATAAATATGTTGTAAACTCAAATTAGAGTCTTCTGTATCTGGAATGAATGTATTCTTGAGTCTATAAGGTAACAATAATATAATAATAAGATAAGCTTGTTTGAATAGCAAAAGGGGTTTGGCTCCACAACCAATCCTGCTCACAGTAACGGACAATAACAACAAGAGATTGAGATTAACAACATGTGCAATATCTGTCTACCTCATAAACATCCTGCACTACTTTTTATTTCTCATTCCAATGTATATACTGTTTACATTTCGTAATTATAGGTGTTTTACTTTTGTACCCTTTCCCTGCATGTGTGTGTTGAGTGTACTGCTGCTGCACAAAGTGAATTTCCCCATTGAGGGAGAAATAAAGGATAATCTTATTTTAAATACAATATTTGACTAAAACCAGACTAAAATGGTCCGGGACAATTCTGACTAAAATAAGACTAAAATGCTCAGACTTTTAGTCGACTGAAACTTGACACGACTAAAAGGAGAATGAAAGTGACTAAAACTAATAAAAACTAAAATGATAGCTTGACCAAAAGACTAAACTAAAACTAGAATTGAAACAGGCTGACAGAAACAACACTCCTACGTTTATAAGGCAGCCGGATATCAGAAGTGAGAGATGTGCCGAGGTGACGGAGGTGGGAGTCGGGAAAACGAGGGTGGGAGGTGAGAAAACAGAAGGGGGGATTAGGGGGATTAGACGTTCAGACGAGGGAGGGGTTCGCTGGAAAAGGCTGTGTCCAAACACGCTTCGCTGCATCACGCAATCCACGCCTCGTAACTCAAACACTTCAGAGCCCAGATCTGCTGTCTGACGCTAAAACACGACCAGACGAAACAACGACGCGCCGCCTTCATCAGTCGGACCGTTCCCAAGTACTTCCAAGGTTTTCCAGGTCTCAGATCAGGAGCCTGCAGAGGCAGCAGGTCCATAAGAGACTTCAACCAGACTGTGTTTTACTAAAAAAAAACACGTTTACTGAGCCTGAAACTCCATCTCTACTTAATAACCACGACGGTGCCGACTCGGGGGAACTGTGATCGGACATTTGCACCATTTTAAAAGACTAAATAATCAAGGAAAACTGTTACAGTCCTCATGATGTCCATCTGATGAGAAACACACAAGCTTTTTTCATCATATTAGCCATTTAATGAACTTTAACTTCTGTTTTGTTTGCTGGTAAAAGACTAAATAATCAAGGAAAACAGTTAGTCCTCAAATCATGACCATCTGATGAGAAACACACATGCTTCCTTCATCATTTCAGCCATTTAAGACTGGATTTCACTGGATAAAACACCGGTTTAATTATCCAGAAAGAATCTAGAATAATGAAACATCTATTTAACCACCACGATGCCGACTCAGGGAACTGTGATCGGATGTTTGCATCATTTTTAAGACTAAAAGATGAAATAATCAAGGAAAACCATTACAGTCCTCATAATGTCTATCTGATATATATATATATTTTAGATCTCAAGCTATTAAACTTTTGCTTTTGTTATATTTGCTGGTTGTTATTGTTTTTTTAAAAGGTCTTAAAGGGTATTAAAAGGTTGCAATATGAAAACCTGCAGTTCAGAACCCAAAATTAGTGCAAGTAAACATCACAAGTGAAGGTTTTCCTGCTAAATTAAAAAATGTTTTCATATCTAATGAACCAAATCCACAAAACAAGCTCCAGTATTTCACTTTAACCCCGATTCCCTGACCAGGAGGAGTAAAAACGTTCCTATTTGCAGTAATGCGGACAGATCGGGGGGGGGACCTCTGGGAAGTCCTGGCATGTAGGAAACGCTGCAGAGGGGAGATGTTGGTCTGGTGGTGGCTGGCGACGCTGCAGCAGCCAAACCGCCAACGAGGAGACATAAATTAACCCGACGTAGGTTCGCCAGATTGTGGTGAAGCTGAGACCTGTGGGAAATATCTGGTCGGGGGGGTGGAGGGGGGAATCAACGCTTGGTTTCCAGAGGAATACCATCAGAGGAGCGAGATAAAGTTCAACGATGTGTAAAATAAAGCTCTTTATTCACACGCCACCTCTCGTATTAAACCGTCCAGTCGGAGCGTACGGAGGTCGGTCACGCCGGGCTGTTATCTGCCCCCCCCGCTGGTTCCCAGCTACGGCTGGTTTTATTTGGGTTTCGTCTGAGCCGTGAGATACGATGGAAACAGGTGGAGAGTAAAAACAACTTTAAATCACACCGACAAGCGGATAAAACCGGCTCGGTCTGTCTGCGGGTCCACGCCGTCATTTAGGGGGAAAGACTTTTATCTTTACCTGTTACAGACTTTTATAAATGATATTTAAGTTTGTTTTAACTAAAAAAAACACAATCTAGCTGCAAATATTAAACAAACACAGAAATAAGAGTTTCTTGGACCTTTTCCAGAACATATTGATCTTCGTTTTAGAGCCATCACGTGCACGTTATGATATCTGCAGGATTTGGGGAGGATGTTTAGCTGCTGCAACTCTGGTGAAAGTGTTTTAGGGTCTGAATCCAGGCTCGTGACCCGTGTGTGTGTGTGTGTGTGTGTGTGTGTGTGTGTGTGTGTGTGTGTGTGTGTGTGTGTGTGTGTGTGTGTGTGTGTGTGTGTGTGTGTCCGGCTTGGATGCAGCTGTGTCGTGGCCATCGGCGTCATCGCTGCTGGAACAGGAAGTCTGTCGGCCAGAACAACAATGAGTGCAGCCGTGACCCGCTCCACCCTTCTCCTGGTGTGTGTGTGTGTGTGTGTGTGTGTGTGTGTGTGTGTGATACAGTAGAAACGAGAAGGACAACAAACCAAACACACACATTCATCACCAACAACACTAGAGGTGGTGTGATGTTCATCCTCTCTGTTTTTCTGTCTTTTTCTGTCTGTTGCTCTTTCAGCCGCCCTCCCCGTTCTCTCTCTCTCTCTCTCTCTCTCTCTCTCTCTCTCTCTCTCCCTCCCTCGCTCGCCAGCTCAGAGTGTTTGACTCCAGTAAAGCAGAGCTCTGGAAAAAGTCCCACATACTTGTCATTCTTCTCCTCCTCGGCCAGCAAACCACTCACACACTCCAGATCCGAGTTAACCGTCACCGCCATCCCGGCCTCCTCTTCCTCATGCCTTCATCCCCCCTTTCTGCCTCCCCCCTCTCTTCTCTCATCCTCTGCTTTTTCACCCACTCAACCACAAACCCACGCTGGCTTCCTCTCGTGTCAGCCTCAGGGCGGCAATGTGAAATCTGTCACAACTCCAGAATTAAGACGTTTGTTTCAGCTCAGAGGTTCAAAACAGAGTCGGCGAGACGCGAAACTAACTCAGAGATCTGTCAGAAACATGCAGATAAAAACAACTTCTCACATTTAATACTATTTAACACTTGAATGAGACTGATTAGGAACTGGGCAGTTCCACCTTAAATCAACGAAGAAATAAGAGTAAATTATGTGTTAAAAAATAATAAATAAGATAAATCAGGACAGATTCGGACTCAAGCACTGATAACTTTTGCATGAACGCCGTCTGGACTCCGTTTAACCTTCGTTGTGTCGTTTCAGCTGCAGATCAGGTGAAGCAGGTGTTAAAGCGTGGATTTGTAAACTTGTGATTGTTTTTGTTGTAAACCAACAGCTGCTTAGACGTGAAAAACGCACGTGTTTAAGAAGCAGGCAGCTGCATATTTTGGATCCGAATCGACTTTTTTTCCTTCGTGACTCGGACTCTAGTGAGATTGGACCTCTGTGGACTCGGACCGGAGGTTTGACTCGACTACGTCTCTGTTTCAGGGCCCTTCATGTGTCGTCCGACAGATTCTGACCAGCAGAACGTAAACACTCGGGTCTGGAGGGCAGGAACTCCTCAGACTGCCGAGGTCCACAGTTCAGGGTCACCAAGTCCAATGAAGTGTGCTTTTTCCCTCCGTGATTTCAGTATTTTACGTCTCATATTTAATTCTCTAAGACATTTGAACGTCTTTCAGATACGACGTTACTTCACCAGCAGAACTTAACCTAACACCTCTCAGTTAACCGACTTCATGAGCGAACGATTCAGAGAGATCAAACCTGGAAAGCTGAGACGGAAGAGGGAAACAGAAATGTGCAGCTCTGCAGATCCCTGCAGGGGGTTGCAGGTAATCTCAAAAGTACCACCTTCCCACCAGGACTGTTGGGGGGGGGTCTTTTGTTGTCTGGTTCCTGAGATTAAACTGGAGACGGCTGAGGAAAAGACCCTCTGAGAGGTGAATGTCAATGATGACGTTGCTGGGACTGTAACGTGGACAAACCAAACCAAACCACCACAACCAAACTGCACCTCTCACTGTTTGTCAGCAGCTAATAAAAGAAGAAGAAGGAGAAAGAGGAGGGCAAAGGAGAAGAAGAGAAACAAACTGGAATGACGACATCCTCACTGAAGGAGCTGAGGTGGATAGCTGAACGGTGAATAGCTGAGCGACGAGTAACAGCTGAACGACGTCACCTCCTGCCCGCATCCATTCAGCACCAAGACAACCCATAACCCCCCCGTACAGAGTCTACGGCGGGGACTGACTCAAAACACGGATAAAGATGGGTGTAAAGATGGTGATAAAGATGGGGATAGTCTTGGAAATCTACTCCACTCTCACTGGAAGCTAATCGAGCAAAACCACTGAATCCAGGTCCGACCAGACACATCAGTCGAGACCTAAAACCATCGATTAACATCTAACTCCCGTCTCCATGGATACGTCGATAGGACATAAATGGTCTTTTTTATTTCAGCATGGTGTGTATATCTTATTAAAGTGTGGATGCTCTAAATTTAGTTGTCCAACTCAATCAATGTCTTAATCAGGACAGATGAGGAGCACGTTGCAGCTTGATCTGCACGGAAAAGGACCGATGAAAGACTGCAGATTCAAACAGATGAAACACGAGAAGAGAACGGGAGTCTGCAGGGTGCTCGTTGCACGTTACTCAGGTTTTAAAGGTCCTCCTGACCCGGTCTGCTCACGGCAGGAGCTAAACATCGTCTCTCTGCAGAGAAGTGCTCCTATTAACGGGATTAAGGACACAACTGAGGTCCAGATAAGGAAAACCGGACCCCCGGGGATCTGTGGCACCTCGGCAACAGCCCTGGACACACCCCCTCTTCCTCCTCTCTCTTTGAGAAGGATAAGGAAAGGAGGGGAAGGAGGGAGGGAGGAAGGAAGGAAGGAAGGAAGGAAGGAAGGAAGAAAAGGAAGGAAGGAAGGAAGGACGGACGGAAGAAAAGGAAGGAAGGAAGGAAGGAAGGAAGGAAGGACGGACGGAAGAAAAGGAAGGAAGGAAGGAAGGAAGGAAGGAAGGAAGAAAAGGAAGGAAGGAAGGAAGGAAGGACGGACGGAAGAAAAGGAAGGAAGGAAGGAAGGAAGGAAGGAAGGACGGACGGAAGAAAAGGAAGGAAGGAAGGAAGGAAGGAAGGAAGGACGGACGGAAGAAAAGGAAGGAAGGAAGGAAGGAAGGAAGGAAAGAAGGAAGAAAAGGAAGGAAGGACGGACGGAAGAAAAGGAAGGAAGGAAGGAAGGAAGGAAGGAAGGACGGACGGAAGAAAAGGAAGGAAGGAAGGAAGGAAGGAAGGAAGGAAGGAAGGAAGGAAGGAAGGAAGGACGGACGGAAGGAAGAAAAGGAAGGAAGGAAGGACGGAAGAAAAGGAAAGAAGGAAGGAAGGAAGGAAGGAAGGAAGGAAGGAAGGAAGGAAGGACGGAAGAAAAGGAAGGAAGGAAGGAAGGAAGAAAAGGAAAGAAGGAAGGAAGGAAGGAAGGAAGGGAGGAAGAAAAGGAAGGAAGGAAGGAAGGAAGGAAGGGAGGAAGGACAGACGGAAGAAAAGGAAGGAAGGAAGGAAGGAAGGAAGGAAGGAAGGAAGGAAGGAAGGAAGGAAGGAAGGAAGGAAGGAAGGAAGGAAGGAAGGAAGGGGACGTCTCTCTACCTTCGAGTGGAGAAACTAAACCTGAAACCTCTCACACGGGGATCAAAGACTCTAATAGTTTAACAAATCTCATTTCAACCAGCTTCGGCAAACGGATACAAATCTCATGCAAATGTGTCCTGCATTCAAAACATGTGAGCTGCAAACCACCCCCGCCCCCCGCCCTCGACCTCGCCTCCTCGAGTGTTTGCTCGGAGCAGCAGGAGAATGGGCTTCCCATATTTAACAGGTTTTTGCACGTTAGCTGCCCCCCAGGGGCAGAAAGACAGAAAATATCGACCTTTTTCTTCTCTCTTAACATATTTTAGAGTATTTTAGAGATCTGCCGTCCTGCTGACACCCCGAGGTGGGGGTGGGGGGTGATGTTCTGCAGCAGCGGACACGGGAACAAAAACACTATTTGATGATGTTTTTGTTTCAGATGCACCGACACCAGAGCAACGTTTGCTTTCATGCTGGTCTGTGCGTCTCTGCCCCCCCCAGGTTTATCCCGGAGGCGGATGCTCAGATCCAGAATTATCACATCAATCACAACAAACGAGCTGCAGAGCCGAAGCCACCTGGTCGTCTCGCTCGCTGCCCCCCCACCTCAAGCCTCTGGAGGGCCGTTCCTTAAAAAAAAAAAACACTCGTCGGGTTTGTTTCAACAGTAATTTTAAAATAAGACGCTAAGCTGAGGGAAGCAGACACATGTCATGAGGAAGCTGAAAGGAAGTAAATCCAGGAAATCGTGTTATCTCACGTCTCCCGAGCGTCTGAAACGATTAAGACCAATTAAGACCCGAATGCTGCAGCTGCCGGCGGCAACACAAACAAACAGGAAGGCAGCTTTTTCAGCCGGTCGGTCCGTCTACCCCCCCCCGCCTTCATGGCCTGGCTGGTGCGGACTACTGATCCAATGTCGGCTTAAATCTTTCCTCAAATGCATGAAACAGTAACCGTTTAATTTTCTAGATTGACAGCCGATTAATTATCGATCAAACAGGTCATCCGGGGTAATAATGTCTACAACTATGTGTCTTTGAGGAGTTAGTCTGGTTCCTGCGGCCCGTCTCCTCCCCTGTGGTTGATCAAGTCCTCGTGCCGTCTCTTAAATTCTTAATGAGGTTATATTTAGCACCTGTGGACCTGCAGCCTGGTGGAACGAGTGTGTTGCCGTTACGCCGGTGGGACTTTTCCACCTCCGGCTGCCAGACGGCTCGTCCGGTCCGTCAGCTCGAGCCTCCACCGGTGTAGTGTGAGATTTATGACCCCCTTATCGGACGGTGCGCTGCTGTAAATGTGTTTGTTGTCCAAATGGGTCGACAAACACTTGACGTGCAGAAATACAGAGAGTCCGGCGCCGGGTTTGAGTGTTCGCCGCGGCACGTCGTTATCTGACATCTGCGTTTATGCTCCCGGCAGCTTCCCTCCCTCCAACCAAACCTCTCACCTCCTTATCTCAGCAGCACAAACTAACCGTGCATGGAGGGGAGTGAGGTGAGGGGGGGGCAGGAGTCAGCTGAGGGAGGATGAATACGGACCAGTTCAACATGCAACAAAGAATTGAACAAAAACCGGAGTCAGATCTCCGAACCTTCATCCCTGATCAGCTTTTCTAAAGACGATGAAGGAGCCAGAGGTTCTGCGGCTGCAGGAACTCGATCATTAAGATTAAATGTGATGAAATCACTAATTTCCTACAGAAAAAGGAACTCTTTATGTCCTTTTTGAGGAACGAGTCCAACACTTCCTCTGAGCTGAAAAGGCAATAAAAGTTTTTTACTTTGACTCATCATCATGAGGAAGACGCTGACTTCAGCGACCACATTCAGACGGTTCCTAATACATCTGATTTCATTGTGGAGAAACGGTGTTGTTCCCTCAAAAATAAAGGAAGAGACTGACGGGTCAAACACTCAGGAGGATCCAAACCAACACAGAACATCTGCAGCTCGAGCAACAAATCCGACACGAGCAGATGTTTTACTTTTAATTAGGGATGTCCCGATCCGATCACGTTGTTTCAGACTTGATCAAAATCGGACGTAGCATCCCGATCAGGGATCAGATTTATGTTTTATTCTCCTTATTTTGATCAGCGCATCAAACAGATGATGGAAGAAATGCCAAACAAATGGTGCATCAACAAGTAATGGCTCCACATAAATAAAAGACAACGCTGCTAATATGAAGAATGCTATGGGGGAGGTGTGTCACGTGAAGAGAGATCAATAAACTTGTTTGTTTGTGGTGATCTGGCGACCGCAAGGAAGATTGTAGGTCCTTCAAACACAAACATTTTATTCTTTAAGCCAGAAAAGGGACAGTAAGAAGTTAAGAGTCTAAAAATCACATTATTGCCTTACTTTATCGCTCTTTTATTTGCTTGTTTGTTTACGTGCCTTCTGGGTATTTTAAGTTGAGCTGCTGTTTTTATTTAATTCAAATTAAGTTTAGATTTGCACTATTTTTACTATTTATTAGTTGCACTATTATTACTTTATTGTTCAAGCTACCCCGAAGAAAACTGCCCTGTTTAAATGCTAAATGATGAAATAAGACTAAAATAAAAATATGGGACAACCTGGATCCGTTTATTTCGCATTTAATCATTATTTTAATGTGATATGAAAGTATGGGATCCGGACTCGGTATCGGCGGATACTCAAAATCAAATGACTTGGAATCAGATCGGGACCAAAACAACCTGATTGGGACATCCCTACTTTTAATTTAAATGCCTCTTTCTTGATCACGCTAAGCGTGACTTCAGGAAGTGTGGAGGACTCGGTGAAGGAAGAACGTCTCAACCAAGCGTCGTTCCTCGACACACGCTCCCCTCTTTGACCTTAACGAGTCAGACATGTCGCTGCTCGTGTTTTCGTCTGCAGCTGCCGGTGAACGTGACATCTGGCTGCATCCAGCGAAGGCCGGAGATGATGAACAGACGTCCACCGATAACAAATACAGGCACAGAAGAACTCCTCCTCAAGTCCACGCAGGGAGGGGGGTGAGCAGTTATTGATGGAAACGAGATGTAATAAAAGAGGGATGATGGATTTAATTATGAGCATGAGTTCAAGTGAATCACAAATGGTTTAAACGTGATGTTATGAAGATAAGTGGCTTTCTCTTCCAAACAAACCGGTCCAGGATGCTGGTTTCTTAAAGCTCTTTTGACTTTAAATCAGTCCGTCAGAGACTTGACAACCTTCATGGCCTGCAGCAGAAACGGGCCGAGACACGGCCGTGGCCGATAAAGACACGGTTCAGATCCAGCAAATCTGGGTCAGACGTTCCCGGCGAGAGCACGGCGGGAGACGAGTGACACCATCATACCCTCCGCAGGGTTTCGAGCTCCTCCGTCTCTCCGCTCGGCCGTGATAGATAGAAAAAGTCCCCCAGAAGCAGCATTTCAGCACCGGAGGGACATGTTTGAAATTCCCAAGCCGTATATCTGGCCGGGCTGCAGGACACACCCTCCGAGTATGCAGCTACAAAAATGTGCACGTATATTAATCATCAATGTAAAGCCCCACTACTGAAAGACAACCAGCTAATCACGGCGTCTCCATAACTCCACCCCCCCCCAGTTTCCATGCTCCGTCTGCGGCGGTTATTCTCAACTCAGAGCTACCTGACCCACTTCTCCCCTCATGGGTCGCCTCCATGTGCTCGAGTCCACATCAAAGGCATTCACTGCTAAAAACAGACTTTTCACTGCTAAAAACAGGCTTTTCACTGCTAAAAACAGACTTTTCACTGCTAAAAACAGGCTTAACAGACTTTTCACTGCTAAAAACAGGCTTTTCACTACTAAAAACAGGCTTTTCACTACTAAAAACAGGCTTTTCACTGCTAAAAACAGACTTTTCACTGCTTAAAACAGACTTCACTGCTAAAAACAGACTTCACTGCTAAAAACACACCTTTCACTGCTAAAAACAGGCTTTTCACTACTAAAAACAGGCTTTTCACTGCTAAAAACAGACTTTTCACTGCTAAAAACAGGCTTAACAGACTTTTCATTGTTAAAAACAGACTTTTCGCTGCTAAAAACACTTCACTATTAAAAACAGACTTTTCGCTGCTAAAAACAGACTTTTCACTGCTCAAAAAAAAGGCTTAACAGACTTCACTATTAAAAACACACTTTTCACTGCTAAAAACACTTTTCACTGCTAAAAACACTTCACTGCTTAAACAGACTTTTCACTGCTAAAAACAGACTTTTCACTGCTAAAAACAGACTTTTCACTGCTAAAAACAGACTTTTCACTGCTAAAAACAGACTTTCACTGCTAAAAACAGACTTTGCACTGCTAAAACAGATGTTTGCACCGATCAATACGCCACGAACGCTGCGGCTTCATCTGATCACACTGCAACCTGACCTTTATATCAATCTGCTTTAGTGCTTTTACTTGAATGATGTAAGAGCCGCTCCCAAGATGCAATATGGTACCAGAGGAACAAATCACACGAGTTGATCCTCAAACCTTTCAAAATAAAAGCCTACCTCTGATTGTTGTTTGGTGTCACAACACGATAAATCCGATGATTCACCGTCGCCTTCAGAGCTCTGCTCCGACTCTACAGTGAAGTCCGCGGGGAGATCCGAGGACCCGGTCTGGACCCGGTCCTCCTCAGGTCCGGTCCGGACCTGGCTCGTCTCTAACTGCGTGAACAGACCCTGAAGCAGGCCCGGCTCCAGCTGGTCCCAGACCTCGTCTCTGTACGCGGGGAAGTCCAGGGCCGACCCATCGGACTCCCAGTCGCTGTCCCCCGTCATGGAACCCAGCACAAACTCCACCCCGTCCACCCCGGACTGCGTCCCCTCAGAGTACGAGTCCAGGTCCCGCGTGTCCTCGGAGGTCGAGTCCGACGGTCCCGGCCGGGGCCGTTCCGGCGCCGCCATGTAAACAAAGCTGTCCTCCTCCGGGTTCTGGCAGTGGGGGACTTTGGGGACGGGACTCGGGGGAACCGAGTCCACGCCTGGGGACGGGGGGCAGTCGCTGAGGTCCTGGGGGGGCGCCGACACGGCCAGGTAGACGAAACTATCCGAGATGACGAAGGCCTCCGAGGAGGACGATGGTGCAGAGTCTGATTTGGGGGTGCTGGTCTTTACTCCTGCTGTGGGTTCCAGGTCTGGGGCCCGTTCAGGCCCGTCCAGCCCCGAGGCCACGTCCTCGGAAAGATCTGGGGGAGGAGTTTCCGGTTCGCTGGTTACGTCCTCGTGGGAGCTGGAAGAGACCGGCTCTTCGCAGCACGTCGAAGGGACGACATCCGGCGTACATTCGCTGTCGTTCTGGGGCCCGAGAGAGTCGTCCGGAATGACCCCCTCGGTACCGTCCGAACTGGGCTCGGATTGGTCGTTTACGTCCCACTCTGTCCCCAACTCTTCCTCGTACGGGTTCAAGACCTCCTCCTCCTCTTCTCCATCCCGTTGCGACGAAGCGCCGCTATCCAGGTCCATCTCTGCAGGTCTGCCCTGCTCACAGTCCGTCTGGTCGGTGCTGCTGAACCCAGTCCCGTCGGGTCGGGGCGGGTGGAGCGGCCCGCTGGAGTCCGACTCCAGCTGCTGGCCGAGGGCCGAGTCCGTGGGGCAGCTGGTCTCCTCTTCCTCCAGCTTCGGCCCGTCCTCCCCGTCGTCTTCGTCGATGAAGCCGTGCTCGTTCTCGTGGTCCTTGAGCAGGTCGAAGCTGCCGGTTTCAGAGTCGGCCTCATCGAGGGGGAGAGTTCCTGCGGGTTCCCCCCCCCAGGCGGTCCCAGGTTCTTCCTCGCCCTCCTCTTCCTCCAGACGGGGGAGCGAGTACGGGTCATGGAGAGGCTCCACCCCGTCGCCGCCCTCGTCCTCCTGGCACTGCTTCTCCAGCTCCAGGAAGAGGTCGACCGACTCCCCGCCCGAACTGGGGCATGGCGAAGCGCTGGGGGCCCCGGGGCCCCCGAACCCTGTTGGGGGGGTCAGGACGGGCCAGTGTCCCGAGGAGCCGCTTAAATCCCATCCCTCGGACCCCAGGGTGTCGACCGTGTCTCTGTTCTCCAGCTTCAGGACGGCCTCCCACTCCCGCTCCTCCCTCTGCGCCCTCTCCTCCTCCATCAAACGCCTTTCCTCCTCCTCCTCCTCCTCCTCCTCTTCTTCTTCCTCAGGTTTCCTCTGGCACCCTTCCTCCTCCTCCAGCTCTTCCAGCTCTTCGAGGATCTTTCGCTCGTCCTCCTCAAACTTGAGCTCGGAGGCGGTGCGCTCCCTGAGGTCGCCGCCCTGGGACCCCCACCCCAGCAGCCCCTCGGCCCCCCCCTCCTGACTGACGCAGGGCGAGAGGGGGAGCCCCCCGTAGACCAGTCCCTCCTCCTCCTCCTTCAGGAAGGGAGACGGGGGGTCTAACAGGTAGACCGACTCCTCGTCCGTGTTGTCGTCCCCCAGCAGGGGGGGCAGCGGCGGGAGGACGGGGAAGTTGTGCCTCAGGGAGACCGGGGTCCTCTTCCCCGTCGTGATGCCTCGGGGCCAGGTCCGGGCCTTGGTCGGGGGGCAGAAGACGGGTCTGGGGGGGAGGAGGGGGGCACTGTCCCCCTGGTCCTGGTCCAGGAGAGGAGAGTCCCTCTCCGAGTCGGAATTCTTGAGGGCCTCAGACGTCTCCTCCGGGATGAGCCGGATGGCGGCGTTGGAGGAGCCGGCGCTGCGCCAGGACGGGGCGGGGCTACGCTGCGGGGCGACTCCGGGGCCCGGGGGGGTTTGGGACGGGCCGGCAGCAGGAACCGGGTCCCGTGAAGGCGGCAGCACCAGCTGAACCTGTTTCTGGTGCAGCGCGGCGTAGACGTGCCTCGGCCTGCCGGGGGGATGCAGCGGGCTGACGGCGGGCGTCAGCGCCGGGGGGGTGCGGGGGGCGGACGACAGAGGGGAGGAGGTGTACGGCGCTAACGAAGGCGTGGAGGAGGTCGGGCTGGACGGGGCGAGGAGGGAGGGGACGCCGGACAAGCGTTTCTCCGCACCTTCGGAGAACTCGAATCGTTCTGCAAAGTCGGGGAAACTCGGCGGCATGAAAGCCTTCCAGGACCGCCGGTTCGGGTTGTCCTTCTTGTCTCCGCCCTGATGGCGCCGCTTGGCGACGGCCGCCACGCCGGCAGCTCCGGATGCCGCCGCCGCCGCTGAGGTGATGGGTAATCCCAATCCCACGACTGGCGGGGACATGATCTTGGCGTCGCCCGTCAGCTTCAGGGCGTCGAAGATCACCCGCTCGTCCAGCCTCCTCCCCCCTCCGGCGTTCTCCCCCCCTCTGGAGACGAAGACGGCGCCCAGGTCGCCCCCGATGGTGCCGTTGCTGGAGATGGTGCTGCCCTCGCCCCGCGCCTCGCCCCCGGAGCCCAGCGTGCTCCGCGAGGGCGGACACAGCTTGCTGCCCTGGTCTATCTGCTCGTTGATGCGCATGGTGTCGTAGATGGAGCGCTGGGGGACGTAGCAGTCCTCGATGTACGCCTCGTCCTCGTCGCCCTTGCCGAGGCAGCGGGGGCTCTGCCTCAGGCAGTCCGGCCGGCTCAGCGGCTTCCCCATGTCGCTGAGAAAACTAGGTCCTTCACGTTTGGTTATCAGCAGTCGTGTAATCCGTCGGGGTTCCTGGCATCCCCGTTATGTCACGTCGACGGCAGGACTCGTCCCCGGTCGTTCTGAAACGCCGCACGGCATCGGCGAGGGGGTGAAGCGGGCAGCCCTCCTCCTCGCCAACATATTAATCACCAGCGGTGTTTAAGTTAAAGGCCGGGGCGGCGGCAGACGCCGGGAGGAAGGCACAAAGTCCGGCGTGAGGTGAACGCCGCGCTGATAACATCTCTTTGTTTTGCTGTCAGAACCACCGAGGCAACTCTCTTCCTCCCTTCCTCCCTTCCTTCCTCCTTCCTTCCTTCGCTGTGGCACAACAGGAAGAGGCAGCCAGAGCTTGGACGGACCACTCCGGTGTTTGCAGTGCGAAGGCAGGGAAGTGTAAAAGTCTCCTTTTAAGGTGAGAAAACCCACTCGGTTATATAAAAGAAGAGGCTGCGTGGGGTGCAGAGGAAAGACGAGTGCAGCTTCTTTACTTTCCTGCTCCTTTGTTTGAAAAGGTTTCTTGCAAAAGAAAAAAAAAAATGAAGCAAATGAGAGTCAGAAAGTCACGCAGGTTTTCTCCTGCTTTCCTAAATCCAATACTCCTGTGTCGGGTAACGCGGGCCGTCACGAGTCAGAGCAGGTCCACGCTGCAGTCCGGTGATGAAAGAATGACGATAAATCCAAAACAAAGAGCAGAAACTCCCATCGGTGTGTTCTTTTATCTTCCTCTCATCCTCCAGGGGAGAGGAGGAACAGACGAGGGGATGGAGAGAAGGAGAGGAGGGGTGTGGGGGGGGTCCTGGACCAGCCAGGCGAGGCGTGGGACTCTATCCAGAGGGCTAAGTCCCAGACAGCCCCTCCAGCTCCCGGCCGAGCTTCGCAGGCGGCGTCTCTCCCCCCCGACGATCCCAGGATCCCTTTTGCTCCTTTTTCCTCCTCTTTCCTGCAGTTCTGTCTCTCCTCTTGGCTCGCGGCGAGAAGGAAACAAAGTGCCACGCAATCCCCGGCTCCTCTTCTTCTCTCTGTGAAACAAACGCGTTTGCCTCCGAGGCTCGATCACTCGCTTGCTCGCTGCTCTCTCTCCCGGCCGGTCGCCGCGCTCATGCCACTACGCACAGAAATGGTTTGCAGCTGCTAAAAAAATCTCTGTCTTTTCCTCTCACTCTCACTCTCTCTCTCTCTCTCTCGCTGCTCCCTCCCCCTGCTCTCTCTCTAGCTCTCTCTCTTTCTCTGTCGCTCGGTGTTTGTGTTTGAATTCAGCTCCGTTTGTTCTGTTTCCTGCGCTGGTATTAAAACACAGGAAGTGCTCCAATCATGTCAGCTTCCTCTCCCCCCCCTTTAAATAAAAAAACAGAGGTTTTAGGGAGAGAAAAGGAGGCGTGGAGGCACAATCCCAAACACCGGGATGCAGCAGATTCTCCCACGCCGAACACCGAGCCCTTTCCTGAGTAGAAAGTAATGAATTAAAAAGCTCCAACATCCAGTTTTATAGACGAGGCTTTGGCTCGGCAGGTAACGGGTCCATGTGAGACTGCATCCATCCCAGCTCCACCGTTAACGCCGTCCACAAAGAGCGAAATGATGCAGAGTCGAAGGAAAACCCACGAGGGGGGCGGGCCAGAGAAAGAGGCTTATCAGTAACGAGCTGCCGTGTTTCCCCCCTGAAGCAACCGTCCAGGCAGCAGGCGAACGAGGAAGTCCAATAAAATGAGAATCAGTCCATGTTTCCCTTCGGCGGGGAGGGGAAAGTAAATATGGGAGAGTCGTAGACACAAAAGTCTGAGATATTCACGGCTCCACTTGTGCATTCCCGTCCCTGAAACCCAATCTGAGCGGGGAGTGTGCGAGCGTGAGTCAGACGGAGGCATGGAGGGGCTGAGCAGAAAAAACAGGGGAGGAGAAAGAGAGAGGGGGGGGGGGGCAAGTCTGTGTGTTCAGGATGCCACACAAACCCGTGTCTGGGGGGGGGGGACACCGGCAGACATGGCAACCTGCAGCCTCGCAGCAGAGGCGGGGGAGATTCACCGTGTGTTTGGTTCCTATCTGGGCTTCTCAGTACCGGAGCTGGTTCTCCTACAGACCGGGACTCGTCCATCTCAGCCGGTCTCAGCCGAACACTCTCTCATTATCAACTGTTGCATCGAGCAACCCGTGGCCTGCATGTCAAATATGCTAAATACTCCGCTCTTTCTTTTTACCCCCCCTCTCTCTCCCTCCCTCTCCCCCCCCGGTCAGTTGCGCTGCAGCTGTCACTGCCGTGTCCAAAGGCAAACGTCTTCATAGAAACAAAAGGGGTTTGTCGCCGGTTTAACCGACGGAGATTCAAACCCTACGATGAGGGATGGAGGGAGGGGCGCCGGGGCGGGGGGGCAGTCATCTGCTCATGATTAAATCTGATTAGTCGACTCCTTTGTGGAACCAGCCGAGTGACTTTTCCACTCATTCACTCGCCTCTCCGTCGTCACGGATACCTCAGAGGTCAGGACAGGCCGGGGGTTTGAGGAGGTGTGTAAAAGCGCCACCGCCCCCCGTCAGGGTCCAGGGGGGGGTTGGAAACCACTTGGCAGACCCGAGGGAACCGAAACACAACTTATTGACTTTCCTGGGTCACTTATTTACCCGAGGGGAGGGGGCACCTTCAGGTGATTCTCTCTCCGGCCAATCAATGAGGAGCTCTTTAAACCGCTGCCACGTAACGAAGCTTTGTGTTTCCTCCCGCCGGGGAAACCTGGCCTCGCCACCCCCCCTCCCCACAGACCTTCCCTTTCTCCTCCAACTCTCTGGGGTGGTTTTATATTAACTCGCAAAGTATTTCACCTGCTGGTGTGTAAAAGTGTGAAGGCATTTATTGTTCCGGGACCGACACGGATACAAAGAGCAGACACACACACACACACACACACACACACACACACACACACACACACAGATGAACATGATGCTCTCCCTTAACACGCTTCATCTCCAACGCGTCCCGCTGAGTCGTTTACAAGCCTGTTAATTATTCAGTTACTGCTCTTGGAAACAAGCAGGACGATCAAACAGACAGTGTTTGTTGGTCCTCTTGTACCCGACTTGCTCGCTCTGGCGTGGAGGCCGCAGGTTTAGTGAGTCTGACGTGTTTGAACGTCAAATATCACCATCACCTCCAGCTTTTAGCTCTCTAACTCAGCGTTCATCATCCTCTTAAAGAAAAGCTCTTAAAGAAGCTTTGAAGACCTTTATGTCTGTTTTCTCTAGAAAATCCTGGCGTTTTCTTTCATATGAGCAGCGTGAATCCCGGGATAAGATAAGATAGATAAGATAGTTCTTTATTGATCCCCAGCGGGGGAATTCGGGTGCTAAGTCGGATACATGAACAACATAAACGATAAAGATAAATTACAAGTATGAAAAATAAAATAAATACAGTAAGAAGAAACTGAAACTGAACAAGTGTACTGTAAACTGAATAAATGTACTATAAACATAGTAAGTACAATATAATAAAAATAGTGGGATGGTAGGGGTGGGCAAAAATATCGATATGGCAATATATCGCGATACTTTTCCAGCCGATTCAATATCGATATTCAAAATTTGAATATCGATTTTTTTAAATTTTTTTATCCCCGATTTTTTCCCATTCTATCACCCAGTGCTCCTACCTAAGTGACATTCCTGGGCATTGCCACTCTCTACCAACCCTGGGAGGGCCCTGCACTGAGCTCAGGTTTCTATGTTTTATTTCATTTTGTAATTTATTTTTTATATAACACAATTGCCTGTCCTTAAAAAATGAAAAATAATGGACAGAGGTTTATTTATTTATGGATTTATATCTATACTGACTGATCACTGTGCCTGTCCTTGGTTTTAGTACCCATCTTTCTTGTGTTTATTATCATTTGCCACATAATTAAAGCAACCTCATACTAAATTTAATGTTAATTTCATATGATGTAAATAATATGAAAAACATATACAAATATGTTGTAACTTTAGCTTGTATAGTTATAATAAAACATTGTTTTGACTCAGTTTGTCCCATGAATTGTCACTATAATCTGATGAACGTGCAACTCGGATTTTAAGATCCATCACTATCATCTGATGTACATTTATACAACTTGGATTTTAAGACGTGTAATGCATTTTTTAATTTTTCGGTGAAGTATGTAGAATGTAATAATCGGGATATCGCATAATCGGGATATCGCAATGTGTATCGTATCGTGGCTCAAGTATCGTGATGCGTATCGTATCGTGAGGTCCTTCCCAATACCCACCCCTATGGGATGGGACTCTCAGAGTTAAATGAATCTGCTTTTCGCATCGACAGCAAACTAATAAAGTTCCTTTGCGTGAAAACAGAAGAATATTGATCCCGTGTGGAGGTGACAGGGCTGTGAAAACCATCCAATCACGGCGTGAGAAACAAGTCATTCATGTTCTTTGGGGGCGGGGCTAAAGGAAGGGGGTTGTACTCCAACCCAACTTTAAAGACAGAAAAACAACAAAACAAGGGAACCAGCGCAGCTGAGCTGGAGATGATCCAGAGAGAAATCCTGCCGTAAAACCACGTCAGCACCGGCACCTTCTCCACTTTTGCAGCAACCGTCCATCCTGGAGATCTGCTTTGGCTCTGCGGTGCCATGAAGAAGTATTTTGGACCGTCGTAAAACAGACTTGCTCTTGAAGTGGTCGTCTGAGTTTTCAATCAGCCAGATTTATTTATTTTTGTGACATCGCCGTGACTCACTGGCGGCCGGGAACCTCTTCTGCGGTAAAGTTCAGAAGTTACAAGGATGACAGAACGAGGAGGATCTCAGCTGTGGTGCTGGATGAATCGCCGCGGTTGATGATGTTAGATGTTATTTATTATTAAACGTTTTATTTATTATTAAACTTTAACTGCTTCTAAAGAGATCATAATATTTTACATCTAAAAACGACCGGTTGTCACGAGGCCGGGCCGTGGGCGGCGCCGGATGTCACCTGGTGTGAAACACTGGTACGGATCTGTTCTGCTGCCACGCAGCTCTGGAGGAGGGAGTGGACCCGCCCCTCCTAACCGAGCTTTAAATATTTGCTGTAACGTTCCGCCGGAGCCCATAAAACTCATTATATAAGCCCGTCTCCCCGGACTGAAGAGCGTTTTTCTTGGCCCGCCGGGCTCACGGTACTTGGGCTCATAAACGATGATCTCCGGCTCGTGTCGGAGCAGAATTCAGAAGTTTTCACTCCACTCAGAGGAGAGAGTGGGAAGGCCGGGCCGGGCCGATCCACGGCATGCCTTTCTAATTCACAACAGCTGAGACAATACTGAGACATTTCCCTCACGAACGCTTTGACTCACGCCGTCCCGGGCAAATGTACAACATGCGAGCCCGGGCCGAGGCCCAGTAACTCCCTGATCGGTCACAGATGCTCACCGAAGAGGTTACGGGAAGGTCCGGCGGCAAGAATCAGGTCATATGATCAGAGAAATCATGTTAGCGTGATCCAATCAGTGCAGACATATTGAATAATGACGGAGGACCAAACCTCTCTGTCACGATATTAAGATACTGGCAGAGGAGAAGTAGGAAAAAAGCGCTGCAGAGAGCCAGTAAACAGGCTTTAGTCAAGGTGACGGATGACTCGGATTAGGAGGCGAGTCGTGGGCGGGTCAACGGGTTCTGACACACTGGAAGGTTCGGAGTATTTACACGACCCTGAATGTGGTTACAGTGAAAAACTGGGAGTTTGAAACTCGTTTGTCTTTTAGATTTTATAATAACACGGTAGCATCTCGCCCTTTTCGAGCTAAAGAGAACCTGCTGACTGTTGATGACTGATATATAAACTTTAACCACGTCAGCAAACGGGCCAAAGACAGGGAGCGAAACTCCGGCCCGGTTTGGCCAGAGTTTCTACGCCGAATCATCAAATAGCTGCTGACGCGGTCGATGCGGAAGGACGATGAGTCACCAGGCTGCAGATGCCCGGGGAAACCTGCAGGACGGTGAGGTGGAGGAGAGACGGTGAGGTGGAGGAGGGACGGTGAGGTGGAGGAGGGACGGTGAGGTGGAGGAGAGACGGTGAGGTGGAGGAGAGACGGTGAGGTGGAGGAGAGACGGTGAGGTGGAGGAGGGACGGTGAGGTGGAGGAGGGACGGTGAGGTGGAGGAGGGACGGTGAGGTGGAGGAGAGACGGTGAGGTGGAGGAGAGACGGTGAGGTGGAGGAGAGACGGTGAGGTGGAGGAGAGACGGTGAGGTGGAGGAGGGTGAGGTGGAGGAGGGAGAGGTGGAGGAGGGACGGTGAGGTGGAGGAGGGACGGTGAGGTGGAGGAGAGACGGTGAGGTGGAGGAGAGACGGTGAGGTGGAGGAGAGACGGTGAGGTGGAGGAGAGACGGTGAGGTGGAGGAGGGACGGTGAGGTGGAGGAGGGACGGTGAGGTGGAGGAGAGACGGTGAGGTGGAGGAGAGTGAGGTGGAGGAGAGACGGTGAGGTGGAGGAGAGACGGTGAGGTGGAGGAGGGACGGGGAGGTGGAGGAGGGACGGTGACGTGGAGGAGAGACGGTGAGGTGGAGGAGAGACGGTGAGGTGGAGGAGAGACGGTGAGGTGGAGGAGAGACGGTGAGGTGGAGGAGAGACGGTGAGGTGGAGGAGGGACGGTGAGGTGGAGGAGAGACGGTGAGGTGGAGGAGAGACGGTGAGGTGGAGGAGGGACGGTGAGGTGGAGGAGAGACGGTGAGGTGGAGGAGAGACGGTGAGGTGGAGGAGGGACGGGGAGGTGGAGGAGAGACGGTGAGGTGGAGGAGGGACGGGGAGGTGGAGGAGAGACGGTGAGGTGGAGGAGGGACGGTGAGGTGGAGGAGAGACGGTGAGGTGGAGGAGGGACGGTGAGGTGGAGGAGGGACGGTGAGGTGGAGGAGAGACGGTGAGGTGGAGGAGGGACGGGGAGGTGGAGGAGGGACGGGGAGGTGGAGGAGGGACGGGGAGGTGGAGGAGGGACGGGGAGGTGGAGGAGAGACGGTGAGGTGGAGGAGAGACGGTGACGTGGAGGAGAGACGGTGAGGTGGAGGAGAGACGGTGAGGTGGAGGAGAGACGGTGAGGTGGAGGAGAGACGGTGAGGTGGAGGAGGGACGGGGAGGTGGAGGAGGGACGGGGAGGTGGAGGAGAGACGGTGAGGTGGAGGAGGGTGAGGTGGAGGAGAGACGGTGAGGTGGAGGAGAGACGGTGAGGTGGAGGAGAGACGGTGAGGTGGAGGAGAGACGGTGAGGTGGAGGAGGGACGGGGAGGTGGAGGAGAGACGGTGAGGTGGAGGAGGGACGGTGAGGTGGAGGAGAGACGGTGAGGTGGAGGAGAGACGGTGAGGTGGAGGAGAGACGGTGAGGTGGAGGAGAGACGGTGAGGTGGAGGAGAGACGGTGAGGTGGAGGAGGGTGAGGTGGAGGAGGGACGGTGAGGTGGAGGAGAGACGGTGAGGTGGAGGAGAGACGGTGAGGTGGAGGAGACGGTGAGGTGGAGGAGAGACGGTGAGGTGGAGGAGGGACGGGGAGGTGGAGGAGGGACGGGGAGGTGGAGGAGAGACGGTGAGGTGGAGGAGAGACGGTGAGGTGGAGGAGAGACGGTGAGGTGGAGGAGGGTGAGGTGGAGGAGAGACGGTGAGGTGGAGGAGAGACGGTGAGGTGGAGGAGAGACGGTGAGGTGGAGGAGAGACGGTGAGGTGGAGGAGGGTGAGGTGGAGGAGAGACGGTGATGTGGAGGAGAGACGGTGAGGTGGAGGAGAGACGGTGAGGTGGAGGAGGGTGAGGTGGAGGAGAGTGAGGTGGAGGAGAGTGAGGCAGCGACTGATGGACGCTGGAGGACAATGTCTTAGTCCCGCCCTTCGCTCTGATGTCACCCAGACCCACCAGCCCTTCCCAGGAATGTCAGTGTAAAGCTCCTCACACCCGTGTGTGTGTGTGTGTGTGTGTGTGTGTGTGTGTGTGTGTGTGTGTGTGTGTGTGTGTGTGTGTGTGTCTTCATCCCACCCAGATACCGTCAGCTGCTTGGGGACGCTGGGAGCATGCAGAGGGATGTTGATGCCACACCCGAAGGGGAGCGTGTGTGTATTCGTGTGTGTGTGTGTGTGTGTGTGTGTGTGTGTGTGTGTGTGTGTGTGTGTGTGAGGGTTGGGTTGCGGAGACAGCTGAGATTCCTGCTGCAACCCGAAAAAGACTGGAATTAGAAGCATCTTCTGCTGGAGCGAACACACACACTCTCACACGCCGAGCATCCCTAAATACAAACACGGATGCCACAGTAGCACAAATGTGCTGACAAAACGGTCAAGTATAAACACGCAGGGAGCCCGGGACTCGGACCGGCGCTGGCATGGCGGCCCGAGTCCGATTTTAAACGCGGTGCACGTTGAAAAACATTAAAATACTACAACTTAACCTTGCAGGTTCTTGTGACAGAATTACCCATCCTCGCTCCAGAACCATCAACAGAACCATGACTAATCTTCAGGACAGAGAGTGCAAAACTACTACCGTATTTTCTGGACTATAAGCGACACCTGCATATAAGCCGTATCCGCTCTATTTAAAAAAAAAAAAAAAAAAGATATGCAAGCTGCAGATATTTCTGTTGTTAGATTAGATATTTACTACATGTACAGAAGGATTTTGAACTGTAAATTATGTACATGTTTGTCCTTTCCTAACGGTGTCTTTTAACCCTTGTACTGTCTTTGGGTCAAAATGACCTAATTCTCCTGTCCTCCTTTACTCCCTTCCTCCTTCCTTCTTTCTTTACTCCCTTCCTTCTTTCCTTCTTTACTCCTTTCCTTCCTTCTTTACTCCCTTCCTTCCTTCTTTACTCCCTTCCTTCCTTCTTTACTCCCTTCCTTCCTTCCTTCTTTACTCCCTTCCTCCCTTCCTTCTTTCTTTACTCCCTTCCTGCTTCCTTCCTTCTTTACTCCTTTCCTTCCTTCTTTACTCCCTTCCTTCTTTACTCCCTTCCTTCTTTCCTTCTTTACTCCTTTCCTTCCTTCTTTACTCCCTTCCTCCTTCCTTCCTTCTTTACTCCCTTCCTCCTTCCTTCCTTCTTTACTCCCTTCCTCCTTCCTTCCTTCTTTACTCCCTTACTCCTTTCCTTCCTTCTTTACTCCCTTACTCCTTTCCTTCCTTCTTTACTCCCTTACTCCTTTCCTTCCTTCTTTACTCCCTCCCTCCCTCCCTCTGCGTTAACGGCATCAGCCTCTAACTCTGCAGCTGCATCTTCTGGATCTGATTCCCCGCTGCAGCGACTGGGATTGAGGACTAACATCACCCAGCAGCAGAACTAAACCAGAAGAAACTACTGAAAACATGGACATTAAGGATCTTTGTTAGAACATTTCGTCTCGTTTTGGTCAACGAAAACACATCTTAGCAGAGTTTTTATTTTGCTTTTCTTATTATTATATTATTGTTACCTTATAGACTCAAGAATACATTCATTCCAGATACAGAAGACTCTAATTTGAGTTTACAACATGCTTATTTTTCCACATTTCTCCCCAACTTAAAAAACGGATATTAAGGATCTTTGTTAGAACATTTCATCTCGTTTTGGTCAACAAAAATGAAGACACATTCTAGCAGAGTTTTTATTTTGTAATCTACATTTTAGTCTTGTTTTTATTCCTCTACGATATTGCATTATATATATATCATCGTTATCGTCACATGACCAGCATTTTCGTTGCGTCTCGTTTTCCTCAGGTGATAAAGGTTCGTTGACGACGATATTTAGTCATAATCTTTGTTGACGAAAGCAACTTTAGAACCACGTTCATCGTTTGTAAGGCTGCAGCTTTAATCTTTGTGCTAAAAGGCTGAATGGACTTGAAGAGAGACGGCGGCCGCTACCTCGTTGACCCCGTATGCGTCTGTGAGATCACTGCTGGGAAAGTTTGAACCGTGTTCTGACAACAACACCCAGCACCCCTCATGCCTCCACCCTCGTCCACACACACACACACACACACACACACACACACACACACACACACACACACACACACACACACACACACACACACACACACACACACACACACACACACACACACACACACACACACACACACACACACACACACACACACACACACAGCCCCCGCGTCTTTTTAAGCATCGGCATGACATCATCCCCCTGGATTTGAAAGGGGGTCCGGTGGGGGAGGGGAGGGAGGACCTGGACTGTTTCGGAGCCAGACAGACATGTTTAGGTTTGAAATGAGCCGAGCTGGATCGGTTACAGGGAACCAGACGGAGAGCAGCTCCAGGGAGGTGCAGACAAAGAGGGGAGCCTCCTCCACGTCGCCTCACTCCTCTCCAGAGCTGTTATACGCTGCAGTTAACAAATATTAAAGAGGGTTGAACAATCCCTGCATCCCTTTATTTTCTCATCTTCTCCCTCGTCTTTCCTTCTTCAAATCTTTACAACATCCCCGATGTATCCTCTCTTTGTTGGCCTCCTATAATTACCCCTCGGCCCCCGAGACGGAGCGACGGAGCATTTCTCCGGGCTCCACAAACCCTGCAGACGCTCGTTCTCATGAATCGTGTCCAGAATCATCTCAATGAGTGATCAACGCTACGGTCAACATCCAAATCCTGGATTATGTTACAAAACTGGGTTTGACTCTAAAATCATCACTCTGTGAAATTTATTCCATTTAAAATGTGGAAATGGACAGAAAACAGTGAAAAGACACAAATCAAAGCAAAAACAGGATGATTCAAGACCTGTAACGTGTTAAAGGTGAGATACTCTCGGTCCTCTCTCCCTCCAGGACAGGACCGACTTAGAAAAATAAAAACCAACATAGTCGAGGTCAGAAAAGCCACAAAAAAAACACACATTTATGGGTCAACGTTTGTTTAAAGGCCCAATAAACACTTCAAAATGTAAAAAGAGCAACTTGAACCTCTCGTCTGTGACTTCATGCCAGGATTTAAATATTAAATAAAGGTTCTTTATTCAGCTCAATCAGACTCAAATATTCCCAATAATTAATCTATACTCCATCTCTTCAGGCTCATGCCGAGCGCCTTCAGCTCAGATAAAGTCGTGTCTTTGAGGAACATTTCTCCCTTAACCTGATTATATGAGGCTGCAGATCTGCTCGCTGGCGTGACTAACGGGACTGCAGCACACGCGGAACGAGTCCGGCCCGTTTGATCCTCCTCGGAGCCCGTTTATCTTTCAGTCTCTCGTCTTTCAAGAGCTCCTTTTATCTGTCCCACGTTTCTCGGGCTTGTTCTCGTTAGCGGCCCAGCGAGGGGGAAGAAGAAAGACCCGGAAACCCGCCGAGGGACTCCGAGAGGTCAACGGGGCAGCGATGAAACCCAGAAAGAGGTGAAGAGCGTGTTCTCTCATCCTCTCGCTCATAATCACACGAGTCATCGGAGGAGAGAGGTCGCATAGCTGAAGATAAGTGGACAGGAAGTTGCATCATCTTTAACGATAACAGCCGAACTGAGGGACGTCTGTGTGCCGAGACGAGTTTTTCATCTCTCAAGTAATTATTTATGCAATCTGGACATTTCTGAAGTGTCATAACTGTGGAGTTGTGGCCTCTCACCGTCTATTAATACTCTATCTTCAGACAGAGGAGTTGATGTTTGTGTGTTTGGTGCAGTCAAACTGTAATTACACGGTTAAGTGGGTTTAAATCTTCACAAAAGGACCAAAACGACCGCTGAGGACCCGCTGACGACATCTCGTAGTCTCGTATTTGAGATGAAAGCAGCAGCAGCAGTAAATGTTTGGTAATATTTCACAAAAACAACATGGTCAGAAAGAAAAGACAGTCAGGAGGAAGGGATATAAAAAGATCGTGTTTATGCATTTGATGGAAAATGGTGAAACACTGACAGCATGACGATGACAGAGGGGGGGGGGGGTGATTCAGAAGCCTGTCAGGCTTTTCAAAGGTGCGTGACTCAAGTAAACACCATGAGTTGGTTTCCACTACCGACAAGTCCTCACCTCAGTGGGGGGGGGGCAGAACCGACCCAGAGTCACTATGAACCAAGAGCTGCACTCAGAACCAAAGACTGGGTCACACCCGACACGTTCTGTTCATCGTGAAACTTGATTTCAGCGGCGTGACAGGAGAAAGACGAGCTTGAGCCGGGAAATGGCCCGTCTCTGTGGATCTGTGTAGATCTGTGTGGATCTGACCCGACCACCCGACCAGAACATGGTTCTACCGAGACGAGCAGCTGCTCCTACCTTGAACTCCTGCAGCTGCTGCTTCATCATGTCCACCTCTGTTCCCACCACCGCCTGTGTGTTCAGCCCGTCTTCGGCGCGTCCCAGCAGGCCTTGCAGCTCCGCCACCAGGCCGTAGAAGTCCCGCACCCTGTCGCCGGAGTCCTCGATCTGCCCCAGCCGGGCCTGGCCGCGCTCACTCAGCTGGACAGAGCAGGAAACACGGTGAAGGGACAGAAATGCCACGGATCAAAGGCTACGTCGTCGTAGTCGTCACTCACCTTGCCGGCCTGGCGGCTCAGAGCCTCCGTCTCCCTCCGGAGAGCCAGCAGGTCGGGCGAGGAGCCCTCCCGGCGCAGCATGGCGGTGCAGTCCGTAGCGTGGCCCTCCAGCTCCGCCCTGAGGTCGGCTAGGCGGGAGAGGAAGCCCTTCACGGCCTCGGCCTGCGACGCCAGCGAGTCGGCGTCGCGACCCACGGGGCCGAGGGAGTCCAGCTCGTCGTCCAGGTCAGAGAGGCGCGAGAAGACGTCCCGCACGTGACCCTGGACCTCGCCGACACCCTGCAGCCGCGACTCCAGGGAGGAGCAGCACTGCTCGATCTGCCGGAGGAAGACCACGGTTAGATTTAAAGAGTTAAATCCTTAATAAGAAAAACAACAAAGTAGTAGATGTTTTTAATATCCCTAAATCCCACTTCTTTAAATATCTACAATTGTAAAGTTTTGTCAGGGTGTCTACAGGTTTGACTTTTTAATAACAAAATGTAAGACCAAAAACACAAGTCACTAACAAATCCAGCGTTGAAGTCGAGGTTGCCAGATCTGGCTGGAAGGTTCCAGCCCAAACGTGATGTAAAACCCACCGAAATAATGAAAAACTAGCCCGAATGATGCTTTATGTTAAAACCGTCAATTAAGCTTCAAAACACCACTAAATAGCTGAAAAAAGTTCAGGCTCCAAACAAAGACAATTCAATTTAGTACATTTAAGCAAATAAAACGCTTTACTTTTCTCTGCCATAATGGGAAGTTTTTTGTTAATAATTTCTCCTAAATATTTAGTAAAAACGAGGAAAAGCAGCACAAACATATTTTTCAGCCCAATTGGGCAGAAACTTGCCCAACCTGGCAACACAGATTTAGACCCTCCGCAGGAGATTCTCCTCAAAACGATAAAATAAACTTTTTAATGATGATTCCAACTAAAATTAAGACACTTGGATTGAGATTTAAGACAAATTAAGACATGTAAAGGCATTATTTTAGCAAAAATGTAAGACTTTTTAAGACTTTTTAAGGACCTGCAGCTGCCCCACATTCCAGTTGCTTTCCCTCCTGCCCCTCAGTATCTTTGTTAGACTATTTTCAAGCTGGGGAAACACTTAAAGCAGGTTATAAGTAAGCTATATGGCCATCTGAATCTATTTCAGTTGTCAACTTTAGATTATCCTAAATATCCCAAATACAATATTATACAATATTATTGCTACAATATTGTTTACTACATTATTGAAGCCAATAGATGCATCCACTCTCACTGCTGTTTGGGGTCAAATTTAAGTTATTTTAAATCCAATGTGGTGGCCTCTAGTACTCTAAAACAAAACAAAAAACAAAACTTCCCTCTATGGACACCGTTTACACACAACCCTGCACAAAGAAGGCACATAGCATCATCAGAGACGCACACAGCCTCCTCAAACACTCTACATACAGCCTTAGACAAAGCTGCAGTGACACTGATGGCAAATCAAAGTACCATCAGTCCTCTTGACTAAATTACCAACCGGGAAACGTACAATAGTGTAGTTTCAAATATTTATTTGTCATTTTGTTCTTTTTTATTTCCTGTTTTAGTTTTTAAATGGAGTTTTAAAAAGTTTTTAGTTTGTACTGAGTGTCGTCTGCATGTACTTTAACACATGTACAAATGGCAAATAAACGACTGATTTTGCTCAGATGGAAAGACCCTCTTCTTCCTTCGTACTCCCACTGGACTAAAGAGACTATGCAATATCTGAAGCTGGGATTAATAAAAATACTCTCTACAAGAAGTGGAGAAGAAGTGGAGATGCACTTGTCCACAATCAGGATGAAGAGGACGGACTTTGAGTCTCTTCTGTCTAAAACCAAAAGAGAAAATCCAGCCACCGAACCGAGCAGGTGAGAACACCTGGAGAACGATGACGCGTCAGTAAAAAGCAGCGTGGAGACGTCAGACATCTGAACCCATGACCGTCGTAACCTTAAATGGAATATTTAAAGGCCGAAGAGCAGAAACGTGGATGCAGCTCTGCAGGTGCCGAACTCCTGAAGCTCTGGTTTACGTTTCAAACAATAACGACGCCTCCAGCGTCAACAGTGACCATATATGACGACAGCGAGTCCAGCAGCGAGGGTTGTTCTGGTGTCTGTCAGCCACACACACACACACACACACACACACACACACACACACACACACACACACACACACACACACACACACACACACACACACACACACACACACACACACACACACACACACACACACACACACACACACACACACACACACACACGCGCACACACACACACACACACAGTGACCTCTGGTATAAATAGTTCGGGTCCGGAGGGAATAAATTGCTGCGGTTACGTCCGTTCTTAACCGCCGCTGCTCTGCTCGTGTTCGGCTGATTTCCTAGCCGTGTTCCCACGTGACCGGACCTGCTCCCATCAGAGCGCCGGCGGAACTCGGTAAGCCCACGGTTCTCACTACGACGTCCAATCAGGATCATGAAGATGGGAAACATTTCTACATGTATGATCTTCAACCTCGTATCCCGTTTCTAAGCTCTCAGTTTCCATCCTTAAAGGAAACGTCTCCAGGAGTGTTTCTGGTTTTATCAAACAGCTGGACCACATCTCCTGCTCCTCACCTTGTCCGTGACGTCCTCATATTCGTCCTCGGTTTCCTTGGCCTGGTTCTGGAGCCTCTGCGCCCCCCCCGGGCCTCCTCCCGGGGTCTGGGGAGCGTCCTGCACCAGTCCCTGGGCCAGGTCCCTGAGGTAGACCACCTGAGGCTGCAGGGACCTCAGACTCTGCTGCTGGCTCCTCAGCCTCTCCAGGCTTTTAGCGCTGCACGCCTGAATGGGAGAGGGGGAGTTAGTAGAGTGACGCGTACGTGGGGGGGGGGGGGGGGGGGGGGTCATCACCTGAGACTCACATGGATGCAGTGGAAGAAAAGACTGGCTTATAGTCTCATAATGTTTTTGAGAAAGATTTACACCTTTCATAAACCTGTTTTTTTGTATTTACAACTTCATCCGACAAATGAGAAACATAATTATAGAACTAGACAGGCCTCAGCAAACAACTTCATCTTGCATTTACCGAGAACCAACGCACTCAAAACACTTGATTTCAACCACAGGAATGGCTAGTTACAAAATTAAACTGAGAGAAGCTGTGTTTCGATATAATATTATGTTACAATAGTCTATTAGTAAACTACGTTAAGGGAATCCATTCATGTTAATATTTCTATCAATCAGGTTACTTATTAATTTACATTGTACTCGGTACATTACATTCTACTCTGTAATTTACATTAATTTGCATTGTATTATTCAATGTTCATATTATTATTATTAGTATTATTTAATGTTCATATGCACTGAGAAATTCATGTTAATATTTTCAGGTTAATTGATCCATGTAATTCTTTGCATAAATGCTGTATTGTTGATTGTTTGGTTTAATGTGGACCCCAGGAAGAATAGTCTTCATATTTATGAGGACTAATGGGGATCCAATAAATAATAAACAAAAAATAAACAAATAAACTCAGTACCTGTGGTCCCAGAGCCTCCTGGACCTCGATCTGGTGCTTGGCGGCCTCCAGCCTCCGCTCCACGGCCTGCCGGCCCTCATCGAACTCCTTGAGGCGTCCGGCCAGCTCCTCCAGCTGGGAGGTCCGGCTGAGCAGCGTCTCGCTCAGCCCGTCCACCCGCCGGTTCAGCTGCGCCTTCTCGTCCCGGACCTCGTCCTCCCCGACGCAGCACTGCTCCAGCAGCTGGTCCGCCGCGGCGTTGAAGGCCTCCAGCAGCGGCTGCCGTCTCTCCAGGTCCAGCGCCAGAGCGCGGGCCCTCTGCAGGGCGTCGTCCAGGGCGGACGGGTCCAGGGACGGCTGGACCTGCCCGTCCTTCTCTTCGCACTCCGCCAGCCACGGCGCCAGCTCCGCCCTGTGCTGCTGGTATGCTTCCGCCTTGCTCAGGGTGCTCTTCAGCCGGGCCTCGCGCTGGGAGATCTGCTGGTTCAGCTCGTCCCAGTCCTGCCGCAGGGCGGCGAGGCGGGACTGGAGGGCCGACCGCTCCTCCGCCGGCAGCGTGGCGAGCAGCGACGCCCCCTCGGCCTGGATCAGCTCGTAGGAGCCTCGCTGGCTGGCCACGCCGCGCTGGAGCTCGTCCGTCTCCGCCAGCAGGGAGCGGATGGCCCCCGGTTGGCATGGCAACGGGACGGAGGAGGTCTTGCTGGGGTCCGCCTGCCGGTCCAGCCAGGAGCGCAGCTCCGCAAACATCTGCTGGAACTGCTGGGTGGAAGAAAGGGCGGCCTGGAGCTGGGAGAGGCCGTCAGCTGCAGGAGAGAACGCAGCGTTATAGATATTAAACAAACACTGATCATCAGTTACAAAAGGTTATTACTAGACTTGTAGTTCCAGACCACATTTTTGTGGTCTTGGTCTCGGGCTCGGATAATTGAGATGCCGTTGCACCAAGGTGAGTTGTTCCTCTTGTTTGTTAATGTACAGTTTTGTAAACTATTTGTATTTTCATTTAATTTAATGTTTTGGTGCATCTGCATGTTTGTCTGTATTTAATTACAGTTTTGTGTTTATAACGGCCTTGTTTGAATAAATATATGGATAATATTTGCATATCGTTGTGATTGATTAAGCATCACGTCCATTTCAGTGATGCTGATATACGGTGTAATCTGATTATTATAATGGTAAATAATGTAATTTCAATTTGATAATTGTATCTTTAATATTTAAAATTCAGCTTTCATCTCCAAATTAGGTCCAATTTAAATCAGTAACATTTACTATTCATTCCTTTTCTGAGGTGGAGGGGGGTGTTGGAGCTGGTTATTCTGGTAGATACTTTGGGACTAGTTAGTAGTCGTGCCAATCCTTAAAAGCACTGGAGTCAATCCTCCAATAGTGTAGAAATAGCAGTAGTGCAGTCACCACACATATCTGATCTCAGCTGATGGATGAAAACATTTATAGTGAGTTCAACATCATCATCCACTTCTCTGTGTTATTGTGCTGCAGTTGAATACAAGCTCATATGGAAACTAGCTGAACCAAGATGGAGCTGATGAGGAAATTACTAGGTTTGTTTCTGGCTTCGGTCTTGATACTCTCTGGTCTTGGTCTCGGTTTATGTGGTTTTGACTACAAGTCAAGTTATCATTGAGACGACCTGAAACCACGCACCTGCTCGCTCCTCCAAACTCTTCAGAGGTCCGCTGACGCTCTCCAGCCGCTTGCTCAGCTCCTCCTTCAGGTACGGCTCGGCCACGATGGCGCTCAGCTCCTGACAGAGCCGCTCCGCCTCGGCCAGCTCGGTGCGCCGCCGCTCCAGCTCTGACCGGACCTCTCCGGTCTCCTGGAGCCGCCGCCTCAGCGCCTCGGGCTGGGCGCTCAGCGCTGCCTGGCCGTCTAGCCTGTCGCTCAGGGCGGAGACGCTGGAGGAGAGCTCCTTGAGCAGCGCCTGCGGAGGAGGAGATCCCGTCATCTCACCGTCTAACCGCCCCACCGTTCCCACCCCCACTGCATCCGGGCCTCACCTGGTACCGTTCGCTGGTCCCTTGGGCCTGATCGATGTGGTCCGACCTCTGAGTCAGTCGGCCCGTCAGGTCCTCCCACTGCTGGGAGACGGAGCGCAGCTCCGCCTGGACCTCCTCCAGGTCTTTGGGGTCCTGGGCAGCATCGGTCTGGGAGAGGATCCCCTCCGCCGACTGGGTCAGCTGGTCGAACTGCGGCCGCCGCGTCTCAAACTCACGCAGCATGAACTACACAAGGGTTTGAAAAACATCAGACAAACTTCTGTCATCTCTGTCAGTGGAGGAAACGGAGAGATGAAGATGAAGCTGCAGAACATTTAAGGACATGAAAAGATCTGGTGGTCGTGAAACTACGTAAATACAACCTCAGATGAATTAAACTATGTCCACCCAGCGATGAAACACAAAGCTCCTTCAGCGCCAGTAACGTGAAATAGATGTTTTCTTTATGACGTTATCAGCTTCTCGCATCAACGCAGAGGAATTTTGCCGCCTTGTTTTCACTTTGTTGCTTCAGTTCATTCATTTATTCTCGTGCGGCTCTCACAAGGTCCCGCCGCAGCATTTCAGTCAGGCTGAGCTCTGAACTTTGGAGATATTCCTGAAGTTTGTGTTGTTGTTTTTTTGTTCTTTTAAAGCTAACTTGCCAACAAAAGCGATGCTGCCATGATATTTATTTTTTAATCTACACTTGACACTTTCATTGAGGTTTGTCGTTGATACTAACCTGATTTTTTTGGCATCTTTGTAGGTGCTGAATACTTTGAGTTTCCCTCAGGATTAATAACTTATCTATCTCTACATCCATCTATCTATCCATCCATATGTACATCTATCTATCTATCTATCTATCTATCTATCTATCTATCTATCTATCTATCTATCTATCTATCTATCTATCTATCTATCTCTCTATCCATCCATCTGTCCATCTATCATTGATGAAACGGCAACAGGATGACTTCTGACGTGTAATTCTTGTTTCTTGTTTTATGAACCGTTTCTCTGACGTGGATTTCCTGGACACTCCCTCCTAGAAACATCATCACTGGTCTTGATTGAGAAGGATGGATCTAAAGTTGTCCTAAAACATCTTTAAGGTCTTCCCAGACTGACTATTAGAGGTTATTGCTGATGTCTTTCCTTCCTCAGCACTGATTGAACGCTCCACAACAACAAATTGAGAAAAAGATCGGCTTTATAGATGTTTTCCCAGCTGTTAATGACCCGTTAACAAGAACATGCGATCTGCAGCCCCTGGTGGGTCGTTAGTGACTCCCACACCACTTTGGCAGTTTTTGTTGAATAAATAATGAGAGTAAAGCATCACGTCAGTTGCATTTAGCTGCTTTTGAGACCTGGTCGGTCTCATCTGGCGCGTAAAACCTCAGAAGTGTCTGTACCTGCACTTGTTGTTTCTGCGTGTTCAGCATGTTGGGGTCGATGCTCAGGGGTCCCAGCACGCTCATCATCAGCTCCTTCTCCCTCAGCCAGGGTCCCAGCTGACCGGCCGCCGAGGCGAAGCTGCCCAGCCGGTCGGCGCAGGTCTCCAGCTCCGTCTGCCGCTGGGCCGCCGTCTGATTGGCCGCTTGCCAGCGCGAGTCTGAAGGAAAAAAAACAACAAAAAAACAGATTACCTGCATGTTACCGGAGGGAAAACCTGTTTTGGTTTATTATTATTATTTTCTGCAGCATCACGATGGAGAAAACATCTCCTTTCATGTCAAAATCAACTGCAGACTTTGCTCCTGCAGCCTCTCTGAGTCATGTTCTGGGCATCCAGCAGCGTGCATGTGTGTGCACTCAAATGGCTAAGAAAAGACATTGTGAAATATGAAACATAAAGCCTCCTTCTTGGACTCCACCTTGCATATTTGTGCTTCGCTCTGGTAAAAATATCAAGCGTGAGTGTTGAACAAACAGCTCTGACAGGAATCCTTCCCACTCGCTCCCTGGATGCTGCTCATCCTGCTAAACATTCTCCCCCTCGCGTCTCATCCTCCAGGTTTATGCCTCCATAAAGACATTTTCCAGCAATTCTTCACTATTTTTAGTTGTTCCTCTCAAGACCTCTGATTTATCAACACGGATGTGACAGAACACGAGTCCTCTAAAACGTTTGCCCTGCAGCTCGTACCTATCCCCTGCAGCTCGTACCTATCCCCAGCAGCTCGTACCTATCTCCTGCAGCTCGTACCTATCCCCTGCAGCTCGTACCTATCCCCTGCAGCTCGTACCTATCCCCTGCAGCTCGTACCTATCTCCTGCAGCTCGTACCTATCCCCTGCAGCTCGTACCTATCTCCTGCAGCTCGTACCTATCCCCTGCAGCTCGTACCTATCTCCTGCAGCTCGTACCTATCTCCTGCAGCTCGTACCTATCTCCTGCAGCTCGTACCTATCCCCTGCAGCTCGTACCTATCCCTTCCAGCTCGTACCTATCTCCTGCAGCTCGTACCTATCCCCTGCAGCTCGTACCTATCTCCTGCAGCTCGTACCTATCTCCTGCAGCTCGTACCTATCTCCTGCAGCTCGTACCTATCCCCTGCAGCTCGTACTTATCCCCTGCAGCTCGTACTTATCCCCTGCAGCTCGTACCTATCCCCTGCAGCTCGTACCTATCTCCTGCAGCTCGTACCTATCTCCTGCAGCTCGTACCTATCCCCTGCAGCTCGTACCTATCTCCTGCAGCTCGTACCTATCCCCTGCAGCTCGTACCTATCTCCTGCAGCTGCTGCCTCCACGTCTCGGCCTCGGGAGAGTCTGGGTTCTCAGCGATCAGCTTCCTCAGCGTGCTCTTCACCTCATCCACCGTCCCAGAATGCTCAGCGAGCTCCGACAGCAGCGCCTGCAGGGGAGAGGAAGACGGGGCTTAACTTCTCGGAGTTAAAACCATAGTAAAGCACTTAATATCAGAATATATGTGCATGTGACCTTGTTCTCCTGGGCCTGGGCCCGCACCACCTCCGGCTTGGAGGGGGAGGCCGTCTGGCCCTCCTTCAGGCTGCGCTCCCGGTCGCTCAGCCAGCTCTTCAGCTCCTCGGTGCCTCGCCGGACGTTCTGCCTCATCTGCAGCGAAGACTCCTGGAGGCTCAGGCGCTGCTTCAACTCGCCGCCCACGGCCTCGTAGCGCGCGTTGACGTCGGACACCGCCACCTGCAGCTCCGTCAGGTCTGAGGGGACGGAAACATCAGCCAAGTCAAACTGATGCTCAATAGATCTTTTACTAGCTGATGCAGATATGGGGAGAACAAAACACTTGAGTCTGATAAGTCTGAAAGCTGGTGTAAAATACTGCTTTTAACGGTTTGTACGACAACTGAAGCGTCACGTGGTCCAGATACGAGGGTTATATGAGGAGGGAGAGCTCACCTTTGCATGTGTGAATGCCGTTGACGCTGCCGGGACCTGTGGAGCCGTTGATGTGAGGGGCACCTGGGAAAACAGAGCGACCCGCTGAACATGTTCATCTAAAGTCTCCCTGAAAATAACATTTTACAACCTTGGAAGAAAAAAAAAGCAGCTGGATAAAAGTTGGAAACTGACTTATCTATACATCTATGTATCTATCTATTATTGATGAAACGGAGGCAGGATGACTTCGGCAAACATACTCCGTCACAAAACTTGGACGAGCTAACCGAACTTATCTATCTATCTATCTATCTATCTATCTATCTATCTATCTATCTATCTATACATCTATCTATCCATATAAGACAAGAAAAAAACGCTAGATAAAAGTTGGAAACTGATTTCAGCGAGAAAAAATAAAGAAATGTAGTAAATGCAATAATAGACGCCATAAAAACATAACTGGGAGCAGAAGTGGACGTTTTCTTGTCTGATTGACGACTTGTGTTTGTTCCCTCCAGACAAAGAGCTCAGTGTTCAGATTTAACCGTGACGATACCGCCGCAGGAACATCTAATCATGAAGCCATGCGGCTGCTCTGGAAGTTATTTTAGATGGAGCTCATATTTATCGCATCATTTTGGGGTCTTTGTTTTTTTTAAATCATCTTTAAAAGTTTAATCTCCGGCATCTATAACTCCGCTGGATCTGAGAAATGTTGCCAAAATCTTTTTTTTTGTGCTTTTTATTGTTTTTTTTTGTTCTAATTTTTTTTTATCTCAGTTCAAATTTTTGTTTCTGTCCTCATATAATCTGTAAATCTCACCGGTTTTGATCTCAGGGGTGGTGATATCGATGAGGAGGGACTCCAGCTCGGACCCGGACTTGTTCAGCTCCTGAACCCTTGATCTCTGCGAGTCCCAGTCGTTCAACAAGTCCTGCAGCCAGAAACCACGTTACTGAATCACTGCAGACTCATTTACAATCATCGTTACGTCATCTCACACACACACACACACACACACACACACACACACACACACACACACACACACACACACACACACACCTGGAGCTGCTGCACTCTCCTCTGCAGGCCCTCGGTGTCCAGGTTGGCCTCCTTGGAGGGCAGCTGGTCCTGCACCGTCTGCAGCCAGCGGGCGAGGGAAGCCGAGAGGCCGCGAAACTGCAGGAGCCGCTGCTCGCAGGCCTGAATGGCAGCGAACCTGCAGAGTAATCAGAGTACAGCATGAGGACATGTGGAGGAGAAAGCACCCCAGACATGTTTATAGGAGCACCGACTCATGAAGACGCTTCTCCAAATAAACGGTTCTGGTGGGAAATGAAGAAGCAGCCGTCGGGTCACCTCTGTTGGTTGGTTTCACAAAAAACTGAACTCTAATCCCATAAATGTGAGCGAGACTGACGGCGTTTAGAGATTAAAACGATTAATGGGGCGATTATTTTATGGATTAGTCAACTAATCTAACGAGTAATTGGACGATTATTTTTCTGTTTGATTAATAAAAACCATAATGTATCAAATAAATATAAAAAATACTTAATGTAGTTTATTAAACACTGTTTTGCAAAGCAAAAAGAATATATGAAATAAAATTATACAAAATAAAAAGGCCAACCTGTTTACTTTGACAGTCCAACAAAAATATCTCCTGTACAATATTACAAAAGATTAAAAAACATTGCATACTGTCTAAATGTGTTTAAAAATAACATATTTGGATAAAACAGAACTGTTTTCACACTACATTACATATTATATTACATAAAAAAGTCTAATCACAAAAAGGTACTTTTCTATCGTTAATGGATCTTAAAAAAAAATAAAAAAATGTTTTCAGTAGGAATCATTTTCCAGTAGCATTTTAGCTTCTGCTAACCGTTAAAAAGTTTTTCAGGCCGGTAAACGGACGATGTGACGTTCGTTTTTGCAATTATTTTGCTTATTATAATTTGCAGTTATTATTGTCCACAAGAGACGAGGAGGGGGTGGGGGCTCCACTTTAGAAACTCCAGCATGGCTGGTGTGGTATCACCTCCAAAAGGCGTTTGGAACTAAATTTAGAAACTTTTAAATTTAATTAAAAAGAAAGTATTCACAGACTTTTGAAGACTTAATCAACGATATTTTGAAGTCGACACGTGGCTACAGGCCTACTACAGATGCTGATGATGTCATGTTCCGTCGGCATAGCAACCACTGCTTCACAGAGGCAGTGAACTGGACCTTTCTGCTCATCTACATCCACCTCTGCAATGTTTCGGTACTGAGAGCGCGGCCGGCGTCACCTTTCGTTGACGTTCTGCTCCAGTTTGGTGAACTCCTCTGTGACGCCTCTCACGTGGTCCGATAAGCTCTGGGTGTTGCTGAAAGCTCGAGACTGGCCGAGCTCGGCGCCGAGGCTGCAGAAGGACTTCAGCTGACCTGCTTCCTGCTCCAGCTCGGATCGGACCTCCTGAGAAGAGACGCGCAGACGTTACCCACCGGTGTCGCCGCAGGTGACGGGTTACTGTAAACGCGGCGGCCGGTCTCACCTCGACGGTCTGCCGGTAGTCATCCACGCTGCGGTCCGGCTGGCCCAGCGGCCTCAGAGCCTTGCGCCGGCTCTGGGTGAAGACCTGGAGGTCGGCGCCGAGCCGCTCGTAGTTCTCCAGTCGGGGTAGCAGACCCTTGAGCTCCGCCTCGCGCCCCGCCTGGCTGGCCTGCGCCGCGGCGTACTGCTGCGTCAGCTGGTCCAGGCTCCGCCGGAGGCCCGAGGCCGTGGAGGCGTCGGAGCTCTGCAGGAGTCTGGAGACAGAGTCGCGCGTCGCCTCCATGCTGCCCTGCCGGGAGAGCAGCTCCTGCCGCAGTTTCTGGAGGTGGTGGGGAGAGAAAGAGGGATGAAATCTGCAGCTTTGCCAAGAGAAACACCGCGACTCTCATAATGAAAATTATGACTAAATATCGTCGTCAACGAAGCTTTATCACCCGAGGAAAACGAGACGCAACAAAAATGCTGGTCATCTGACGATAACGATAATTAAAAATATAATACAATATCTTAGAGGAATAAAATAAAACTAAAATGTAGATTTACAAAATAAAAACTCTGCTAAAATGCGCCTTCATTTTCTTCCATCCATCCATCATCCTTTCTTCCATCCATCCATCCATCCTTTCTTCCATCCATCCTTTCTTCCATCCATCCATCCAACCAACCATCCAACCGAGATGAAGACTAAAATTTAATCAGTTTTTGTCGACTAAAAAAAGACTAAAATGCTCAGACTTTTAGTCGACTGAAACTTGACACGACTAAAAGGAGAATGAACGTGACTAAAACTAATAAAAACTAAAATGATAGCTCGACCCAAAGACTAGACTAAAAGTACAATTGAAACAGGCTGCCAGAAACAACAGTAGTTCTGCTCTCACCTGGTTTTGGGTCAGAGCCTCTTGGACTGCTTGTGCGGTCGGCTCCACCGGTCCCGGGTTCAGAACCAGCTGGTCCAGCCAGCTCAGCAGCCCCTGCAGGCCCTCCTGCACGCTCACCGACTGGGCCACGGCCGTCTGCAGCTGCTCGGCCCGCTCAGACACGGACGCTGAGAGGCTGCCGAACCTCTTCTCCAAACCGTCTAACAGAAGACAGAAAGATCAGAAAGGCAGTGGGAACCCGACCCGGATGAAACCACGTTGGACGTAAACCGACCTGCTGCACAGAGGATGTCCACGGCTTTGAGGGATGGGGACTCGTCGGCGCTGACCAGCTCCCGTCCTGCCCTCTTCACCTTCTCCAGCTGCACCGAGCGCTCCGCCAGTTCGTCCTGCAGCAGCTAGAGACACAGCACAGGTGAGGTGGGGAGGAGAACCGGGCCGGTCCACCTGGAACCTGCATCCTCCTAGACGACGCCTCACCTGCACTTGGCGTAGCGTGCTCTGCAGGTTCTGCGGGTCTGTCTCGCCGCCGGATTTGGCCACGCTTTGGTTTTGTTCCTGAGTGCTGAGCCAGGAGTGCAGGGAGACCACCTCGTCCTGGTACTGCTGGTACCGCTCCAGTAGGCCCGACAAACGGCCGCCCAGCTCCGTCGACTGCACACAAACAGCGTTTAAAGACACGGCTGATAGGCCTGTGTTGAAAAAAATCGATTTCCCAATTCTAAATGGATTCTCATATTAATTCCTAAAAATCGATTCATATGTCTAAAGATTGATTTTTTTTATTTATTTTTTTTTTGGGGGGGGATTTTTTTTAATTTTCTTTTATTTATTTATATTTTTTTTTTTCATCATTACATTACAACTTTTGGTTATTTTTTTGTTTATCCCCAAAAAAGGAATGTTTTGTTGGACACGAGAATAACTGGTGCCATGTTTTTGCCTTTAAATATGTTTAAAGGTATGAAAACATTAAAGTGTTAAGTTATAATTGCATAAATTGTCTATATTTCATTACTTTATATACTGTCTTGGGGTTACATTTGCAAAAAATGCTAAAAACCAAATGCTCAAAAATTAAAAACCAAAATAGACCGAAAATGGAACAAATAAAAACGGAATGTGGGAAAAAATAAAAGCGATTTCATCCGTCTCTGTTTGCTGCCCTGGATCTGTTTGGTAATTCTGATCCACATGATGTTTCTGAAAGCAGTTCTATCAGCATTCTGGGAGCTGATTGGTCCTTACAGCATCATTAGCTGCAATAATTGCTGTTGAATCTTAATATAATACTAGTAGTAATATTTTGCATAACTACAGTCATATAATTCATGCAACAGCTCAAAAAACTGTTTTAATAACACTAACCTAAATCAATATCGGAATCGAATCGGATCAAATCTTGATAATCGACTCTGAATCTTAAGAATCGGAATCAAATCGATTCGTGACATTTGAATCGATCCCCAGCCCTAACGGCCGAGAGAAAAGGACGTCCAGGTTCAAGTCCGGACTCCCTCACCTTGGTGTGCAGGGTGGTGTATCTGTGGTTGGCGTCCTGCAGCCTCTCAGAGACCAGCTGCTTGGTGCGGTCCAGAGCCGGATCAGAACCAGCAACCTGCTCCAGAGCGGCTTGGACGGAATCCAGAACCTTCTGACCAGAAATGGAGACGAAGCGCAGGTCGGCCTTGTGGCAGATGACGTCCTCGGCGAGCTGCGAAGACACGCGATTAATGGGAGATCTGTAGATTTAATCTACAGAGATGAAGGAAATGGGACGGCATCCCCGGCATGCGTGGGAAAAATGTGTAAGAACGCTTGTAAAACATGCGACACCAGGAGTTTCTCACGAGGCCTCAGATTAAAAACCGATTGTGTACAACTAATAAACACAAGGTTTCAAGTGGTTAATGAGAATGTATATAACCCCGGTTAAACTGCACCATGTGAATGCTAACACTCCAGATGTCTGGGAAGTGTTTGAATGAGAAAGTAATATTACTTCACTGCTTATGGGAATGTGTGAAGATCCAAAACTTCTGGAAGGATGTTATAAATTGTTTGTCAGAGATGTTTACCGGTAATGCTAAAGTACCTAAATGTCAAACTGTGTGTGCTTGGAATAAACCCAAAAAACTTACTACAAACATCGAAGCAATATACAGTTCTGGACTCTGGACTTCTTCAGACCAGGAGAGCTGTTGCTTTATGTTGGAAAAGTGTGGATACTCGGACATTGAGAATGTGGATAAGGATCTTTCTAACGGTATTGGACTGGAAAGACTAATGTACATTGCGAAGGGAAAACGGAAAAACTTTGTTGAACTCTGGCAACCATATATGAACATTATGACAGATGAAAGTGCAAGATTGACCTGAAAACAATTTGTTAATATTATGGAGAATATCATTTTTATTTTATTTTTTAATTGTATATTTCATTTATTTATTTTATTTTTCCTCCCAATTGGTTAATCCAATATAATTATTTATGTTTGTATTGAGAATGGTTAAAGTTAAATGTCTGTATGTGTCTGTGTAATGTATGCGTAATGTATGTTTGAATTTTTTTTTTTTTAAATGTATTTATTTTTTATTTATTTATTTTTGTTTTTATTTGATGTTTGAAAAAATCGACAATAAACATATTGTGGGAAAAAAAAAAAAAGGATTGTGTGAAGCCACTGACGGGAAGTGAAGGACTGATGGAGAGGAGGATAAGAGAAGAGGAGGGGGGGCACTTAAATGGCACATACTTTGAATCTGCACTTATCACTGAGCGATATTTCACAGCCCATTTACTTCAGTCCCAAACAGCCTGAACGTGGCTGATTTAAATCAGCCGGCTGGAAACTCTTCTCCCTTCCTGGTGGCTCCTCCTCTTATTCAAACGTTATCATGTACATGTGACAAACTGGTCACAATCTGATTTTATTTTTGCACACGTCAGGACTTTTTGCTTCCAGGACTCCACAGAAAGATGGATAATTAACGCTGTAATTAACATTAAAAAACGTTTTAGCAGTTGTCACCTTCCTGTGCTCCTCCAGCCGGTCCTTCAGCCCTTGAGCGTCGGTCTCTCCGTCCCCCAGGCAGCGCAGCTCCTGTTCACTCTGCTCCAGCCAGGAGCCCAGACCTCTGTGTTCCTGCAGGAACTTGCTGAGTTCCTCCTTCAGAGCCTCGGACTTCCTCAGGCGGTCCTGGAGACGACAGAGGAGGGGGTCAGAGGTCAGCGGCATTTCTTAGGAGGTGCTGGTGAGATATCTGAGTTCTGGCGGCACCTGGCAGCTCTGCAGCCGGTCCTGGTGCTGAACCTGCAGCTGGTTCAGGGCGGCCCGGAGCCGCCGCTTCTCCTCGGGAGGAACGGCGGAGTCCGGCTGGTCCAGGAGCGAGCGGGCCGACTGGTTTATCTGCAGGAGCTGGGCCTGCTGCGCCTGGAGCTGCTGGAGCTCCGCCTGCGGGGGAAACCAAAGGTTAGGGTGACCTCAGTGCAGCGTTGTGCATGAACGAGTTCAAATGAACGCGTTCATTTCTGTGAGAACGTTTAACTGAACGTAACATTTTGCAAATAAAGAAATTGAACTTGTTCAGATCTGCAGATAAACTGGAATTTGAACTGTTCAGATTATGTGAGTTTCAGCTTCACTGTTTAGGTCCAATTATTACGGAATATATTTCCCCAGCGAGCGGCGCACACATTTAAAATACTCAACGAGACGACGACTTCACACTACATTACCAACAATGCAGTGCACACTAGCATAACAACGGGCACCAGCTCCATGGCAACGGTGGCCCGAGGCCGGTGCAGTCTTTACATGACCAGTGAAGAGAGACACGTTGCAGACGCAGCGTGATGATGCCTCCGCTTATCATTATTTGTAAGAATTTTAGTTTACACATCGTCTCCCAGAGTCCGACGGTAAATATACAACATTTATGTGAAAATCATGTCCACCTGCGCTGAGAAAACAAGTCTGAACGTCTGCCTCGTCAACTTCACATTTGAAACGTCATGTGGATTTAAATCATCCGTCCAGTGTGAGAAAATATCTGCAAGTCCTTGACAATCAAAAACAGTCATCAGGAAAGACCAAGAAGACCCTCAACAGCCCCAAACAACCCCAGTCCCACTGCTGCACCTTCAGGGGTTTGATTTCCCAGCAACAGGTAACACATTGATAATGGACTACATTGTTGGAGATTTACAGCTTCTGAATAAAGTTGAAAAGCCACTAGGACAATACATGATTGTATACAGTGAACAGTTTTAGGATAGGGTGGCATTTTATTCGTACTTCTCACCTAAAAATATTGAACTGAACTGAATTTGAACTAGTTCAAAGTGAAAATGGTGAACTATGAACGTGAACTATTCGTTTTTAAACTATGTAAACTGAACTTTGAACTAATTCATGAGGTATGAACTTGCACAACACGCTTCAGTGACCTTGTGAGATATTTAAACTGCCGAAGTTGAGATCCGAACCTGCAACATCTCTGTGTGTGACATCACAGCGCCCTCTGGTGGTGAGAAGGGCGCGTCGACGGCCTCAGGAGCTGCTCCAGGTCTGCTGGTCAGCTGGTTCAGGAGAGAGTCCATCTGGGTCCGGGTCTCCTGGAGCTCCTCTTCGGCCTTCGCCTGCGGAGACGACGGCATCGGTGGAGGTTAGAGGTTAAAGGTTAGTGAGGGTCAGAATGATTCCGGGCGGCGAGGCTCGTACCCGCTGTGTGTTCTGCTGCACCGTCGTGCTGATGGTGGCGTCCAGCTCCGACAGCGACGTGTTGGCCGAGTCCGTCAGGGCATTGTACTGCTGCTTCAGTCCCGCCAGCGCCGCCTGGAGTTTCTCCTTCTCCTCCGGACTCAGACCGTCGCCTCGCTCCGCCAGGAAGTCCTCTGCCGAGCGCACGGCCTCAGCGACGCCCTCGGCTTTAGCCCGCAGGTCCTTCTGCACCTCCTGGAGGAGAGACCACGTGAAACCCATTAAAAACACATTTTATTTGGTGGCAAAATAAAAGTACAAAACATTTAAATGGAAAAATACTAATTTGTGGAAAAATAAAATGGATTTCAAACATGCTTGTCCTAATTAGTGTTGTGTTTGCCAGCCTGTTTCAATTTTAGTTTTAGTCTAGTCGTTGGGTCAAGCTATCATTTTAGTTTTTATTAGTTTTAGTCACGTTCATTCTCCTTTTAGTCGTGTCAAGTTTCAGTTGTCTGAGCATTTTAGTCTTATTTTAGTCAGAATTGTCCAGGACAATTTTAGTCTCGTTTTAGTCACAGATTGTATTTAGCCAAACTCCTTTTTCAATTCAAACAAGGTTATCTTATTATTATATTAGTGTTACCTTATAGGCTCAAGAATACATTCATTTCAGATACAGAAGACTCTAATTTGAGTTTACAACATATCTATTTTTCCACGTTTCTCCCCGTCTTTTTCAACGACACATTGGGTTTTCTTTTCCACGTCTATGTAGGAAAACGTATTCAAAGATGGTCTCTTCTTCTTCTCAGCTTTTTCGTTGCATCTCGTCTCATTTCCCTCAGGTGATAAAGGTTTGTTGACGACGATATTTAGTCATAATGTTACACCCAGCGCCGGATCTACCCGGGGGAATTCAGCTTTCACGGCTGTTTCATACCCTGAGTTGCTTCTGCTCCTCTTGCAGGACGCTCACGTCATCCGACTCGGCTCCTGGTCTCCGGCTCGCCAGCAAACCAGCGGCGCCGGCCAGCCACGCGTTGAGTCCTCCGAGCTTCTGGGAACACTCTGCTTTCTGCTGCTGGACCACCTGAGACCAGACGAGGGGAGGTGGAGGGAAACAAACCGTGAGGTCAGGAACCCAAACAGCCGTCTTCACATTTCCTGACTTTAAAGTCAAGTCGCACACGCTTTGCCAAGCTTTGAGCAGGTTGTGTCCAGAGTTCACATTTACACACAGACAGACACACAACCGGTCGAGCAGCAACACACAACAAACGAAGAGAAGTTTATTGGTTTGTTTGTTTTTTCTCCTGTGAGTGATTTTTTTAGGTGAGAAACGAGGAAAAACAGTGAAGCGCTGTCGCCAGTCAGCTCTCTGGCTGTTACCGCGGCGACGCAAGCGAGTTTTCTCTCCAGTGGCGATCTGGAACAGCAAAGCAAACAGGTTAATAAAACACAGTAACAGAGACGTGCAGAGAAGCGGGGGGGATGATGGGGGGTCAGACTGTGATGGAGGTTAGACGGTGACCAAGCTTTAGATACGACGGCTGCAGCGCCGGCTCCCTCATCCTCTTTTCCAAACCTCTCTCTCCCTCGCACTCCTCCTCTCTCTGTCCTCCTCCTCCTCCTTGGTCCTCTGGTCCCGTTCCCTCCGGAGCGACAGGGCGTCGGCCCAGGCCTGGGCCCGGCCCGACGCCCCGTGGAAGGACCTCTGCAGCTGCTGCAGCTGCCCCAGCAGCCGCCGGCTCTGCTCCGGCGCCAGGTCCTGCGCTCGCTCCGAGATGAACACCTGGATGTCCAACGCCACGCCGTTGACCTCGCCGGAACGGGCCGCCAGGGACGCCTGGACCTCCTGGGAGGGACGGAGATCGAAATACACGTCCAACATTATACAGTGGTGGAATAAATATGGGCTGAAGCATCTCTTTGTACCACAAACGGTTCAAACCTCCAACCTGATCATCTTAACCCGTTAACCTCCAGGGATTTTTGAGGTGAATTACATCTAAACAGGCCTATCCAAATTAAATCAAATATATCTCCAAAAATATAAGGACAATATGCATAATCTTGGTCTCATTAGATAATTAAAACCTCACAGCATACATTTCCAGTGTCAGAAAACGTGTGAATGTTCGCATGCCTGAGCAGATTGATATAAACCAAAGAAAAAAATTAAATTTTTATCCTCGTCTAATTTTTTTTTTAGTTTGCACCGTGGAAAACACCATGATAGCAATGGATATAATTATAAAGACACCACTGCCTGGATTCAGCAACTCCTTGACTACAACGGTACCAAGTTACATGAGAATAGCTTAAAGCACATAGATTTTATAAAGGTTTTAGTGTGGATAATACCAGGCGGACTCTATTTGGGCAGTTGGATACCTATACTGGGCCAAAATGTGCCAAATGTGTTTTTTACCCTTTTTGAAGGGAATATGGTTATAAAATACTTGATTTTATGGGGATGAGGATTTTGATTGTGAATGTTGGTCAAAGATGGTGTGGATAGACTGAAAATGACTTGGAAAGGGTAAGGAAATAAAATATACTGCTTTTGGTGAGAATATCTTTGAGATTTGCTGAGGTATTGTGAGATGAACAATCTGATGTGCTGGCTGGTGAATTTTGGCTTCCTGTTTGTTTTGAGATCGGCATGAAGTGGTAGGTCCAGTAAAGATTATCTTCTGTATCATCTGAAAGTGTAGTTTTTCTAGTTTCATATGATACCCACTACGTTGGGGTGGAGAAAATGGATCTTGGGTTAAAGAATCAATCAGCCTTCTCATCACTCCAGACTACTTGCCTTGCAGAGATTCAGCTGCTGCGCGAGCTGATCGTCTCCGTCCTCATTTCTTTCCATCCCGGCCCTCCCTCCATCCATCCGAGTCTCCTCCTCCGTCAGCCAGGACAGCAGCGTCTCCACTTGCTGTCCCAGAGACGTCTGCTCAGCCGTCACGGCGTCCTGAAGACACATCGGACCGGTCAGGCTCCTCAAACTCAGACATCTCTGTTAGTTAATCACATTAAATTCATTAGGTTCAGCTGCTGTTACCTTATACGAGTCTCTGTGGTCGCGCAGACTCTGCAGGATGCCCTCAGACAGCGCCACAGCGGTGTCGTAGCCGCGGGCCAGGCTCCGCCCATCCTTCTCCAGGGCCGTAAGGAGCTGAGGAGGAACTTCTTTGGGCCGGGGCTTCAGCAGCTCCTCGGCAGCCTGCACCTCCCTCCTGATCTCGGGCTCCAGGTCTCGCAGCTCCAGGTCCAGAGTCTGCCGGAGAGATCAGGGGAAGCCTCCATGACACCGGGGCGCTAACCCTTAGATCAGCTTTAAAGCTTTAAACTCAGAGACTTGTAGGTTTACAGACCACTTTTATGTGGTCTCGGTCTCTTAATGTCTCGGACTCGGATAATTGAGATGCCGTTGCCACCGAGGTGAATCTGGTATCAGCAGTTCTTCCTCTTGTTAATGTACAGTTTTGTAAACTATTTGTATTTTGCATCTGATTTAAAGGAGCTGTATGTAAGAGCAATAATAAAACGAGTCATAAAATGACCCCGATATGTCAACAGAGATTTAAAAATCATGTTAATTTCAAATACTTATGTCACTGACAACAGCACTCAAGCCAGGATATTCCACTTTAAAAAGAGGAGTTGCAGCCCTCAACTGATGTTTATGTTGTCATTTTTTGTTTTGGCCTGAAGCTCCACCCTCCACCTATCTCCCAATCACCAAATCAGTATTGTTTCTGAAGCTCCACCCTCCACCTATCTCCCAATCACCAAGTCAGTATTGTTTCTGAAGCTCCACCCTCCACCTATCTCCCAATCACCAAGTCAGTATTGTTCCGGCATCCGGGTTGCCAGCTCGGCTCTAATTATCGCAGCCATGGCAGCCTACGTTCCTGCTGCATTCTGCAGCCTACCTGGCAACCTCTGGTCGGGGGGAGGAGGGGGAGGGTACACGCCGCTCAACAATATTTTGAAAGTGACTGCAGTACCAGTTTTGGACATTTCTTACAGACGGCTCCTTTAATGTTTTGATGCATCTGCATGTGTGTCTGTCTGTATTTAATCACAGTTTTGTGTTTATAACAGTCTTGTTTGAATAAATATATGAATAATACTTGCATATCGTTGTGATTGATTAAGCATCAGATCCATTTCAGTGATGCTGATATACGGTGTAATCTGATACTATAATGGTAAATAATGTGTTAGAATAATTGAACATAAAGTAATGTCATATTTACTTCAATTGCCTTTACATATAAACTAAGCTTGTATGTACAACTCAAATTTGCATAGTTGCATAGAGGAGAAGTCAGATAGTGTGACTGCAGATGAAGTCATCAAAGAGCTGTGCAAAACATGAACTGCTCCCCCGGTTGAAGATGTACCATGCTGATCAGGTGTTGTGTAAATGTGAAGAATTGCAACAGTGTTTTGCGTCTCCCTTAGAGCTGCAACTCATATTGTAACTAGGAATCACCCTAAGGAAATAAAAAGAGGGGTCGACAGAGTGAGTTTCAGAGCTGTAGAGGTTACTGAACGCATCTCTGTCCGTTCTCCTTGCAAGTAAAATGTAACCTCTTGTCTTTCTCTCTTTTGTATTATGTTTTGGATATTCTTGGTTGTTTGAACCTGACATAATGCAATTTCAATCTTTAATATTTAAAATTCAGGTTTCATCTCCAAATTCAGTCCAATTTAAATCAGTAACATTTACTATTCATGACTTTTCTGAGGTGGAGGGGGGTGTTGGAGCTGGTTATTCTGGTAGATACTTTAGGACTAGGTAGTAGTCGTGTCAATCCTTAAAAGCACTGGAGTCAATCCTCCAATAGTGTAGAAATAGCCGTAGTGCAGTCGCCACACATATCTGATCTCAGCTGATGGATGAAAACATTTATAGTGAGTTCAACATCATCATCCACTTCTGTGTTATTGTGCTGTAGTTGAATACAAGCTCATATGGAAACTAGCTGAACCAGGATGGAGCTGATGTTCTACAATCACGCAGGATCAGGAAATAACTAGGATTGTTTTTGGTCTCGGTCTTGATCTGAACTAGTCTTGGTCCTGGTCTGGGTTTAGGTGGTCTGGACTACGAGTCTAGTACCTCACCTCAGTCTGGCGGATGACATCGTCCAGCGCGAGGAGGCTGCGGCCCACCGACTGCTGCTGCTGCTGCTTCAGTCGGACCTCGATGTGTCTCACCATGGAGACCAGAGCGACGACTCTCTGGTCGTGTTCCAGGTACTGCTGACGCATCAGCGACGGCTGCTGGAACACAAACGTCTGATTATTCTGTAAAGATAACACGTCCAGGGTCATCTCTAAACTACCGCCTCTTACTTTGCCCAACGTGGCTCCGTCTTTCTTGGACCCGTCATCCTCGGTGGAGGTATCGGCCCCGGTGACGGCGGGGGCTGCAGACTCTCTCGGAGCATCTTCTGAGTCGAGATCCTGCTCTGAGACGTCGGAGCGTTCTGCGTCGGGCGGCTGCCGGCTTTTCTTCTGTTTATCTTTTCCAGCCATCTGATCCGTTTGAGGACCAGGTGCTGCAGGAGTCGCCGCGGCCGGGACTTCACCAGAAACATCCCGAGAAACGCCTGCAGACGTGCCGTCAGCTGGAGCTTGTGTTGTCTCCTCCTTCGTCTTGATGACATCACCGGCTGACTGGCGCTCAGGATCTACGTCCTTTTCCTGTCCCTCAGCCGGACCTGCGGCGCCCACTTCCGGTTTGGCCGCCGTCCCCTCAGACGCCACGCTTGCGTGCAACTTCTCAGGCTCAGACTCGGCTTCCTCCGCCACCTTTGAACCCTTGAACTTCTTGCTCTTCTTACTTCTTCTACTCGGCTGAGCCTCCTTCGGTTGGACAGGTGGAGCCGTCTCAACGTCTGACTTCCCAGAGCTCCAGTCTTTCTCCGCCTCTGAGGGGAGGACTTCCACCGTCTCCGTGATGACGAGTGTTTCTCCCTCAACGTTTTCCAGGTTCTCATCACTTTGCTCTTGACTCTCTCTCCGTGAGTCGCGGGGTCTCACGCCCGCCGCTCCGCGGTTATCCTGCAGACTTGAAGCGTCTCCGTCACCACCTCCTCCCTCCTTCTTCCCCACCTCCCTGCGTAAGGCCTCCAGCTCCTCGGCCGCCTGCTTCTCGCTCACGTCCTTCTTGAACACTTTCTTCAGGATACTTTCTTTGGCTTTCAGTACCAAGGCGGCCTTTTCGTCCTCTGGCATCTTCGACTTCTGAATCCGTTCCTTCTCCTCCTGAACAGACTGAGATGCCAAAGTCTTGTCTTCCGATATCACTTTCCTCATCTCCTTTTCCCTCGTCTCCTCTTCCTCATCACCCTTCTCTTCCTTCCTCTGCACCGACGTGTGATCCACATCCGGATCCGTTTCTGGTCTGAATGATTCCAGATGAGCAGGAATATCCTCAGCTTGTTTTACTGAATCATCCCCAGCCTCCCATTTCCCATGAATCCTTGCAGCACCTTCATCAGCAACCTTTAACTTCTCATAACCGTCATGTGACCCAAGCTGTCCCGCCTCTATGTCGGCCTCTGGCGTAGCTTTGGTTTCTGCATCGATCTCAGGTGGATCTTTTCTTTCGGTTTCTGTCTCTTTGCCCTTCCCCTTCCTCTTTTTACTCTTCTTCTTCTTGTTCTTGCTCTCCGATTCTTTGCTTGGGGGGGTCAGAAGCTGACCCGACGGCTCCGCTTCAATGATAGTTTTGGTTTCCACATCTTTGGTCTTTATAGGTTTCAAAGCTTCTTTATTGTCTTTGGCTTCTGTCTCATCACTGGCTCCTGTTGCCACGGTTACTGACCGTTCTCCATCTCCATTAGAGACACTACTTTCCTCGCCAGATTGACGTTCCTCTTTCATCGGCTCCTCCTCAGTCCCAACTCTGACACTTTTCTCTGGAACTTCGTCAGTCTGAGAGACGTGCGCCGCCATGGGTTCTGGGACATCACCAGTTCCTGTTGCCACGGTTACTGACCGTTCTCCCTCTTCATCAGAGACGGGATGAACCGCTACTCTCCTTTCCTCGCCGGATCGACGCTCCTCATCTTTCGTCAGCTCCTCACCGGTCCAGTCTCCTTTCTCGGGATCAGTCTGACAGACATCACCAGTTCCTGTCGCCATGGTTACTGACTGTTCTCCTTCTCCATCAGCAACTATGCTTTCCTCGCTGGATCGATACCCCTGAACTTTCATTGGCTCCTCACCCGATCGATGCTCCTCATCTTTCATCTCTGGATCTCTGTCATTCTGACAGATATCACCAGTTCCTGTTGCCACGGTTACTGACCGTTCTCCCTCTTCAGAGACGGGATGAACCGCTACTCTGCTTTCCTCGCCGGATCGGTACTCCTGATCTTTCATCGGCTCTTCGCCGGTCCCGTCTCCGACACTTTTCTCTGGAATTTTTTCTGTCTGAGAGACGTGCGCCCGCATGGCTTCTGGGACATCACCAGTTCCTGTTGCCACGGTTACCAACCGTTCTCCATCTCCATCTCCATCTCCATCAGAGACTCTGCTTCCCTTGCTGGATCGGTACTCCTCATCTTTCATCAGCTCCTCCTCAGTCCTATCTCCGACTATTTTCTCAGGACGTTCTCCTGTTGCCACGGTTACTGACCGTTCTCCCTCTTCAGAGACGGGATGGCCCGCTACTCTGCTTCCCTCGCCGGATCCGTACTCCTCATCTTTCATCAGCTCCTCGCCTATCTCGTCTCCGACATCTTTCTCAGGATCTCCGTCAGTCTGACGCATGGCTTCTGGGACATCATCAGTTCCTGTTGCCACGGTTACTGACCGTTCTCCCTCTTCATCAGACACTCTGCTTCCCTCGCCGGATCGGTACTCCTCATCTTTCATCGGCTCCTCGCCGGTCCCGTCTCCGACACCTTCCTCGGGACCTTCGTCAGCTCCCGGGACAGAACTTTTACTCCCAACAAGCTCAGGTCCAGGAGTTTCCTCCGGTTTGGCGAGGTCCGTCTGCGGCACCGCTTCCTTTAAGGCTTGCTGAATCCTCTTCTCAACATTATTTGCAAACTTTATCATCAGCTCCATGGACTCATCATCTTCACTTGACAACCTTCCTCCTCCTCCGGTAGCGTCCCGAGACGACGTCGTCTCGTCATCGTCCTGCGTGGCTCCTCCCACTCCATCAGGACGGCCCGTGGGGTCTGCGGTCGTCCCTGGTGATGACGAGGTCTGAACCTCCACCGTCTCCTGAATCTCCCGAGCCACGCTGCTGGGTATCAGTCCCGATGCCACGGCGTCGCTGAGGCTGGAGAGTCGCCGCCCGGTGGCGGGATCCACCACGCCCCCCTGCAGCAGCTGCCGGGTGGCGATTTCTCTCACGGCGTCGTCTCCGACTAAACCCCGTCTGGCCGCCTCGGGCAGCGCGACCCGTTCTCCGGTCCGGATGTCGATGATGCCGCCGGCGTCGGCCTGACTCTGGAGCAGCCTCATGGCTGGCGCCGGGTCGACCTTCCCCAGCGCCACGGCCTCGGCGAGGCTCAGCTTCTCCGCCGCGTTCTCCCCCTCAACGCCGGCGAACGGCGCCACCTCCAGGAAGCGCTTCCCCGTGTCGACGTCGATCCTCCCCTGGCTGACGAGCGCAGCGTACGGCACGACGCGGGCCGTCCGCGGGTCGATGACGCCCTGCGTGACGGCCGGGGACGCCATGGCCTCGCTGGCGACGCGCTCGTCGATGAGCCCCCTTGAAACCGCCTCCGTCAGCGTCAGCCTCGGCCCGCCGGCCGGGTCCGACACCGCCCCGGTGGACGCCTGGAGAGCAAGGGCTTGTGGGTGATCGGCGGCGGAGAGTCTCCCCTGGTAGACCCACTCCAGCTCCTCCAGGCCGGGGGCGTCGCACCGGTCCACCAGGCCTCGGTCCACGGCGTCGGAGACGGAGAGCCGCACCCCCGAGGCGTGGTGCACCACCCCCCCCTCCGCCACCTGCCGCGCCAGGACGCTGTACGCCTCCTCCGGCGTGACGAGCCGCCTCCGGATCGCCTGCTCCAGCGGAACCGGGGACTTGGACTCCGGATCCAGCACGCCGTCCATCTGCAGCTGCAGATCGGCTCTCTTCAGGGACGCCGCCGCGTCGGCGTCCTTCCCCCGGCACGCCTTCTCCAGCGCCGCCAGCTCCTCCCGCTGCTCCGGCCCGACCAGGCCGAGGTTCTCCGCCAACGTGACCGACACCTTCTTGTCCCGCCGCAGGTCCACGACCCCGCCGGACGCCACCTGGGCCTCCAGGAGCCGGGCCGCCGTGTCCGGGTCGATCAGCCCGGCCTGCGCCGCGTCCTGGACGCCGCAGATCTGCCTCCGCTCTACGTCCACCACGCCGGCGAGGGTTTTATCCGCCTTCAGGACGCTCCACATCAGATCCTCGTCCAGCAGACCCTCCCGCACCACCTCGTCCACGCCGAGCGGCTCGCCGCTGCCGGCGTCCACAAAGCCGCCGAATAGGCCGGCTCGCTCCATCAGCTTCACCGCCGTGTGTCCCGGGAGGACGCCGCGCGCCACTGCCTCGTCCGGCAGCAGCTTCTCGCCGTCCTCCGTCAGCAGACCGCCGTGCTGCAGCTGCAGGACCAGCGTCTCCAGCTCCTCCTCCTCCCGCTTCTCCGTCTCATCGCCGTGCGTCGGGTCGGCCTCCGTTACCGGGGAGCTTATCGTGTCCTGAGGCGGTTTTACTTCCTCTTGCTCTCGTGGCAGCGACACACGACCATCTTCTTGTGGGCGGGGCTCTTTTTCTACCTCGCCTCCGACGGTTTCCTCTGATTTGGTTTCCTTCATCTCTGAATCCATCACTACGTCTGAACCGGGCTTTTGGTTGTTTACGCTCGAGCCTTCAAGGACAGATGCCAAATCACTCTCTGCAGCCGCCAACGACTTCCCATCATGCATCAGTTCGGCCTCGACGGCGTCCCTCATCTCCAAATCCTTCTCTGCAGTGATGTCATCTCCAGCTTTACATGTCGACCCCCAGACTTCCTCCTCCTCGGCAGACGGGCCGCTCAGAGACTCTACCTGACCCGGTTCTGCAGCGACGGGGCCGCCGGCGCCGACCAACGCCATCAGCTCTGGGTCCAGCAGAACCAGGCGTCTGCCGGAGTGAGCGTCCACGTAGCTACGGGTCATGAGGTGCAGCAGCAGCCCGGTTTCCGGTTCTGCCTCCAGGTCCGAGTGGGGCGGAACATCCGGGACGTGGAGGTCTCGGAGGCGCCGGGCGACGCCGGGCTCCAGAACCTCGTCGGCGGGCCCCGGGTCCGGGGTCAGCGGCAGGATCTGGAGGGTTTCCGGGTCGTACAGCCCCCCGATGGCGTGCCGCTGCCGCAGGGCGCTCCTTGCCAGATCTCCGGACATCGCTCCTCGCTGAAGCGCCTCGGCGACGGGCAGCACTTCTCCAGAACCGGGCCGGAGCAGCCCGGCGAACGCCCCGAGGGACTGGAGGACCAGCAGCGCCAGACGAGGGGGGACCAGGTCCCGGCGGATGCTCTCCTCCAGGTCCAGGCGTTCGCCGCTCAGCGGGTCGAGGACGCCGCCGCCCTGCAGCTGGCGCGCCAGCGTGGCGCCGGCCAGGTCCTGGTCCAGCAGGCCGTGCCGGACCGCCTCATGCACCGTCAGCCGGTGGCCGGTCCGCGGGTCGGCGATGCCGCCCGCAAACAGCTGAGCTTCCAGCAGGCGGGCGGCGGCCGTCCGGTCGATCAGCCCCTCCTCCACGGCGCGGAAGATGCCGACCTTCCTGCCGGAGACGAGGCGGACGGCGCCACCGGGCCGCTGCGTCACCGGCAGCAGGAGGAGGCCCGAGTCTTCGTGCAGGACGCAGCGGCGCCGCAGCTCCTGCAGGTCCACCTCCTCCGCCGTGTTCGGGTCGATCAGGTCTTTGCGCCGCAGTCGGGCGTGCAGCTTTGTTACGAGTCCGCCGGGCAGAAGCCCAGCCTCTTCGGCCCGCTCCAAGGTCACGACCCCCCCGGACGAGTCCCTCAGGCCCCCGGCGTTGATCTGGCACTGCAGAACCCGCAGCCCCGCCTCCTCCGGGATCAGTCCGGCCCCCACGGCGGCCGCCACCGGCAGCTCGCCCGGGGACGCGCTGCTCGCCACCGTCTTCAGGGCGTCCTCCAGGTCGCCCAGAGACCGCCTGGTGTGGGGGTCGACCAGACCTCGGGCCAGACCCTGGTCCAGGGAGACGCCGACGGGGGAGTCTGGCCCGACGAGCCCCCCCAGGATGAGCTGGGCCTCCAGCAGCAGGCGGCCCGTGTCCTGGTCGATGAGGCCGCGCTGCGCCGCCTCCAACACCGAGAACGTCTCCACGGAGCCCAGGTCGATCACGCCGGCTATGGCGGCTCGGTCCTGCAACCAAGACGGAAAACAACACAGTTCAAATCCCTTCAAGTAATCCGGCACTTCTACTCTGTTATTTACTAAGTTTTAATCTTAAACGGAAAAATATGAGAACCAGGAAAAGAAGAAAATCCACAACCACAAAAGCTGATTAGTTATGTTTAAACTACAAACTACTTCTTGGAGATTTATTTTTTCTGTCCACATTTTAAGCCAAAAAGCATTTTAATACTCACCAATGCTTAAACAAGCACCGAGCATGCAACAAAGCAAACTACAGAGTAAAGGCAGAGCAGAGTCCAGGTAAAGATAGAGTCTACAGGACTGTCTCAGAAAATTTGAATATTGTGATTTTCTGTAATACAATTACAAAAACAAAAATGTCATACATTCTGGATTCATTACAAATCAACTGAAATATTGCAAGCCTTTTATTATTTTAATATTGCTGATCATGGCTTACAGCTTAAGAAAACTCAAATATCCTATGTCAAAAAATTTAAATATTCTGGGAATCTTAATCTTAAACTGTAAGTTTGTAAATATCCGTCTGTTATCTTTTTATATACTAGTATTTCTTATTATTTATCTTTCTTCTTATTTTTATTGTATACCAGTTTACTGTTTAGTGTTTATAGTGTGTTATTATTATTACTGTGTTATTACTTTTCTATTGATGCCTCCTGTTGCACTATCCCCTTTGCTTCTGTAAACTGCAAATTTCCCCTCTGTGGGACTATTAAAGGTTTATCTTATCTTATCTTAAGCCATAATCAGCAATATTAAAATAATAAAAGGCTTGCAATATTTCAGTTGATTTGTAATGAATCCAGAATGTATGATATTTTTGTTTTTGTAATTGCATTACAGAAAATAAAGAACTTTATCACAATATTCTAATTTTCTGAGACAGACATCCTGTAGGTAGAGTCCAGGTAAAGGCAGAGTAAAGGTAGAGCAGAGTTGATCAGGGATGTACAGAGGAGGAGCAGAGCAACACATCTACCAGAGAAACACGGTAAGAGAGAAAGCGAGCGCTACTTACCGTACGGGCTCGTTCCCGTGGTGGGACTAAGGGGCCGGCCGTCGGCCCGGCAGAGCGAGGCGCGACAGGTGAGAAGCTGGTTGTTAGCGTTCAGCATGCCAAACATCCCTCCGATCCCCGACACTAACTCCTCCCACTTAACTTTTACAACCAAACCCCCCCGAAACCCTCGCGACCCGGTCAGTTACGGACCGGAGAGTCCAAAAGCTTAAAAGTAACTGAACAGCAAACTGATGGAATCGTTCAGTCCTGCTTTGTTTCCAGCGGATCGTCCACCCGGAGGTCCGAACACCCTCCTCTGGCAGCTGTTAGTGAGTTTCAAGCACAAGGCTGGTTTAACGTTTCACACTTTATCAGAATGCATTAGAACAAACAAACAAACAATCCCACACACGCACATGGACACACGCACACACTTGTGATCTGGACACAACATGCTCAAGTGAGGTGTTATTTCTCTTTTCTTTTGCACAGCGGGCCTCTGGTGCGTTTACTCTGAAACAAAAGCGACTCGCTGGAGTCGTTTCTCACAAACACTCGTATATAGTTTGGACTGAAAACGGCAGGACAGGAGTAATTTTAATGAAATGAAACCTGTGAAACTGAACCCCCACATGGGTGGACTTGATATGGATATATGGATATAAGGAAGAAATACCAACTCATAGCTACACACATAAAAATGGAGCTGGATGTATTTTGAAAGATGCTGCTTCTAATGATGCGTCTAAAGGCATGTGACCTCAGGTTTTAATCATCGGGACGAATAAAATAAAAATATAAATATATATATAAATAAAATAAATATTTTTTTAAATATTAATAATTAATTAAAAATTAATATAAAATGATATACATTATATATATGTACATATATTATAAAAATAAATATATAAATAATATATTAAATTATATATATAAAATATAAAAATAGTATAAAATAAAAAAATGATATATCAGTAAATACAACAACTACATTTGATTAACAAAAACAGGCTAACAGTGTGAAAACAACCCAAATTACTGAGGTTTGCACCGTTTTACTTGTGCACAGTATTGTAGTGTCCGGACTGCAGTATCTAAGTGTTAAACTTGCCGGGACGTCCGTCCTGGGGGGGCGACACTTCCCAGAACGACCGACAGCTACAGCAGCTTCTCTAAGAACATCGCTGATCTCCTTTTCCCCCAGCGTTGTGTTAGAACCCACCTGAATGTTAATCCTGAGGTAATCATGTCCCGAGGAGTAAAACCTGACAGAAAGTGGACTTTCTGGGGGGGGCTGTTCTACCGCAGCACCTGAGGCCGTGGATTAACCAGGTTAGCAGGTCAGCACGTGTTTTTAATGACAATGACGATGGGGATGATGGAAGCCCAAGGCGTGGTCGGTTAATGAGATGACGTGATGATGAGGTCCATGCTGAGGCCCGGTTCAGAGGCCCGGTTCAGACTGCAGCATCGTTTTCTCAAAACAGAGTTAAAGTTTTACGTTAAAGAGCATCTCTCCGATGTTTCATTATTCTGTGATGCTTTATCCGCTCTGAAGGAGATGTCTGGTTTTAGATGCCTGCAGGCGTCTGAACCGGGTCTGGTGATGACCGTTGAGCGGACCGGGTCGATGGCGGTTATGTTTCCGTGAACACGCAACATGCCGTACAACACACACAGTCTCTCGCTGGACCACAGATGACTGACGTTTAGCCTGCAAGCGCGTTCGGACTCAAAGCAACACTTTTACAGAAGAACCCTGGTGTTCACTCTCTTCCTCCAGCCCGCCTGAGTCGGGTACCTGCTGGAACAGAACCGGGCCCAGCCCTGCCACCCATCTACCTTTCTCTCCTCCTCCCGGGCCAGCTGCTGCTCCAGCTGCTGCAGCTGCTGCGTGGAGCTGTGCAGGAGCTGCTCGTAGGTGCTGGTGAGCTGGTCCAGCTGAGCCTCCACCTGGGCGCGCTCCTCCGGCGACAACCTGGGGGGGGCGGGGCGTCAGATCTGGGTTTCTCTCAGACGTGAGTGAGGTCACGAGCGCGGGGACTTACTTGCTGGCCTGCTTGGACCGGAGGAAAGCCTGCGTGCTCCGGATGGCCTCGCCCACCTGCTCCTTCCTGGCGGCCAGCTGCTCACTGACGGCCTTCGGAGGAAACACGTCATTAAAGTCTCGTCACCGTCCTCAGACATTTAAATCCAACCGCTCAACACAGAGATCTGCAACCTTTATTATCAAAAGAGCCACTTTGTCCCCACTTCTACAATAAAAACATTTGTTGGGAGCCGCAAAAATGACAGATTTTAAAAGGTAGCTTCCCGGGGGAAAAACCTGGACCCAACAGGACCAGACTGCTGGAAATGACGTCGCCTCCCTTTTTGCAGGAAGTGGCGTGAAAAAATCCAACCTGATGACTAGGGGTGGGACGATACGGGTAACTCACGATTCAATACTGTGGCGATATGTGGCCCACGATAACGATAATATCAATATATTGTAAGAAATGTAATCGATATATCACGATATATGTGACGAAAAAGAAAAAAATACCCATAAAAAGGAAAACGTTTGTGGTTATGCATTTATTCAATGCCAAAACTTTATACAATGTACAAAGAAAGTGCATTTATAAATAAATAAACAAAAACTAATATGTTTTTTATTTACCGTATTTTCTGGACTATAAGCCGCTACTTTTTTCATTGGTTTTGAACCATGCGGCTTATACAAAGGTGCAGCTATTCTGTGGATTTTTCTTCCACCGCTAGGGGGAGTGCTAACCGGAATTAGAATAAAAACTAAGACAAAATAAATGCAAAGAAGAATACGCTACTTCTTCTTTAGCAGATAGAAGTAGAAGCAGATTTCAAACAGATAAATAGATAAATAAATACTGGTTATTTTCTCTTGGTTCTGTCCAGTTTTAATCAGCAAAGTTGCTGCCGTGTTAAAAGACACTGTTAGGAAAGAATCTATTTAGGTACAAACATGTACATCATTTACAGTTCAAAATCCTTCTGTACATGTAGTAAATATCTAATCTAACAACATAAATATCTGCGGCTTGCATATCTTTTTTTCTATATAGAGCGGATGCAGCTTATATATCTTTTTTTATTGTTTTTTTTTAAATAGAGCTGATGCGGCTTATATACAGGTGCGGCTTATAGTCCAGAAAATACGGTAATTTAATAATAATACTTTGGCCCATATCAAACTTTTGAGCCGAAAAAGTGCATGAACAATAGTGCGCGTAAATCCATTATGTGTGTTAAAATATCAATATTTGCCATCAGTTTATCGATTATTTATTGCAACAGAAAGCGCAACAATATATTGCAATATCGATTTTTCCTCCCACCACTACTGATGACACACTGACAACGTGATGAAGTATGTGTCAACGTAGGACGTGCTGTGAACATGTACCGGATCTATAAATAACCCCCAATGTCAAGTATTAAGATTTCTGCAATTTTACTGGATTATTATGGGATTTTTCCAAACGATTTCATGGATTAAAACTCTGGGACACTAAATGCAGGATATGGAAGTGAAACTCTTCCTGTTTAACCTGCAGAAAAAAATATTGCTCTGTTTGATTTGGTTGTAATTGTACGTTTTGAAAATCAATATGCAAACAGGAGCGCCGGCGCTCCAGCTGGTCATGAAGGGTTAAAGACGGCGGGCTACCTGCTGGGCGGCAAGCGATGACTCGGCGCTGGGGCCGCCGGTCCGTCCCTGGAGGCCTTTGACCCAGCTGAGGAGGTCTGATACCTGGCCCACCCTGGCCTGCTTCTCCTCCTCCACCTCTTTCTGCAGAGCGGAGGAACCAACGAAGACACCGTTAACGCCTCACTCAGGTCACGTGACGGGAAGTTTAAACAACCAGAATCAACCGAAGCCTCACCTCTTCCTCTTCCAGCCTCCTCAGCGCATCACTGATGTACTTCACGTGCTGCGTCGTCAGGGTGACCAGGGCTGTGTAGCGCGTTCGCAGGTCCATGAACTGGAAACATGACAAACCATAACAAGCATCAGTTCCTGCTCGTGACGTAACGTAATGGTCAGAAAGATGCTGCCGCAGATTTGGGAAGATTGATGGAAGGCGTTGGTTACTGTTCTCGAGAAGCCACTGGACACTAGGGCTGCAGCTATCTTATAAATTATAAATTACAATAGAAAACAAGACAGATCCCTTAATAAAAACAACTAATTTGTTTCTTTTATGAGAATAATTGACATTTACATATTATGCACATTAGTAAACTGTTTGTTAAATTTTCCAATAAAAATAAATATTTATACTATATAATACTATAATAGCACACTATTTATTATACTGTACTTACTATGTTTATAGTGCATTTATTCATTTTACAGTACACTTGTTCAGTTTCAGTTTCTTTTTTTTCGTATTCTTTTATTTTTCATACTTATAATTTATCTTTATCATTTATTTAGTCTGAGTTCATGTTGTCCGACTTTGATCTGCTGTAGCACCTGAATTTCCCCTCTGGGGATCAATAAAGGACTATCTTATCATAGATAGAGGGGATGTCTGATTACGTGGCACCTGATGTAATTGAAGTGATAGATTTAATTAGATGTAAGGCACATGTTTTTTTGTTTGTTTTTGTTTCTTTCTATTATGTGCAATGTGTTCCCTTGTATATGTTTTCATTTAAAAGACAGTGAACATCATGTATGTTTATAATTTTGTGATGATATATTTGTTCTGTCGCAAAAATATTAATACAAAAAAGGTAAAGCAGAAAGAAAGACGCCGCCGCTGCCGCCTCACCTCCTGGGTGATGGCGTCGGAGGACGAGTGCATCCTCCTCCTCTTCACAGGTGTCTTGTGCGTGGACTCTACGAAGGCTCTGAAGGTCATCAGCTGCAGCTCGTAGTCCTGCAAGAGAAAAGCACCCGGGTCTTTCCCTGAAACACGACCGTCGGACCTGCAGGACCTGCAGGATCAGCGCAGGTGAGCAGGGAGCGGCGTCTCACCTTGACTGAGGTGCAGTACTGCTTGGAGTGAGTTTGGCACTCGTCTAGTTTGGTCTGGTTCTTCTCAATCTCAGCTACTAATGCCTAAGAAACAAAAATAACAGGATTTTAAAAACCTTCTTTTACAACATATTTATTTCATGAGCTGGCCGCGGTACTGACCGTCTGCTGGGCCAGCTGTTCCGACAGCGCCTTGCTGTCACTCTGTCCAGGTTGAGCACTCTCCTGTCTCTCCGTCGTCTCTTCGATCCAGCTGATGAGAGCCGAGTGGCCGTCTCTGTACTGCTGCAGCGCCGAGCCCAGAGCGTCCAGTTCGGCTCGTCTGCAGCGAGACAGAACGTAAACCGACTGTCAGATATAGTGTTATTTCAATTTCAGTTTTAGTCGTCTTTGGGTCGAGCTATCATTTTAGTTTTTATTAGTTTTAGTCATGTTCATCTCCTTTTAGTCGTGTCAAGTTTCAGTCGACTGAGTTTTTTAGTCTTATTTTAGTCAGAATTGTCCAGGACCATTTTAGTCTAGTTTAGTTGAATTTGGGGAAAAATAAAACGAATTTCAAACAGCCCTATAAATGTCATTCACGCCAGACGTCTTCCAATCCCATCATGCTTGTCTCCCGACTAGTATTGTTTCTGTCAGCCTGTTTCAGTTTTAGTTTTAGTCTAGTCTTTGGGTCAAGCTATCTTTTTTGGTTTTTATTAGTTTTAGTCACGTTCATTAGATTGTATTTAGCCAAACCCATTTTCATCATTCCAGATACAGGAGACTCTAATTTGAGTTTACAATGTATTTATTTTTCCGCAATTCTCCCCGTCTTTTTCTTTTTCCATGACACATTGGGTTTTCTTTTCCATGTCTATGTAGGAAAGTGTATCCAAAGATGGATCTTCTTCTTCTCTCCCAGCCCCAGAGCAGATGCCTGCGTGGCCGGCCATCGGCCCCTTTTTCTATGTAACTTGTCTTTAATTGTCGTGAACTTAGAGCTCTGCGTTAACGGCATCAGCCTCTAACTCTGCAGCTGCATCTTCTGGATCTGATTCCCCGCTGCAGCGACTGGGATTGAGGACGTGACGTCACCCAGCAGCAGAACTAAACCAGAGGAAACTACTGAAAACATGGACATTAAGGATCTTTGGTAGAACATTTCGTCTCGTTTTGGTCAATGAAAAAGAAGACACATTTTAGCAGAGTTTTTATTTTGTAATCTACATTTTAGTCTGGTTTTTATTCCTCTACGATATTGCATTATATATTTAATTACCGTTATCGCCACATGACCAGCGTTTTCGTTGCGTCTCGTCTCATTTTCCTCAGGTGATAAAGGTTTGTTGACGACGATATTTAGTCATAATTTTCGTTGACGAAAGCAACTTTAGCCTCCCGTCATTGAGCGAGTCTTACCGCGTCTCCATTTGCCGCGCGACGCCGCTCCACCTCTCGGCGATCTGATTGGCCTTCTCCTGGTAGCGCTCCAGCTCGGGGCTGCGGTCTGGGTGAAGCCTGCTGAGCTGAGACCCCGCCTCCTGGGCTCGCTCCACCTGCAGCTGCAGCGTCTGGATGATGCCCTCCTGCTCCGCCAGCTCGCTCTGCCACTTCTGGAAACAACACGCAGGATGAGGAGCCGAGTCGGCACCAGGTTTTCACAATAAGAGCCTTTTCCACGGGTCTGGAAGCGAGCGTCTTGTGCGATCGCGTCTCACCCCGAGCTGGTCTCTGAGGTTCTGGATGGCTGTTGTGTCTGCAGGAACAATGTCCTCTTCACTCAGTCTGCTCTCGTACTTCCGGACCTGGCTCTCCGCTTCGTCCAGGTCCTGCAGCAGGACGTCCACCGTTTTCAACCTTCGGAGAGACAGAATTCTCTTAGATTTCCAAGTAAAACAAACTAAGCAGGAAGGTTTTAAACGCCAGATGTTGTAAATATACTTTTCTAGGTAGATGGATGAGAGGTTGTGCAGTTTGTCTGTCCGCTCCACGGCTTCTCCGAGTTCGGACCGGAGGACGGGAACACTGGAGGACGCCGGCTTCTCCTCGAAGAAACCGACGCAGCGACGGGACACGTCGCCGACACTGGAGCGGAGGCGGTCCAGCTCCGACTGCAGCTTCTGGATGCAATCACAAAAGCAACACTCAACTTCTGAGGCTTTTATTTAACGGAAAAACTAATGTTTAGCTCTTAACACTTTATGACCTACCATAGAACAAGTCTGCCTATGCATATTTTTACATTTTTGCATGCTATACTGCCTGAGTATTTTTATTGGCTATGCATCAAACAACCCATATAAGCCAATCTTTAATAAACTGTATGTTAAAAGTCCATACTAACTAAATAGATTATACAAAATACAAAAAACTACCAAAATAATGTAAATCGTTTTTTGATTTTACACAAATTTTCTAAATACAGAAATCCCACAGCTGGATCCCTCAAAACTCTCAATGGAAAAAACTAACACAGAAATCCCCTTGGACCTCAGGAAATGAATTCTTACTTAGTTTTTGAGATATATCATTTTATATATCGCGTCTTCATCCGGCGCTGAAATCAGCTCCAAAACTTTGGTGGATCGATAACATCTGTGTGTTGGCTGTATAATGAGTGTGTAGTGCTTGTGTGGTGTGTGTGGTTTGTCGCTGGGTAATCTTTCGGTAAAATCTCTGACAAAAAGCACGAACAAGAGCGCAAATTCAAACCGACTAGTTTCATCACAACGTGATGATGTACGTGTCAACGTACGTCAACGAAAGAACTATAAATAACCTGTGATGTCAATTGTGAAGATTTCCACAATTTTACTGGATTATTATGGGATTTTTCCAAACGATTTAATGGGATAAAACTCTGGGACACTAAATGCAGGATATGGAATTGAAACTCCTCCTGGTTAACATGCAGAAAGAATTATTGCTCTGTTTTATTTGGTTGTAATTGTACGTTATGAAAATCAATATGCAAACGGGAGCCCCGGCCATCGACCAGCCAGTCATAAAGGGTTAAAACACATCACAACAAAGTGAAAAGCCCACAAGTTTCTAAAACACACAAGGGTGTTGTTGCCTCCTGCGACCAGCAGATGGAGCTCCAACTCACCTCCTGCTCTGCGATCTGCACCGTGATGTCAACGCTGCCGCTTGACAGGCGGCTGGGAGGCGGAGTCTCGATCCCCCTCATCAGTCGCTGCTCGGCCTCATTTAGTCGCAGAGAGATGTTCTGCAGCTCCGACCTGTACGACCGAGACACCGACTCGTCCTTCTCCACTGCAGATGGAGAAGAAAGAGGAGGAGGCGTTGAGACATGACATATTTACTTACTTACTCAACTTTATCTTCTCTTAAGCTATTTTTTTACAGATGATTACAGTGCGCTTGACGGACAGATTCAGTGCACCGTGACCTCACCAGTCTCCATGTTGAGCAGCAGCTCCTGGCATTGCTGCTGGGTCTGCTGGACGTCCCTCTCCAGCTCGCGCCTGTCGGCCGGCGTGAACAGCGAACTCTCTTTACTGTCCGACAGAAAGTCGGCCAGCTGGGAGTCCAGGTGATCCAGGACGTGCTGCCGCTCCGACGGAGACTGGCAGCGAACCTGGGGGAGGGGGAAAAGGAGAAGGTCAGACCGACCGTCCGAACGCAGGACTGATACCGACCCGGAGAGACGTCTCACCGTGTCCAGGGTCCACTCGGAGACGGCCCTGATGTCTTTGAGCAGGTAGTGCCAGGACACGACGCTCTTCATGTTCACGTGGAGCTGATGCCACAGAGACATGACCTTCTGGTACAACTGCTCCGTCCTGCACAAACACAGCGAACAAGCGTTTAAAACTCTTTTTTGTAACCCGTGCTTTGTTGTATTTGTCTCAAATTTGCAAAAATAGTTTTCCAGTGTAGTAGGGCTGTGGTGATACACTGATCTCACGATACGATCCTTGATATTCAAGTCACGATATGATATATATCACAATATTCAACCAACGAATGTTATATAATAATAATACATTTAATTTATAATGCACTTTCCATTCGGAGAATCTCAAAGTGCTACAAAAAAAAAAAAAAAAATATTAAGATATTCAGCCAACGATACGATATATATCACAGTATTCAGCCAACGATACGGTTTGATGCGATATAATATATTTCTGAAAGATTTAAAAGGGTCAGAGTGGTTTTGGTGACATCTTGTGAGTTTTCTATTTAAAACTAAAAACTACCGAAAACTAAAAACATCAATTACACAATATATATATATATATATGTATATGTCTCTGATTGAACTGTCTACAGCTTGCAAATGCTGGACAAAATCAATCCAAGATTTATTGAGAAAATGAGGTCCATATATTGATAGTTTATAGTTAAGAAGCCTTTTAAGTACCGGTAATTAAAGTGCAGTATTACAATTGCTGTAACAATAGAGAGTTAAAAGGTGCAGCAGGACGCCCGCCCCGAACAGATTCTTCTGTAGCTTTTTTAGCTCTTCACTGGACATATGATGTAGCTCATGTAGCCAACAGTTAAGTAAACTTAGTACCATGGCTTCTCCAAAACATCCAATAATTCAAGTCACTAAGCAGAACATTTAAATGTTTAACTTAAAATGTACCCGTCTTATAGGGCTGGGTATCATCAGGTAACTCACAATACGATATCACCGTATTTTGCCAACGATAATAATAATATCACGATACAGCGATTCTGCGATAATCGATATATTGCAAGACATTTCATCCACGACATATCACAATTTCTGTGTCACTGAAGAAATTCAGAATGTATTGGCTGCACTGAATCCACTTCACAAAAATATTTACTGTCTGCAAAGTAACAGAAAATTATAAAAAACTAAATGAATACAGAAAATACACATTTCAGTGCTCGTATTATCAATTTCTTCAATGTAAACATGGACACATATCAGTGCTACTTAACCAAGATCAAATTTCACTGCATATGGAGAAAAAAAAACAAAAAAAACTCGATATTCAAATTATTAATATCGATATTGAATTGGCCGGCAAAGTATTTTGATATATTGCCATATGGATATTTTTGCACACCCCTACATTGTAGTGACGACTATGAATGTGAGTCTCACCTGGCAGCCGTGTCGATGGCGTCCTGGTTCGGGGGCGGGACACTGAAACACACCGAGGGAACCATGGCCTCGTTCCCCGTCGGACTGATCACCTTCCACTTGGTCCGCTGAGAGTTGTCCTCCAGCACGCACTCCTCCCCTCGGTTTATCGTGATCTACAAATCGAGAGGCGGGATGTCAAGGGTTGGAAGAATGGAGGGGCAGGTGGAGGATGAATCGAGGATGAAGGAGGTAATGGAGAGACAGATGTCGGGGGGAAGACGGATTGGAAATAGGCGGAAAATACGAGAGAAAATCAATACAGGTGTTTAGAAAGTTAGAGATTAAACGACAGAGGTTATGAGACGGGGTTGGATGAGCAAAAAAAAAGAACAGGAGATGAAGTGGGAGAGAAAAGGGGAAAAGAAAATATGGAACCATGAATCAACGAAACAAAAACCTAATAAACTCGATGACGTTAGCAGGAGCCCTGAAATGTGGTGACAGTTAGAGAAGATGGCGTGAGCGAAGCCGTGTGGCCCGGACGCTGCTTTGCACCTCTTGGGCTTTTATTGTGAAAGCAGGAAGTGATCTCCAAACTCGCTGAACTGGGTTTCAACCAGCAGAGAAACCCAGCGCAGAGTTTGGCCCCCCCACCGCCCCGTCTCACCCCCACACACAAACATAACGATGCACGGTTCTGCACGCAGCCACTTCATGAGATGCATACGGCGGTTGAGGCTCGCTGCTCTGACTGACTGACGCCTCGGAGGCGGCGTGGCGTTCAGTTCAGTGGTTATCAGCTGATCTCAGCTGCTGCCGAGTCACCAGCTTTACCGCCACATCCAGGTCTTCCTCCTCAGGGTCTCAGGGCTCTGCTGGAGCTTTAATGTCGATGTTGCGTTAGTGATTAAATTTGCTTGTGATGTTAATTAAAATGACCACAAATGATAGTTATTAACGTTTTTATGGACTGATGATCCGTCATCGGTTGTGCATTTGACTCCAGCAGACGCCACAACCCGGACCGGGAGAAAACGCCGGTGTAGATGGTGGACGGGACACTCGCATGTCCAGCCTCTTATGGCGCTTTTACACTAGTACCTACTCAGCGCAACTCGACTCGCCCCCGTTTTGCACTTTTACACTACGGGTCGAGGCGGGTCAAGTCGGCTATATCTGACGTCATCACAATACACGCCACCGATTAGTCGGGGGGTGGGGCCGTCAGACGTTTGAATCAGGAAGCGGGAATCAGCGCAAGAGCAGCTCGCGGCTTCCTCATTTTATTTAACAGGCGATGGCAGCGCAAACGTCTGTTTGGTGATCCAACTCTGAGGTGCAGATGTTCATAAACCTGGTGGCTGAGGAGAGAATTAAAAAGGGATCTAGACGGGCGATAAGGAACGACCAGATCTACCAGGAGCTCTGTCATTTCATAACCGCTTGCGGCTCCCAGCTGACTTTTCATCAATGCCGAGATAAACAAACAAAAAAAAAAACTCAAATTTTTTAACTTGATATTGAACACAAGTCACAGACCCAGCAGCACATATATCATCTCCTCCAGGTTCTACATCTTTAGTGTTTTTGTCTTCTCCGTTTAGATACATAATCAAAATACGTCACAGCCGCTTCACTCCAACCTCCTACTTCTCATCTGGGTGTCTAAAAACAAACGAGGACAAGGCGAGACGAGGCGAGTCGAGTCGCGCTGAGTAGGTACTAGTATAAAAGCGCCATTATTTGAGCATCAGATTTTTTTTTTGGTTTGTTTTTTCTTTCACAAATCTGTGAAATGGTATTAAAGTATTAAAGGAAACATTTTGGATTCAATCCTGCAAATTACAAACTCCATCTGCAGGTTTCCTTCAAATTCACTTATCGTCCTCTCAGTATACGATAAGTGCAATTAATTTATCTGTGATCATCCTTCACTCAACTTCAACTCCCGTTACTCACTCAAGTGCAGCACTGTACTGATATTAAACATTTAATAGAACAAACACACAGGTGACGTTTCACTCATTGCCAGTTTCGCCTCTGCTGGATCGATCATAACGATGGATTTTCAAGCAGAGCAAACAAAGAACTTCTGTTTTTGAATTTTACAGATACATTTAAGAAATTTACTTTCGAAATAAAAGCTCCCAGTTTTAAAAGATAATCAATAATCACCAAGACCCCGTCCACACGTAGCCGGATATCTGCGGATATCTGCTAAACCGGAGATATTTTGACCTGCGTTTTGACCTGTCATCCACACGAAAACGCAAATAAACGAAGGTTTAAAAAAACTCCGGGCAAAGTGAAGATTTTTGAAAACTCCGTTTATGTAGATGCGTGTGGACACACATAACCGGAGATTTGCGTTTTCGAACGTCACATTATGCGCCAAAACAACAACAAATCTGCTCTGACGTGCGCCTTTTGTTTACTACAGAACTACAGATGATCCAGCATCTGTTCTCCAAGCTATTTATTAAATAAATGGTCTCTGCTCTTGACCACCACTTACTGCGTTACACCGACACAGAGGCTCCGCCGTACCCTACACCGTAGGGTACGCGGCGACGCGCACCCTAGGTGTAGGGCCCGCGGCTCCGCAGAGCCCGCAGAGACGCGGAGCCGCAGAGCCCGCAGAGCCCGCAGAGACGCAGAGCCCGCAGAGCCCGCAGAGACGCAGAGCCCGCAGAGCCCGCAGAGACGCAGAGCCGCAGAGCCCGCAGAGCCGCAGAGCCCGCAGAGCCGCGGAGCACGCAGAGACGCGGAGCCCGCAGAGCCGCGGAGGTGCAGCTTCCCCGGGAGCTGCAGATGATCTACAGGTTAGAATGCTTATGAAGTGGTCGAAAACGCAGATCTTCGGTTACGTGTGGATGCAAATTTTTTTATAAACGGAGGAGGGAAATATTCGTTTTTAAAAATACCCGGCTACGTGTGGACGGGGTCCAAAACTCTGAGGTGATTGGGGCAACATTCTGACCATAAACATAATGTACACGACCAAACTAAGAGCTAAGAGACAATTTATACTCGGCTTCCTGAATGATTCGTCTCCAGGTAACCCGGCGGGGCCCGAGGTGTCGGTCACCATGGCAACGCAGAGCGAGTCAGAAAGTGTGAAATCAGCTGATAAGAGAGCAGCAAACCGGGGAGGTGCGGTGTGAGAGTCTGGGGTGAGAGGGGGGGAGAATATAGGCAGCTATACCTGAGCGTTTGTCTTGCCAGCCCAGCCGACAGAAGAGAGGGAGTGAAGAGGAGGAAGAGGAGGAGGAGGGAGTGAGAGGGGGATGGAGAAAAAAGGAGAAGACACGGGAAAGTGGAGGAAAGAAAGATTACTGTTGGTCATGGGTACGGTCGGTGAAAATGAGCACACACACCAAGCTTTCATCTCCGCGGCCGAACCCTGACCCCCCCTCCCTCCCTCCCTTCACCAACAGACCCAAAATAGCAGCAAGAACAGTCCACAGCGAGCTGCAGGAGTGCTAGCGGCTGTTTTTATCCCAACCTGCTAAGAGCGAGGGATGGATGTATAATTAATGGGTTTTTGCATCTCAGCAGCATCAGTTCTGCTCCTGTCAATCAAAGTCCGCCGCCTGGCCAGAGGAAGCCTCGACTATAGTGTTGTTTCTGTCAGCCTGTTTCAATTCTAGTTTTAGTCTAGTCTTTGGTTCAAGCTATCGTTTTAGTTTTTATTAGTTTCAGTCACGTTCATTCTCCTTTTAGTCGTGTCAAGTTTCAGTGAACTAAAAGTCTGAGATTTTAGTCTTATTTTAGTCAGAATTGTCCAGGACCATTTTAGTCTAGTTTTAGTCAAAAATTGTATTTAGCCAAACCCATTTTACAATTTAAACAAGGTTATCTTATTATTATATTATTGTTACCTTATAGACTCAAGAATACATTCATTCCAGATACAGAAGACTCTAATTTGAGTTTACAACACATTTATTTTTCCGCATTTCTCCCCGTCTTTTTCTTTTTCGACGACACATTGCGTTTTCTTTTCCACGTCTGTGTAGGAAAGTGTATCCAAAGACGGCCTCTTCTTCTTCTCCCAGCCCCAGAGCAGATCCCCGCGTGGCCGGCCATCGGTCCCTTTCTCTATGTAACTTTGTTTTTAATTGACATGAACCTAGAGTTCTGCGTTAACGGCATCAGCCTCTAACTCTGCAGCTGCATCTTCTGGATCTGATTCCCCGCGGGCAGCAACTGGGATTGAGGACGTGACGTCACCCAGCAGCAGAACTAAACCAGAGGAAACTACTGAAAACATGGACATTAAGTATCTTTGTCTCAATTTGGTCAACAAAAGTGAAGACACATTTTAGCAGAGTTTTTATTTTGTAATCTACATCTTAGTCTGGTTTTTATTCGTCTACGATATTGCATTATATATTTCATTATCGTTATCGTCACATGACCATTATTTTCGACTCCTTTTCCTCAGGTGATAAAGGTTTGTTGACGACGATATTTAGTCATAATCTTCGTTGACGAAAGCAACTTCACTCAAGTATTTGGTTGGATCTCCAGGGTGGGGTTCATTTCTCTCTCTCATATCTGTGGTGACCTGATCTTTTGATAAAATGACGCCTCGCGCTCCTTAAACATCTATTTTGCAAGCGATCCTAATGAATCCACTGAAAACCGGTCCACAGACTTCCACCTCGGGAACTTGACGTGGCGGCTGCATGAATGTGACGAGGCCAGATTGATCACATCCATCCACGCCCCAATTTTACTTTTTATTCTAGTCCTCCCTGGAAGATAGTTTATTCATGTTTTAACATGAATTTAACATGTTTTTTCTTCAGATCAATAATTCAACTCATCAGCAACTTCTCTCCCTTGATCACAGGATTCTTCCTCGGATGCAGCCGCTGAAGACGTGTCTACCCAACGAGGCTCTTATTTGTTAGAGTCTTCTTTTGCCCAGGCAGTGATTGATTTGGCAAGTTTCCTTAGAACTAGGGATGTCCCGATCCGATCACGTTGTCTCAGACTTGATCGAAATCGGACCTTGCATCCCGATCAGGGATCAGATTTATATTTTATTCTCATTATGTTGCTCAGCGCATCAAACAGATGGATAGTTGTTTACATGCCTGCTGGGTATTTTAAGTTGAGCTGCTGTTTTTATTTCCTTCAAATTTATGTTTAAATTTGCACCATTTTTACTAATTAATAGCACTATTAGTTCTCTAATATTTGCACTATTATTACTTGATTGTTTTTGATTGTCCTTGAAGAGAACTGGACTGTTTAAATGATAAATGATAAAATAAGGGGAATAGAATAAAAATAAAGGTAACCTGGATCTGTTTGTTTAATGTGTAACGAAAGTATCGGATCGGGACTCGGTATCGGCAGATACTCATCGGCTGTTGGTGAAGGGTACTGAAACAGAGTCGGGGGGTCAGCGTGAGCCGGTACCGAGCATACAGGACACAGCCGACCCATCTGGGTTTCTGTCCTCCGGAGGACGGCGGAGTCTCAGGAAACGTGCGACGTGCACCTCCACGCGTTCGTTCGCGGGCCATACCTCGATCTGCTTGTAGTCACAGATGGCTCTGATGGGCGTGGTGGTGCCGAGCGTTGTCTCGGCGCTGCGGGGGCGGAGCTGCACCACCGTCTTGGCGCGGCCCACGAGGCTCGCCACCGCGCTCTTGTACTCGATCAGCTGCTCCTTCTCCTCCTGCGGGAACAACGCAGTTAAAAACAGAAACTGGGGTGCTGCAGTGAAGAAGCTGAGGATTAAGACGTTGACCACTAGATGTCGCTGCATGTCGAGGTAAAGGAACAACAAGAGATGAGATTTCCTGCATTTGTATGAAAAAGTCAAACCTTTTAGGTGTTACGGGCAACCAGTTTGAAAATCCTTAACAATTATTTCTGGGTTATTCTTCATTGATTTAAGTAGTTTGCAAAAGTAAAACCCTCCATTATTTGGGGTTTTTTAGCAGAAGTCTTACTCCATCGCTGTTAAAGCTCCTTTTATACAGATCAGGTGAGAATTACTAAAATAATAACATAATAAATAATTATTATTAAAAATAACTAAAATATTGAGTTCCTGATGAATGTTGCATCTCTTTTAGCTTTTTAGGACGAACGTGCACATTTGTGCTTTCAGGGAAGTTTCAGCCTCATTTTAGTCAGATATCAAAAATCTGAACGAAATATTTGTTAATGCATTTATATACTAATTTAGTAAAATGTTAAGATCAAGTTTTTTTAACTGATTTAACCCCAAACTTAATTCATTTTTAGTGGTTGTTTCAGGCCTGAGGTGGTTTAATCTTTCAGAATCTGGCCAGAGAAAGAAAAGTGTCTGATCAGCTTGGTATATCTTCAAATAAGCAGAAATGTTGCAGTTTTTGTGTAAATTGTGGTGGTTGAAATAAGCTGTAAATAAATTAATTTAAATGTTATAAATCAGATAAAACAAACATTTCATAGAAGTGGAAAAGTTAGTTATTATCATCCATTTGTATGAATAAGTCAAACCTTTTAGGCGTTACGGGCAACCTGTGTGAAAATTTAAAACCTCCAACTAAAATATTGAGTTCCTGTTGAATGATGCATCTCTTTTATCTTTTTAGGAAACACGGGCACATTTGTGTTTTCAGGGAATTTTCAGCCTGATTTTAGTCAGATATCAAAAATCTGAACGAAATATTTGTTAATGCATCTATTTAGTAATTTAGTAAAGTATTAGGGTCAAGCATTTCTGGACTGATTTAACTCCAAACTTAATCCAGTTTTACCAGTTGTTTAAGGCCTAAAGAAATTGTCCAGTAAAGATGCCGAGAAAGAAAAGTGTCTGACAATAAATAAATAAGTAGAAATGTTGCAGTTGTTTGTGTAAAAGTGTGGTCGTTGAAATAAGCTGTAAATAAATAAAATTAAATGTTATAGGTCAGATAAAAATGAGACATTTCATAGAAGTGGAAAAGTTAAAAGTGTAAATAAAGAAAAGTTCACTAACTTGCCATTTATCACAATTAAATAATTAAACTCCCGTAATAAATTACTTAGAATAATTTCAAGTCTGTACATAAAAATATGATAAAAACATCAAATACAATATTGATATTTTTATATTTATTGTTTGAAGCAGTCGTTAGCGTGGTCTAAACTGGTCATTTCAAAAGCCAACTTCAGCTTCGTACTAACGATCAAGATGACGGGACTTATCTCAAACCTGTTTTATATCAGCTGCAAGCTTGTATCTATGTTTGATTGCATTGTCCCTGTCAAATAAATAAATAAATACAAAAATACAAATATTTTAAACACTGCTGATGTGGATTCGTCTCTAGAGAAGTGTTAATCAGGGGGTCCTCGCCCGCAGGAACCGCTGACGCGTACGGACGAGCGCCTCCTGATTTAGCTGCTCGGGCTGCCCCGGCCGCCAACCCATAAAACATTTAACGGTGCGCTCTTTGGCCCGACAGGTACAACCACATCTCATCTCCTGCTCGCCTCGAGCCTCATTAAGGATTCATTCAGCAGAAGCCACAGAGGGACGGAGAGAGTGGACTGGCCTTAGTGACAGCAAAGGAAAGAATTTCACACGCGACCGGCGAGTGCTGCGGTCAGCACCAATGCAGTGGGTCAGCTGGTGAATCTGGCGTTAACACTTAAATGAGACAGCGAGGAGTTCAAACTCATCACTGCAACATGAGCAACGAGGAAAGCTGTCGGAGATGTCGTCACTTTGGGGGGATAAACGACAAAAACCAATTAGAAATCCTAATTTAGGTCTAAAGGTCAGAGAGATGGTGACGTGTGATCAAACAGCTGCTTCCAAGCGCCGATCCCACAAAGCTGCAGACGGCGCTTCATTCTCTCGTCTCAGTGATCATTCAGGCGTGTGACATAAAAGCAGCTGGAAACGGGGTGGGACGAGGGATTTGTTCAGCTTCTGGCTTAGTTGTGATTTTTTTACCTTCATTAAGACTCAGTTCAGGTTTATCTTTGGCTTTTACCTTTTGTTTTTACTTCTACTCTTATTTTGAAAGTGTTCGTTTTTGTCTGTTTTAAGTTTGACGATTCCTCACACCCGTGTCTCGTTAACATCCCGTCTCTACCAGTTTTTTTACGCCTATTTCTATTTTGGAAGAGTTATCTTTTGTTTGGACTTCTGCTCTTATTTTGAAAGTCTGTCTCTATCGGCTCCATTATTGTTTGGTTATTTTAGCTCTCGTGCTGTTTTTCTAGTTATTTTTGCTCTTCGGCGTTTTAGATGTTTGGTTTTCTGGAACTCGGCAGGTTGATCAGGGACACCGGCTGGTTTGTACGCCGTTAGGGAGAGAGGTGCACGAGGAGATGGTGGATGACGGGTGTGTGAATGTCCCGAGGTGATGATGATTTCACCCCGTCATGTGATGTCATGCAGCGGCCCGAGGCGGTCGACACATCTGCTTCTCCAGTGAAAGAAACACAAATAACTCAAGTCTGACGCCTTGGGATGCCCTGAATCACCGCTGTTTAACACGCCATGACGCTACAGACGCACAACTCGCCGTAAGAATGACAGAATCACTACTTTTTTTTTTCTTTCCCTTGTCTGCAAATATATTAATGGTTAATACCAAGTTTGGTAAAACTTAAGCATATATATGCATTTTAATCTCTGGTTGTTTTTTTTTGTGTCTACTTTTTTGTCTATCTTTGTCTACTTTAACAGGGGGTGAGGCCCTATGAGGCGAAAGCAGCCGGGGAGCCGGCTGAGGTCAGAGGTCGTGACGAAGGCTCTGGTACCATGGAGTCCTGCAGCAGGTCTTCCAGTCTGCTCAGTCTGCTGTTCCTGTCACACGTGTACTGCCTCTTGATGGTTTCGTGAAGCTGCCGAAGATACGACTCGCAGTCCCGAGCGTCGCTCGTGAACTGGTGGAAAAGAGGCAGATGTGAAAGAGAGTTAGCATAAAAACATTTTTACAGAAAAGGGTCTTAAATGAGAGAAATAAACCCTCAGATGAACTTAAAACTCATCAAGCTGGCCCAGTGGTTTTTCCTTTTGGATATTTTATCAGCTGTCAGGTTGACGGCCTCATGGTTCCTCTACAATACTCTGATCTACCGAGGAGATCTGGATCATCCACATCTAAATGTAGCTATGGATTAAACTGGAGGTTCAGAGAAATCCTAGTAAACATGCGCAAGGAGACAATCGATTATTGAGTGAGGTGCGTTCGACTCCCCACCACTAGGTGGCGCCACATGCACTTTTGCATTCTTCCGGGTCCTTCTTTGCTGTTCGTCTTCTTCTTCTACTGTGTTGATATTCTGGGTCTCGCTGCTCATCACCTCCAGAAGGGGGGGGGTCCCGGGGCAGTCACTAGCTTGGCTAAGCGTGGGTTGGTATACACGCTAGAATAACTGATTAGGACGCATCACGTGGCACTAACAGCTCGATCTCAAGAGCTTCAGGTCGGTTCAACTACAGCCTGGCTAAGGTGTAAACATGGCTCTTAAAACTTTGATATCAGTCGGATTAAGGCAACAATCCGACTTTTTGTTAGTGCACGTAAACGTACTTATTGCATGTACTGCAGACACTTACAAGTCAACAGCTCCCCCCACTTTGTCTTTATTTTAATTTTCTATGCTCTTCCAACAACTCTTCTTGGCTTAAGGCTTTAAAAGAAGCAAACTGCCGACGCCTTTGCTTTTATAAGGCGCTCAATCCTGCTGACGACCGGTTAACAGGGTTAATTTGATCAGCAGCTTCGGTGGTTGTTTGTCCAGTCGGGTTTCGCTCTGTTTTCCTCTCCGCTCCGTTCGAGTTCAGCTTTAGTTCAGCAGCTAATCACGGCGTTGAGACTGTGATGGAGACGGATGTGGATCTCACCTGGAAGTACGCCGTGTTGTCCCCGAGATGCTGCTCCACGCACACACACAGCTGCTCCACCCACTGCCACTGGGTCTGCAGGGCGGCGCTGTAAGCCTGGTCACATGGGGGAAAAAATAACTGAAATAACTCTTTATTTCTTCTTCTAAATTAAACGTGAAGCAGATGGCACAGAGAACAAGAGCAGCTGGACTGATGCTGCTGCAGGTGAGCTGCAGACTCACCTCCACCGTCTGCTTGGCCGGATGGTTCTCCTGACACAAGCGGCTGCCGGTGTCCTGCAGGGACCTCATCACGTCTTGTTTCTCTGCCAGCTCCAGCCGCATCTCCTGCACAAGTGGACAGAGATTTTAATGCATCCACCTTTCTTTCTGCAAAAACCTTGCAGTTCCTTTCATCTCCATCAGTAGGGCCCTTTTGTTTTGGAATCGAGCTATAAAAACAGGATCTACTTTTTAAACACGGAATATCGCGGAAAATGACATAATTTGACTGAAATGCTGTTATCATGGAGAAGAGGAACGTAAACCCAACGGGGAATTTTAGTGGAGGGACACTAATCTGCATGACAAAGCTCTGAGATTTCCCCTTTTGTTCCAAACATGCGAGCACGACGAAGCAACTTCATTAATAAATACAGTAACTCAGAAGTTGAGTGTTACTTTTGTTTAAAGTCATTTCAGATTCAGATGACTATTAATCCCTTTGGGAGGTTCCCTCGGGGAACTTGACATCTCCATCTCACTCACTCAGCACTGTCATATACAAATAAACGCCCCAGAAACCAATCACCCATATAAAGATAAAAAGATAAAAAGATACAAATAAAAAGTGGAGTGCCATAAATAGAATTATATGAATAGTAAAGAATAAGTGTTATGAAATATTGGGCAAAGTTATGGCACAGTCCGGTTTGTTGTTGGTCAGACTGACTGACCCTCCCACAGTCCCTCTGTTCTTCAGTTAGCAATTAGCTTTTTCTTTATTTTTTTACTTGAAGAAAAAGCTAATTGATCACTTTATTTTTTTTGCATGTAATGTTATTAGTTTTTAGTGAAAATTCTCAGAAACATTCCAGTTCCAACTATTGAGGGAAAGTATGCTACATTATGTTGCCTCAAGAAATATGTTAATTTCCAATCAAAGTAGTCTTTATTTTAATCCATTAACATTAAAAACACATTTTATTTGGTGGCAAAATAAGAGTAAAAGGTAAAAAAAATGTAATTCCCAAAAAATTAAAACGGAATCTGGGGAAAAATAAAATAGATTTAATTCCTACATCAGTCTTAAGCGCCTCTCCCTTTTCTGATGTTTCAGATGTTTTTGTGAACCCCCCGGTGCCTCCGCCACAGCCCCCCCAACTCACGTTGTACATCTCCCTCTTGGCGCTCATGCCGGAGTTGTTGTCGCTCCAGTCGAAGGCGATCTCCTCCTCCTCCCTCTCGTTGAGCCAGATCAGCTCCTCGGTGCAGTGGGACACGAACGCGTGGAGGCTCTCCAAGCTCCGGAGGCGCCATGACGAATGTTCCTACGGAAACCGCACAAGCAAACATCATCATCATACCGATCAGCAGGGCAGAGAGGGGGAAAAAACATCCTCTTTGTGGTTATTTATATTGGTGTGATATCTTAAAGGCAGTCTTGATGAAAATGAAGATAACTACACGTCTACAAGTCTCCTTAAGGCCACTTCAGTAATACGTTTATAATAAGGATGCACATTAATAATAAACTTCAGTCCCTGTCAAGGCCTCCTGGAATTTAACTACGCTATAAATTAATACAGAAAGTGAATGAATATATGTAAAACTAAAGACATGCGGTATAAAACTATAAAAAGTTGGATAGTGGAATGTGTTCATAAGTACAAATATCTTAGTTATTGACAGTAAACCGACATTTGAGGCAAATTGTAAGGCTGTTTATAAAAAGGGTAACAAACGTCTATTTTGCCTGAGAAAACGGTCGTCTTTATATATATATATATATATATATATATATATATATATATATATATATATATATATATATATATATATATATATATATATCGACAAAACACTGTTGACCCTTTTTTTATTTTTCTGAGGTGGAGGCTGGTTATTCTGTTAGGACTTTGGGACTAGTTAGTAGTCGTGTCAATCCTTAAAAGCACTGGAGTCAATCCTCCAATAGTGTAGAAATAGCGGTAGTGCAGTCGCCACACATATCTGATCTCAGCTGATGGATGAAAACATTTATAGTGAGTTCAACATCATCATCCACTTCTCTGTGTTATTGTGCTGCAGTTGAATACAAGCTCATATGGAAACTAGCTGAACCAGGATGGAGCTGATGTTCTACAATCACGCAGGATCAGGAAATAACTAGGTTTGTTTTTGGTCTCGAGCTCAACCAGTCTTGGTCTTGATACTCTCTGGTCTTGGTTTAGGCGGTCTAGACTACAAGTCTAATGTATGTACTGATGGTTTCTTTTAGCTGGACTTGCTAGACCACCTTATTTACCTTTGGGTACAATAAAGTTGAACTGAAACTGAACTGAAAAAGCTGAACACGGAATTCACAAAGAAGGAGAGACACAAAGAGGGGACTGTGGAGAGAGACGTGAGGGACGTGTCCGTCACGCTTTAACAGGATTAACCGAGGACGCTGCACCAACCCTCGCTGCCTCGGCTCACACTCACCAGGAGTTTGCAGTACTGGTGCTCCAGCTTGGCCAGCGTTTCGGCGTAACTGCCCCTGAAGTTCGGGGAGACTTTCGCCTGCAGAGGAAACACAGTCAGTCACAAGCATCTATTAAGGTGAAGCTTCCTGCGTAAAGGTGAGCGTTGCTGGACCTCGTAGCCGCGGGCCTCCTGCAGACCGCCCATCAGCTCTTCTATGGCGGTGTGGATGCTGTTGTGCTCCTGCAGGTTGTTCTCCACCGACGGGAGGTCAGCGCCCCACTCAGCCCCCTCCAGCAGCTCCTGGGTCTCCTCCACCCATCCCAGCAGCTCGTAGATGAACCTCAGGCTTCCCTCGTCCTCCGACGAGGACATGGCCACCAGCTGGGAGCGGGCCATGGGTCGCCTCAGCAGCATGGCTCCCACCGCCCCGGCGGCGCCCACGGCCCCCAGCAGCGTCTGGCCCAGGGAGAGGCCGCCGTCGGTGGCTACCTGGCCGGCGGGCTCTGTCCCGGCGCTGCCCAGCGCCTGGGAGAAGTGGCCTTTCCTGTAGATGCTGGAGCACTGCAGTCGGAGGGAGACCAGCTCCTCCTGAAGGCAGGAGACCCTGCAGACGATGGGGAGGGTTTACTTGAGGTATGAGGTGGAACTCTTGTGCTTGGAGCTCGTTCAGGTGCAGCAGGAGCCTCACCTGAACACCAGCTGCTCCACCTGGTAGTACTTCTCATCTCGGAGGACTTTCAGGTCCTGGTTGATCTGCGTGATGAGCGACTCGCAGTCCTGCAGGTAACACGCCAGCTCTCTCTCACACTGCACCGGTTCTCCGCTCTCCGCCCGAGACATGTCCTGAACCGGGACGAGTTTAGCTTTGAGTTATCATATCCGAGATATATGTATATACATAAATACCTACTATAAGGAGCAACTTAAAATCCTTAATTTTTCTCAAAAATTGGCACCTTATGTATAAATGTTGTTGTGCTTACTGACCTGTTCCACATAAAACCAGTTTTATGTGGAACACTGAGCTCAAAAATCTGTCAACATTTAGTGACTTTGGTAGCGACGCAGCCGCTGCGCTTGACTGATGGTCGGACCGTTCAGACGCATTAAAGTCGGTCCTTGGTTGGATACGGGTTGCACCGTCAGACAATGTTAGATAACTAATCATGTAGCGCTGTAAGCAACCATCATCCACTTTCGTTTTTTAGAGTAAACCCAGCTTTCAAATCTGTACCATAATCAGTTATAATCAAATGTTGGAATACAACGTTGTTCCAATCTCAGACTAACTTCGGGTGTCAACAACAATGAACCAATCAGAGAACAGGACGTAGAACGACGCTTAGCTCCTCCACTTTTTATTTGTGGTGAATGATTTAAAATTATTTAAAATGTGAAAGTATTTTTCTGTTTTAGTTCAAACTGAACGATATTCGGAATTATTGTGAACGAGTTGAATAAAGTTCGATTTACAGGACTTTTTTTTTTCTTTATATGTGCTTTATATGTGATTTATCATTCTCCTTATGTATGAAAATAAACCCGTTCATTGATATTGCGCTTTATAATGCCTTATGGTGCACAAAATACGGTAAATATTATATATATATATATATATATAAATAAACATTTGAACAAAAGAGTAGAGTCCTAAAATGTAGCCTTGAGGTACGCCCATTTTATAATTCTGAGAAGACTTTATCTTCCTCTTAAATATAAACGTATTTTTATGTGATGATCCCAGTGAGATTTAAACGTTCGACTGTGAGGAAGTGGAACAACAGACGGAGAAAAACATCCAGCACTCACAGCCTGTAGTGTGTTCTTGGCGAGCGTGAGTTTCTCTTCGCAGTCCAGAGCCGCATTCTGGATCTTATTGGCTCTCTGCAGCAGCACTTCCAGCCTGAAAACACAAACACACGTTAAACAGGTTCCACAAGTTCAAAGTTCATGAGAAACTGAACCCACACACACCTTTCCACGGCCGGCCGGAGAGCCTTCTCCCTGTCCAGCATCTCCAGGATGAGTTTGCCCCAGTCCTCCTCCAGGTCGTTGGGGTGGAGGCCCTGAGGGAGCTTCAGACGGCCGAACTCTATCCACACCTGAGCACACGCACCAGGGGAGCGTCAGAGATGGCATCCCATCATGCTTCAGTGGATTTCAATACTGCAGCTCCACGTGCATCATGTGAAAAATACATTTGTTATTTTGAATCTTTCTCCCATCTTACGCTCTCGTTTCCTGGGATATTATGTTTTCAGTTGTTACTAATCTGGGAGTTTTGGGCCCAATAACAACCTTTTATCTGATTCTTTAGTGAGCTGTTATTAACCCGTTCTGCTGCTGGAAAGCACTTGAGCAGAAGTGATCACACGTCTGCCGTAAATCATAAGTTCCACCACAAACACGCTGGAAACATCAGCTGAGCGAGAACACAAGAGGAGCTGTTGTCCACCGTCATGTGTTTGTGTTCGGGCCTTAAATAACGGCACCGCAGAGGGAAATGACTGGTCTTCAGGAGGCGAGCTCTGCCTCATGACGGCCTGCGAGCGCTGCACCAGCCACCAGAACCCCCCCCTCACCTCCAGCAGCTTGTAGAGGTGGGCGATGTGACTCTTCTCCGCCTCCCTCGCAGGGATCTCCGTCTCTTTGAAATGGACGTATTCATTGTAAAGTGCCTGCAGGAGGAGGAAAAAAAGAAGAGAAAACAGGTCAGTGTTCACCCGGGTTCTGTTTGATGCTCGTTGCCGTGACAACCACCACTGCAGTCGCAGCTGCATCGTTTTTCCTCCCTGTTCTAACCGGCTCTCCTCTCTCCTCCCTCCAAGGCTGCAGGTTTGTGGCCACACATCGGCAGGAATGCCGACCGCGGCGAGGACATGTGAAGTGCGGCTCTCACCTTGAGTTCAACAGGGTTTTGAGGGAAGCTCTTGTTGGCCATGAGGGCCGTGTGTTGGCGGCTCCACTGGAGCAGAGACGAGAACCGGGACTGGTACTCCGACCAGCGCTGGTCCACATCCTGGAGATGGAGGAGAGGAAAGGAAAATGGTCCATCACATACTCAACAACAGTAAACAGGAAATGATGCAACACAGCAGCTTTGCCGGCCAACGCTACTGTAAAAACTGTAGCGTACAAAACAAATAAATAAATCAAAAGAGAGAGAGTGAAGGGATGAATGAGTCGTACGTGAACGCCGATGCCCTCGCCTCCTTCTGGGATTTTGGGGAAAGCATCGTAGATTGAGGAAACGTAGGTGATGACGGACTTCTCATCTGGAGACGGCACATCGACATCTGGGGGGGGGGGGTGATGATAAGCCTCATTAATACAGAGTTTCAGATGCTTATTTCTAAAATATAAGCTGAAGGAGAAACACTTGCACAGAATTTGAGTAAAACAGCCGACGAATGCAGAATATAAATGTGCAGATAATAAAAAAGGCCATAAACTCAGAATGAGCTCAATAAAACTGCAGTCATGTGCAACTCTGAGGCAGATTTTGTTTAAATGTCCATACATCTTCAAATCTTTACTTAAAAACTAAACAAGAATAATGTTAACAACAAAGAGTTGTCCTCATTGCTATGACTACAGCGAGGACCATGTAGTAACTGAACCATTATTTAACTTCTGAAAAGGTCTGAGCTCCTGCTTCTCGCGGGCCGAAGACGAGCAGACGGGTTGGAAGCTATTGCGGACTAAAGCACGAAGATCCTGAACATCCTAACTGATATCTGTGAGGTTGTGAAGAAGCAGCTTCTTACAAACTCCTTCAAAATAGAACTTGGATCAGAAACATTTTTCATGATATTCATGAAAGGAATTTAAAAAAAAAGATCATTTAGAAATACTGGACTTTGTTTAGTGTTGTGTTATCAGATATTTGATACGTCAGTCTCAGATCTCTGCACCCCCCAAAATTTAAATAATTGAAAAAAAAAAAAAAAAAAAAAAGATTTATTCCAATAAAAAATTTGAAAAAACTAAAATGACCTTTTGTATTCATAGGAGGTACAAAAATATTTATTAGAAAACTATTAAAAAAGTGTCACCTTTTATAAACGAGACGCTACGATGGCTGAAGGGTGACGTGGACTAACGGCAACGCTGTTTTCAGTTTCACATCTGCAGAAGCTAAACTCACCGATCTTTTTACTAATTTGGAGCGACGACATGACGACAAGCATCCCGACCAGAATATTGTGCTGCTCAGGAATCCAGTTACACTTTAACAGCAGCAGCCTTACTTCTAACAGCGTTTAAATAAAACCGAATTAAAGAGCCATTACTTCAATAACAGCCCAAATAAATCTAGAGAGGCGGGTCGGTGTGATCCAATATGAAACAAAACAGAGAAACAACCTCATCTCGGGTCATTAAACTGGATAACCCCGGCTCGTCCATTTACTCCCCCAGATTAACGGCCTCACCCTCGGCGTCCAGCAGTCTGGTTACCCCTAACGACTCGGCGATCTCGAAGGCCTGCTCCAGGTTCTCCCGGTTACCCTGCCGCGACACCGCCTCCATGTCGATCAGGTCTGGCCTGAGGAGGAAACACAAGACAGTGAAAGATTCCCTCTGAAGTCAGACCCCAACGTGACTCCGTGGTTAACAGGAGAGCAGCTCCCACCTGTATCTGTGCAGCAGAGCGTTGAACATGCGTCCGTTGCTCCAGGAGGAGGTGAAGTTGGTGCAGCGGAGGCCCGGGTAGCCCTCCGTCGCCTGCTGGCTCCATAGCAGCAGCTTCTCTTTGGCCGTGAGGTCGCCCGACTCGCCGCTCACGTAGATCTCGGAGATCTGGGGGAAAAGAGAGACGGGAGGGGGTCCAGTAAAGCAGCAGTCCACTGAGCTGTGATGCCGGGGAGAGACGCAGGACATGTTGGTGTCGTTACTACGGAAACGAGGTCATGCTTCGTTCCTGAGGAGACTCTGACTCTCCTCTTCCTCTCATTTGTGTCTGAATAATGAGAACAATGAGTTTCTGGGATGTTCAGATTTAATGAGCAGTCTAGTCTGCTCATTAAGCCCCCCCCACCCGCGGCTGACAACTTTGCAACTATAACTAAACCAAAGTGACCCCTCCTGCAGCCCGACAGCTTTGTAACCTCCATGTTCTCCCCCCCTGAGCTCCGCCTCCTCTCAGTTTGCCCTCTTCAGGTCCGTTTGTCCACATCCATCAGTATTCTGTCAGCCCCCCTTCCCTCCTTCCCTCGCTCCTCCTGCTTCTAATATGGATCAGAGTAAAAGCCCGGTTTGTGCCAGGAGACTGCAGCAACAGCCAGGAAACAGAGTGATGGAGGGGGGGCCGGCAGAGCGAGCAGGGATAAGTGGTGAAGGCCTGTGAATCTTAAAACTCAGCAACACGAACTACATCCCATCAGGTCTGCAGAAGCAGTTTACAGCTATCAACTGTGGCGCTGATCGAGCACGACTCGATCAGCACTCTGAAATCACGATTTCAGAGCATTAAAAAGTGAAAAAAAAACATGTTCACAAGACAAATGTGAGGCGTTGCAATGTCCTTGTCAAGGTCGCAACCTCAGTGTGATTTAAATGCTGCGACGAGACCTAAGAAAATACAGAACTGTGCATGATAAATATCTGCAGAGCCGAGAGGCCCAAAGCTCTTCCAACGAGCTGAGAGAATGATGATGTCAAACAGGAAGCTATTTTATGATGCATCATATTTTCTCAACGAGCAAATGGAGACGAGCCAAGTGTGTCTTCCTGCGGAGATTCAGAGCATCCTCTCCTGAAAGCTTCTAAAAACCTCCACTCAGCCTGATGTTTACAATATTTCCCCTCATGTTCATGCCGCAGGAAAAGAAAGGACAGAAAGTCATGATCCAAAATCACCGAGCATCGACTCAGACATCACAGGAGGACTGAGGCCGACACGTATGAGCTCACGACAGTCTCTGCAGCTACAGAGGTGCAATTTTAACACCAAGCCTGTTCCTTAATTAGCTCGTTTTGCATTCAGCAAACACACAAACCTCCTCAGAGCTCCGTTTCTGCCTGATGAAGAGTCACGTTCAGCCTGACAGACGTGCGAGTAAGTGGAAGGAGGTTTTTAGTCAGTAATCCTGCCTCAAACCCAGACCTAGGGGGGTGGGGGGGGGCTCATCCCGATCTCATTAAGTCTGCATAAATATTGACGTGTGGCGGTGACAGCGTGCACGTCTGAGACGGGGGTCAGGTGGTGTTCAGCTATGATCCAAACATCTCTGATCCGGTGACACCCCCACCCCGAGGCCCCCTGAGGCCCCCGAGGCCCCGGACCAGCCCTCATTTAGAAACATGACCTCTTTGAAGTTAGTGAGGAGGACGATGGGGGGGAGGACTGGGATAGAGGGATGAAGGGAGGAGGCCACAGCGAGGGGAGGATGAAAGGAGATGGATCAATTGTTAAATTGAGAAATAAAAAGAACTTTGGTGAAAACGTTTTTCAGTAGAAAGCAACGATGGATGTGTAGATGGATGGACGGAAGTGTGGATGGATGGATGTGTGGATGGATGGATGGATGAATGAATGAATGAATGGACGGCCGGGTAGATGGACGGATGGATACATGAATGGATGCATGAATGGATGGACGGACGGTAGGTTGGATGTAAACACAGATGGATGGATGTGTAGATGGATGGACGGACGGACGGAAGCATGGATAAAGGAATGGATGGATGGATAAATGTGGGCGGGGTTTTGGTCGTGGCAGGAATCCCCTCAGGGCTCAACTAAGCAGCCGTCTCACAGATTAACGCGCATCTCAAATTCCTTTTTATGTGCACGACCCCCCCCCCACACACACACACACACACACACACACACACACACACACACACACACACACACACACACACACACACACACACACACACACACACACACACACACACACACACACACACACACACACACACACACACACACACAAGCTGGTGATGCTGAAACAAAAACACATTAGCATAATCTACATTTTAGCTGCTTCACCATCGTAGCAGTGAAAGCAATGAATCTGTAATTTCTCTCTTTTACATCCTACAAACATCCGTGACGTTTAAATGTATATGTTCAGACTCTCTTACAAGTCATGAAATCGTATTTTTGTTTCCACATAGTTAGTAGCAGAATAATATGACACTACACTAGAGTGGGAGTCGTTCACGTGTGAGTGATGGAGTTGATGTCACCACCGCCAGGCTGCAGCGGCGAAGGAGGACGAACCGCCCATCGCTTCACTCTGGCGACACTCCTCAAATCAACGAGGTCATTTCTCCAACAAGTGGCTGTTTTAGACGAGCTTATTTACGATACAACAAAGAAAAGATCGAAGACAAAGCTGGCAAGAAGAAGTCTGTAACTCTCAGTGTCAGAGATCTCTGCAGAGGATGCTTGTTTACAACTGAGCTGCACGTCCAAGGAGAAGGAAACCGTCCGGTCTTCACCATGTAAGGGGAACTAAAGCAGCGCTGGCAGCCGCGGCGAGGGGCCGTATCACTGCGGCCGTATCACTGCACCATTCTCAAGGTGAAGCAGCGCCGGACAGCGAGCGGCTCGCTGAGAGAGACCCAGTTAACTTTCAGCCGAGCGCCTCGCAGCATCACAACGCTTCAGTCCATCTGATGACTGCTGATGAGCTGTTTTCTATACGATCAAGAGACGCTCGATACTCATCATCTACAATCATGCAACAGAGTTCTGATGCTCGGTTGTTGCTCTAAAATCAATGATCCCTCCGTTTCCACGGCACCAAATGATTCTGATTTAGTTATTGACTATAAAACTGCTGAAAAAAAGCTCCTTAAGAGGCAAACTTGGAGGAAAAACTACTAAAAAAGTAGGACCTGATGCATGCAGCTCCACATCAGGGCTCAAAGAGCTGCTCGGATCCAGACGAGACCGGAGCAGCCAGCCAGCGCCATAAAAACAGCCGTGCTGTTCTTTAATATCTAGTTCAGTGCAGATAAGCCTGAATGTTGGCTGGAACTCATTTGATGGTATTTAAAAAAGGTCAGGTCAGTCACTTTCCCTCCTTCCTGCTCAACTGAGTCTGTCTTCAGTCTAAAAAGCAGATATTTAATAAGTCTTAATAAGGATGCATTTAAAAATAATCATTTATCTTGCGCTACAGAGCACTGGACGCCAAAAACCTCCAGACTCAGACACAGTTTCTTCCCCCAAGCTGTTGCTCTGATGAACTCATCACCAACCACCGTGCAATAATAGTAATAACAACAATAATAACCACAATCATATGCTGCAACAATGCACCTTTCAATAGTCATGACTACCTCATACTGCTGCACCTTTCACTTTTAAATTGTATATATGTTAATAAGAGTCACATCTGTCTGGCATGTTCAAACTCATTAACTGAAGCGTCAACTACACTTAAGGCTGAACAAGGTTTGCATCCAACAACAACAACAAATATGTCAAATCTTGCATGAAAGCCATCGATGAGAACTTAGATTTGAGTGCATAATAACTACAAACTAATCTGTTTAAGGTCACGCTGGAGTCAGCAGAGGCCCCGCCTCCTGCCCCGCCCCCAAGCAACTCTCTGACGCTCTGATCTGCAGAAAAAAGGACGACTTCCAGTCTGCAGCAGTTTGAGGCAACGAGCCTCCTCTCCCTCTCAGACAACCAGCCTGACATCAGCTGCCAGTGTGTGTGTGTGTGTGTGTGTGTGTGTGTGTGTGAGATATGAGAAAAACAATAAGGAACGGAGGGAGGAGGAGGAATGAGTATGGGGGGGGTAACAGGCTGGGTTGCAATGATTAGGCTGCAGGAACTAAAGCGGAAAGAAAGAAGAGACGAGTCAAGCTTCTCGGGAGCTGATAACACACACACACACACACACACACACACACACACACACACACACACACACACACACACAGGAGCTGGGAACGGGCCTCTCGGAACCAGACACCAGCAGTTTGGGAAGCCCAAACATTCCTGGCTCCTGCGGTCGGCGGCAACATCTGGACTATTTCGGTCAAAATGGTAAAAAAACAAACTTATCCTGAGGATCGAAACATTCTTAGCATTTTTGTCGGTCGACGGTTCGATTCCTCCAGCGGGAGATGACCCGGTACGGCCGTGACCCGACCCCTGACCCCCCCACACACCTGCGGCAGGTATCGAACGGCGGCCGGCGGCTGCAGAGGACTGTCGGCCACGGAGTCCAGCCTCTCGGACGAGCTGGTCAGCCCCCCCCAGTCCGTCCCGCTGGGCGTGGTGCCGGCCGTCTCCGGGGACGTGAGCGGCAGGTCGCTGGCGTAGCCCGACTCCGGGAAGGACGAGCGCTCCCGGGCGCACGACGGGGAGTCGAACCGGAACCCTGCGGCGGTGATGTCACCGGGGGGCGGGGCGGAACCGGCCGTGGGCGGGTCGCCGTCATCGCCGCCCCCCCGCCACACCGGCGAGCCGAAGTCGCTGGGGTACACCGTCCGCACCACGCACAGCTTCCCGTCCACCTCGCGGATGTGGACCACCCCCTTGCGCTCCTTCTTCTCCGTCGCCACGGCAACCGCCGCCTCCCGCCCCCTTTCCCTCCTCTCCCTCTTCTGCCGGAGCAGCCAGGGTTTCTCCAGGACGCCCTGGACCTTCTCCCGGACCCGGTAGACCCGGCCCCCCCCCGGGGTGGTGCTGCCCGGGGGCGGGGGGGCGGGCGCCGTGTTGACCGGGGTGGTGGTGGTGGTCTGGCTGTGGATGCTGGACACGTCCACGATGGCGCTGACCGTGTCCTCCTCCCCGGGGAGGCAGAAGACGCCCCTCCAGGCCGGGCTGGGCTTGGGGGTCACCTCGGGCTTCCTGCCCCCCCCGCCGGCGCCGCTGGAGGGGGGGGACAGGGTACTGCTGTAGGGGTTCAGTCTGGACCGGGCCGGCTGGGTCTCCGGCGCCGCCGCCGAGTCAGCTCTCCTGAGGCTCAGGTCGGCTTCCTCACGCTCTTCTTCCTCCTCCTCCTCCTCTTCCTCCTCCGTCCCTCGCTTCCCCCCGTCCTCCCGCCCCGCCTGCCCCCCCCGGCTCTTGTGTCCCTTGTGCTTGCGTCGGAAACGCAGACGCTTCTTGGGCGACAGCGGCGGCGCCCCTCCTAGCTCGCCTTCACGCGGAGGCCGCACGCATCCCATGGAGTTCCCCATGCTGTCGCCGCGGACGACCAGGTCTGAGGCTGCTCAGTAAAAGCTGACGATGTCTTTAACCGTTAACGATAAAAAGGGACGGAGAGAGCCGTCGCTCCTCTTCCTCCGTGTAGGTGAGAGAGAAACGTCGCTCGCTTCAACCCATCGGGAGGATCGTTGTCTCTCCGGTGATGACAGCCGCTCGGCGAGGTGAGAGGAAACGAGCCCTCTGCGGTTGTTTCGCTCGCGATTCAACAAATAATAAATGATGAAATGCCGAGATTAGCCGTCAGCTCCGGGTGGTGCCATGATCCGGCGGCTCCATCGGCTTGCGGAGCGAGCGTCTATCCGAGCTGATGCATCATTGATGAGGACGAGGGAAGAAGGATGTGTGGGAACCCAATCCGTCGGGATGCTCCTTGTCAATTTCCCCTCGTAGTAAAAGGAACGAGTCGCCTCGTCCTGCCCAGGTGGATTGTGGGAGGTGGATGCTGCAACAGATTGCAGGAGGATGCAGCCGATGCTCGTCACTCAGCCGGGGTTTCACGCGACGTATCGACCCCCCGGCGGTACGAGAGTCGCTCACTTGGATGATCTAATCGATCAGGAGAGCCGATGGTTGAATCCACTTAGAAGAGCAGCTCCTTCATAAAGAATCACATGGCTGTCCTGTTAGAGACCCCCTCCTCCCACCTTGACATCAGACCCCCCCTCCGCCATAGAAGTTGGCGGCAGATCCGTGCTCCGACATGCTGGAATCAGAAACGTCCGGCGTCCCGCTGTCAGTCTGGCAGCCGTCCTCTTCATCAGGTGGTGCAGTGCGACGAGGCAACAGCCTGAGAAATCCACAGTTTGCAGGAGGAGGTGGGGGGGAGTTGGTGGGGGGGGGTGTTTAGACTAGGTCGAGGCAGGAAACAGGCTGCTCATCCGTCCTGGTGCCTCTTGGTTTCATAACTGCTCCTTGTGTCCAGTGGAAGTCCAGTGAGCTGGACTCAGAGCGAGGTGCAGGACCAGGACCAGGACCTGGTCCTCCGTCAGCAGACTTATGTCACAAGCAGATGTGCAGCACATCTGGAGTTAAAGGATGGTTCAGAGCATCACGACCAGAGAATCCACCTCCCACATCACCCTAAAAACAAAGAAACTGAGGGATGGGGAGGAGAGAAAAAAAGGCGGGGGGGTTGCAGGGCGTCTCCGGTGGAAGCGAGGCTCCCTCAGACGAGCGTGACTGGACTGATCCGATTGATCCGCTGCGAGGGCTTGCTAGTCCATGAGCTTGCATGTGTGGCTGCAGGCTTGAGCGGTTCCCCGGTCAGCTGTGGCAGCCTCCCAGCATGCACCCCCCCTCCCCCCCACCGGTGCATCTGGGGCTCCGAGGCCTGCTGAGGAGGAAAAGCCGGGGGCTCCAGTGGCGGCGGGCTGCCCGGATACACCTCTCCCTCGACGGTCGGCGTTGCTCTGCCGTATCCCTCGCTCGCACACGCCGGCGGAGGCAGAGCGACGCTTTTATCTGCCGGCTGCTGCAGCTTCACGCTCGGCTCTGCGAGATCCCTCATCCGCCCCTCCCTGCTTGGCTCGCCGCCTCCTCCAATCAGCTGCCTCGTTCCTCCTCGCTCTCCCTCTCCCTCTCTAGCTCTCTCTGCCTCTCCATCTATCTCCCTCCCTCCCTCCCTCTCTCTCTGGGCTGTTAGAGAGCAGCTTTCTCTGGCACAAACACACACTTGACCCGAAAGCTTCCCTGAATAAAACACACAGAACCGTCAGCAGTGGATCGAAGGATAAATGAGAAGCAGGTCCATCCTCTCACCCGTCCATGAGGCCACAGGTTGTGACGGACTGCTCAGAAAACTACACTTCCCAAGATCCTCAGCCATTTCCACCTCTGAAACAGTTATGCAAGAGGACACCCCCCTCCCTCTTCTCCATACCTGTCAAGTCTCCCGTATTTCACCCCTCTTTCCGCCATCGTCCTGTATTAGTATTTCCCGTTTTATAATATAATAATTTTTAAACTGCAAACTAAATTGTCACTAACCTCATGAGAACTGCCACTTGCTGTAGCCTGGGTGGCAGTTCTCACGAGGTCAGTGGCGACAACTGGAACAAACTCGGAACAATAAATCAGAGAGATGGATGGATGTAACGAGAGAGAAGACATTTCTGCTAAAAAAGCGAAGACCTCGTGTAAATATCTCTAAAAATGGGAAACCAAAGTTATTTTCCTAAAGAGGAGCAGGGTGGAGACAGTTACGCATTCAGAAAGATTTATAACTGCGATATTAGTGTCTCTCACGGGGGGAAGGACCAATGTCCATGAGCAGCACCAGCGCTGTGTAACCAGTCAGTGAAGGCCAGAGCCTCATGAGTGAAAGGACAAAAAATAAAATGTAAATGTTTCACTTGAAGACAATCGATGTTTAAATAAACTGAATATATCTAAAATAAATAAATGTGCTTTAATTCCCTGATCCAGGCTCTATTATAGGAATTACATAGATGGGAATGTCCACAGCATTTAAACAAAGGTAGAACTATCAGATTCTGAGCACATAATTTGTAGTTTGTAAGTGGTTGACAGCTAGTTATTTAGGATTTCTTGTAAATCTGTCTTAAAATGTAATACTAGATCTGGGGTGGCCTGGTGGGACGGCTGGCAGTGGAAAATTTCCCGTATTTTTAAATCCAAAACTTGACAGCTATGCTGCTACTCTCAAAGCCTCTGTAGGTGTCCGACCCACCACGACACAAACGCTCTCATATCCGATGCATGGGAGCCATGAATGGACGCCGTGCTCGGCTGCGGTAAATCACCGTTAATCCAGCGCCAATGTGCAACAACAGAAGAGCACAATCGCGTGAATAAAACGGCCGGACCGGCGGGAGGGAAGCGCTCATCGGCTTGCAGCTCTTTAGTGTGGCTGCAGGCCAGCGTGAGCTGCAACTTCCGTCTAAATCCAGCTTTTCATTGGGGGGGGACCAGAAGCTCTTCAGACATTTTATTTAGCGGCTCTCTTTGTTCATAAGAGTGTGTTTCACAGCTCTCGAACCTCTCAAATAAATAAATACAAACACGCCTCCCAGTTTTGCTACATGATGTGTAAATATATATAAATACTCTATATAAAAACAATGACTATTATTACATTTTCCTCGTGACTAAGTGGGACAAAACTATGTAGTACAAACCGTTGTTTGTACTACATAATACTAAAGATAAGTGCAGAGCTTGCTCTCCCATCCCGTATTTATTTATTTATGTAAAATGCTCCATGACGACGGCAAAGTTAATATCTACATGATAATTAAAACTAACTCCAGATTAATGGGCTGCTTTCATATTCTCTTTAACGTGACACCCTGCATTCAGCCGTCGGAGATGGTGATGGATCTGAATTAGCACCTCGGAGCAACACAACCTACCTGACTCCAGCTGATCTGCCTGAAAGCAGCTCAGTGAGCCAGGCAGGAATTTCTTCACCAGCTTGGAAATTAACTAAATGAAGGTAACAGAGACGTGCGGCATGCTCGGCCAATCAAGAGTTCAGCTGCAGGAATGATGACTTCCAGCAACTGAGGTTCAGCACTGTGAGAAACTGTGCTAAATGTTGACACCTGCTGGTCGAGCAGAGTTACTGCAGCCTGAGATAAATAAACTATTGTGGACTTCATCTCTGGATCTCTAATGTCATCTGGGAGGACTTATTTGGAGGAATTCAGGGGGAATGTGAAGGAAGAGATAGTAACAGACACCTCCTCTGTAACATACAGACTAACCATGACAAACATCAGCCCCTGGTCATGATGTCTGGAAGTGTTTTCTAGTACTTGCATGGAATAATAACAATCATCAAGGTCTTTATTCTAAAGCTGCTTGTGTGTGAATATGTGTAATATGTGACCCCTGACCTGGGACAACAACAATCACAGAAACAACAACACATGATATATTACACAGCCAGCAAACGGCCCGGTTTGTTTGTTCTGGAGGACGCAGATGTGTCCTAACACGAAGTCAAGGACAAAAGACATCAGCAAAGATGTCGGAGAGGCAACGACTGCTGCCCGTGGATGTAGTTGGGGTTATAATAAGGCCATTTCCACACTATATTAGGTGGAGAGAGTGGCGACGGGCTTTGCCTGTCCAAATGATTCACAGAGCTATGTGATCCTGGGTGACTGCCAGTGACTAATCAGCCTTGGTCCTCCAGACTGAGAGCGACTCGACTGACCCAGATAGATGAACTCCCGCTACAGAGTCCAGAGGTCGATGTCCAGGGGTACCATGGCCTCCTGGTCCTGGCTACATGGGTCACATACAGGGTTTCACCCCCCTGTGGGTCCCTGGAGGGTCAGCTGTAGAGCATTTTGGCCAAAAGTTGACGGATCGTGCACGAGTCTTGCATGCAACTTAACTCAAAAGGTTGCGAGGAGAAAGACTGTTTTGGTTTGATAAAACATGGCAGCAACGATCAACTTTGTGCACATGTATCTGAGTATTCTTCAGTTTTCTTATTCGTAACTGACCACATGGTCCAGGTGCTGTCACTAGGGGTAGGCAAAAATATCGATATGGCAATATATCGCGATACTTTTCCAGCCGATTCAATATCGATATTAAAAATTTGAATATCGATTTTTTTATTTTTATTTTTTTTCTTTTTTATCCCCGATTTTTTTCCCATTATATCACCCAGTGCTCCTACCTAAGTGACAGCCCTGCACTGAGCTCAGGTTTTATTTCACGTTTTATTTCATTTTATAATTTATTTTTTATATAACACAATTGCCTGTCCTTAAAAAATGAAAAATAATGGACAGAGGTTTATTTATTTATGGATTTATATCTATACTGACTGATCACTGTGCCTGTCCTTGGTTTTAGTACCATCTTTCTTGTGTTTATTATCATTTGCCACATAATTAAAGCAACCTCATACTAAATTTAATGTTAATTTCATATGATGTAAATAATATGAAAAACATATACAAATAAGTTGTAACTTTAGCTTGTATAGTTATAATAAAACATTGTTTTGACTCAGTTTGTCCCATGAATTGTCACTATAATCTGATGAACGTGCAACTCGGATTTTAAGATCCATCACTATCATCTGATGTACATATATACAACTTGGATTTTAAGATGTGTAATGCATTTTTAAATTTTTCGGTGAACTATGTAGAATATAATAATCGGGATATCGCATAATCGGGATATCGCAATGTGTATCGTATCGTGGCTCAAGTATCGTGATGCGTATCATATCGTGAGGTCCTTCCCAATACCCACCCCTAACCACAATGTGGTCTACAAGCTCTGCTCCTTCAATGCTGCTAGATGTTGTGCATCTTTTATCAGTCTGTTGTGGAGATTCACTCACATCTGCAGTCATCTGTTGGAGGAGCAGCATCAGAACCAGAGACTTGCAGAAACTGAACAAGATGCTTCAGAGAGCCATCTCGGCTCTGGAGCTTCTGGAGCTCATCAGCATGTGTTCAGTCAGAAGTTCTGCAGATCCGCTGCAGGAGACGCCGCCTGTCTCCAGCCACAATCATCTGCAATGACTCATTTCTTGGCGCGGGCTATTTTAAAAAGTATTTTGAGGTTCAGAAACGGCGGTAGAAAGGAATGAGAGCTGATTTCACCAATCCAACCACATGATGGAAAGAATGAGGTCACAAACACAAGCTGCTGAGCTGTGCTTCCTTTAAAGGTAGCATAAGTCACCCTCAGGGGTTTAGTGGGGAGCTCAGTCATCTGGGAGGAGTTTAGCCGAGTCACCGCTCCTTTGTAAGGAACCAGTGGAGGAGGCTCAGGCATCTGGTCAGGAGGAGACCTCAGGTCAGACCCAGGACTCTCTGGAGGGACGACATGCTCCCAGATGTTTGAGGAACGCTGCAGCGTCGCTGCCTTGATATTATTCTAACGAAACACTTCAGCTTCACATGTTGTTGAATTAAGTGGAGACAATATTTGGCTGCTTCCTGCAGAGCTGATAGTTTGTTGCACACTGAGACGAGCCAGCTGTTGGTGAACGCTGCCACAGCTGGCTGTCGCTTTAATGTCAACGGCATCCCGAGAGGAGGAAGTCAGGGTTCTGGGTTAGAAACTGCGTAGAATCACTCTTCTTACACCCCCCTCTCATGCTGAGTAAGTTAGATCCTCAGCGTTTCACGGGACACACAGACGGACAGATATCCCAGCACAGCAAACGGGCACCGACCTGGAAGTGGAGGATGATGGTCCAGATGAGCCCCAACGTCAGCTTGGGGTTCCCGTCAGTGATGTCATCGTTCCTGATATTTACAAGTTTGACCTGCGAGGACAGACGAGAGAGTTTATCAGAGGCAGTATTTACACAAACATTAGGACGTGTCAACACCTCGGGACTCGTGCATACCTGTCTCTGTTTGAGGAAGTCTAGCGCTATTTGCACATTCTGCAGTCGATGAAATCTCATTCGCCCCTTTTCTCTCGGCTGCAAGGAAACAAAGACGGAAGAAAAAAAACGTATCGTGAGCGAAGCAAGACATCAGAAAATCTCATTTAGTTCCAAACACAAGTGCAGAACAGTGAATCTGAATTGAGACAATTTCAGTCAGCAGTGCAGCGGAGCCCTAACAAAGAACTGTGGACCGGACCGAGCCGGCGTCGCATTAATCCTCTCATCAGACCGTTTTTTGTCTTTTCTTCACACGTGAGCAGACGCACAAACACTTAGCCGCATGTTTAGGTGGAGAAAAGAGAAAAATCACACACTTTTGCTGCAAAACGGATCAAAACGGTGCAGGATGCATGTGAGGGGTCCACGCAGGACGACCCGTCGCTGAGCGGGGGGGGTCGGTGGCAGACAAACCTTGTCACGTGTTAGATTGTGCACACTTGTGTCTCTTCAGCGTTAGTTTGCTGCTTTGAACTCATTAGGATGTTAAATCAAAAATATGCAAACAGGAAAACTCCAGTGTCTGATTGTTCTGACATCTCAGACTGTGGCGTGTCGAGTTCATGCAGGAAAGCTGAACTCTGTTGAGTGGAAACATCTGTCAGCCCATCCCATAATCTGATGTCTCTCCATCCGTCGGAGCGGAGGAGAAGATGCCAAACAGAGGTGGAGCTGCGGTGTTGTCACCCAACAGAGACGGTGATGTCACAGCACGCTCATGCGGCCTCACAGCGCCCCCTGCTGGGCGGGGGCTGAAGCTGCGGTGGGTGGGGTCGGAGGTGGGGGGGTGCTACATACTCCCTGAGCTCCTTCCTCCTCCTCCTGCTCCTCCCCTCCCAGCGGGATGAGGGGGGGCGCCCGCAGGGTGTACACTCTTTTCTGTGGGGGGCCACTCCGCTGTTGCTATAGTAACGGAAGGGTGGAAATGCACAAGAAACAGAGGGAGGGAAAAGGAAAGAGAGATGTAATGAGAGAATCGTAGTACCAGAGAATGAGAAAAAGAAGGACCAGAGAAATAAAAAAAAAAGGAAGAGTGTGAGAGTGGAGGTTGACATGAGATGGAGATCTGACGAGTCCACAACTCGCCCCCCCGAGGGACACTGGTGACACCTCTGTGATTCTGCAAATGAATGAATGGATCTGGGAGCATCGGAGGTAAAGGTGCACACAACCCCTTGTTTATTCACAGGGAAAAAGGTCGACAGCAAGTCGGGCTTTTCTTCAGTTTTGTACATAAATACTGGTAACACAGCTGCAGCAGGGTTGCAACGAGCTCAGCAGCATCACTTTTCTAGCACTTCAGACTCCGTTCACCTCTCCCACGTCTGTTACACGACGTAAACTGATCAAATGTTTTATCTGAAGGAGGAACCTCTGACACGCCGTGACGTCAGGATTCAGCAGACGTATGAGGAGACCCACTGGGCCGGCTAACGTAGCTAACGTAGCTAACGAAGCTCTGGTTTAACACGGTAAAGACCTAGAGCTAAACTCGAGGTTGAACCTGACCCGTCAGAGAAAAGACAGGTTCAGCTTCGGTTTCTGACCCTTTTTCAGTATATAACTTTAATCAGTATACAGGACTGTCTCAGAAAATTAGAATATTGTGATAAAGTCCTTTATTTTCTGTAATGCAAAAATGTCATACATTCTGGATTCATTACAAATCAACTGAAATATTGCAAGCCTTTTATTATTTTAATATTGCTGATCATGGTTTACAGCTTAAGAAAACTCAAATATCCTATCTCAAAAAATGTGAATATTCTGGGAATCTTAAATCTTAAACTGTAAGCCATGATCAGCAATATTAAAATAATAAAAGGCTTGCAATATTTCAGTTGATTTGTAATGAATCCAGAATGTATGACATTTTTGTTTTTTTTAATTGCATTACAGAAAATAAAGAACTTTATCACAATATTCTAATTTTCTGACACAGTCCTGTATTTGAAAGGAACATTTTGAAATCTTGAAAACAAGATTTCACATCCATCAAAAAGAAAAAGAAAAAAACTAAAACAAAAAATAAAAAAGGCCTTGTTCTGACTCTTGATGTCGTTAAAGTATCTGAAAGGGAGCTAATGTGACGACTGCACCTCGGCCATCCGACTAATCACTCAGTCTGGATCATCCTGAACTCCCAGTAACTGAACCGACACTTAAAGAGCTGCTTTGTAACACACTGACGCAGAAATCAGCAGATCCCAGCAGATCCCGGCAGCATCGACGAGCGATGGATGTCAGCGGTACGATGCTGCGGTTAAACCTGAAGCCACATGGCAGCAGTACTGGGGTTCAAGGTGCCAAAGGAGCTTCACAAACGTCAGGTTACCATAACGACGATGCATTTGGCCCACCGTTGTCTCTTCCGTCTTTGCTGACTCATGTGATGACGAAGATTAATACCAGGCGTAAACAAACTAATTCCCAAAAATGAAATTGAAATCCTAGACTTCACAGTTCTGCGAAATAGCTGAACCCCATCCAAATCGAGATGCATTGTGGGAGATGTCATTATGGCTCATACTTATTTCCAGAACAGTCCAGGTGGATGAGGATCTGTGCGTGTTCTGGCGGGCTGGTTCTGGCCCGTGGCACTTGGGATTGACATGTTTTATTCTGCTGTCCTGTCAGGTTGCATCACACAGGTGAGTGAACGCAGCCCCATCAGCTGGTCTCCTCCATCTGTGTGTGTGTGTGTGTGTGTGTGTGTGTGTGTGTGTGTGTGTGTGTGTGTGTGTGTGTGTGTGTGTGTGTGTGTGTGTGTGTGTGTGTGTGTGAGAGAGAGGACAGAGTCAGCAGCTTGCTCGTCTGGACCTGCGGCACTTTGCTGTCCGAGTGTTTCATCAGCATCTTACATCATCAGGCCGCTGAAGGACAGCTGCTGATCCCACGTTTCCGCTTTGGTGCCTGCTGACCTCGACAGACTCACCTGAATATTTCAGGACTTTAACCCCCCCCCCCCCCCCGAACTGTTACGCAACCCTCCCAGGACTAGGATGCTAGGGCTGGGCGATATGGAACAAAAGTCATATCTCGATATTTTCTAGCTGAATGGCGATACTCGATATATATCTCTATTTTTTCTGTGCCTTAATTGGGGTTTCCCCCAAAGCATTATAGCATAGCATCTCTGTTAGCTTCATTTTTTCTGAGGCAAACCCTTAAAAAAACAGTCAGTTTTAATACAAAGCCTCGTGCCAAATGTCACACAGGTTCCTTTATTAACAGAGGTCTGCACAATATGTATAAAACAAATGAAATAAAAATAAACTGCCTGCATATATAGAATAAAAATGCTTCTTGAATAAAATAAAACAAATATCCCTTTCCTGCATAACAATTAAATTAAAATACACTGTGCAATTAATACAATGTAGACAGTAACAGGCAGACTTTTCCACTGAGGTTGACAGTTGTGCAAATAACAAAACATTTGTGCAAATCTCAAATAAAACATTCAAGTCAATTTGTCACAAAATAAGCTATATTTCGTACCATATCGCGTTTGAAAATATATCGATATATATTAAAATCTCGATATATCGCCCAGCCCTAGTGGATGCGGTGAGGCGGTGTGTGTTCGTACCAGCGTGACTCCAGAGAGGACCTCCAGCAGGGAGATCAGGTTGTGTCCATCCCTCAGGTCCTCGTACAGGTCTGTGATGTGCTTCCTCACCTGCGGGGGGGGACAGGAGGACAAAAACAAAAAGTTAAATCCACCCTTCAGCCACCCTTGTGCTGACATCTGTCAGCCCGGTTCCACAGCTGACATGGCCGGCAGCAGCGGTTGCCATGCCAACAGAGACGGAGCACCAGCTGTGGCCTCTTGACTCTGTTGTCACAACAATGTTTCCACAACCAGTGGGGTGGGGGGGCATGGGGGGGCAACGCTGCCTCCGGTGGCGGCTGCTGACACGGTGACTCAGCAGCCTGATCAGCAACAACGCTCGCTCTGTTTCAGACGGAGGGACGGGCCGAGACCGGGACATAACGGATCAGCCGAGCAGTGAAAAGTGAATTATGGATTACCAGGAAAAAGGAAACTACAGAGAAAAGATCTAATTATATAACTGACGTTTTCTCATATGTGTAATGGACCAAATAATTCAGAATAAATAACATCTTTTTAAAGTCTTTCCAGCTTGATATTTTTTAATAAATAAAAGCATTTCAGCAGGAGGATTTTATTTTATTTTTTAAATGAGAGACAGAAGCTGGCGTGCAACAAAGGTCAAACTTTCCCCACAAAGACATTTGTCCACTTGCATCACATCACTGAAAGCTGCACTACCAGAACCGACCAGCAGAGGGAGAGACGGGCGCAACAGCTGGGTCAAGGGATGTTTCTCCAGCTGACCCCGGTGTCATACTGTCAACAATATCCACTACACATCTGGATGTTAATATAATCATGATCCTCACTTTTCTGAAGCCTCGTCTACAAGTATAAATAAAAATGATCAGTCCTGAGCAACATCTTGTGGAAATTGTCTCCTCTTTCCCGTCTGTTGCAGCCTCCCTTTGTTTGGGGAACGTCAGCTGCTCTCTGTGAGTGAGACGATGGAGAAAGTGTTAATTAGACGACCGGGAAGGAGGCGCGGGTTCAGCGCCTCACTTTGTCTAATTGTGCCTCATTATGTCAGCTTGTGTTTGGTTTCCAGTCAGTTCAGAGGGACGAAGGAGGAGGACGTGGTTACTGGAAGTTCACCAGATGAACTGGCTTAAACCCAAACACTACAAATAAATACTAAATTCTTACTGTAGAAGCAGGTCAACTACTCTTCCTCCTCTCATCAGAGATGTTCTGATATCGTACTTTCCCTCCAAATTACTGCTCCAACCGTTCAATTATGAAGTAAAACTTTTCAATGTTTATCCAGCACGATTGACCCTCCGTCAAGCCCCGCCCCCGTTGCTAGGTCGGACAACTGTCATCTCTGCCATCCACTTCCAATGCAAAAACTGGGTTTTACGTCACTTTATTTCTAATTATTGGACCAAAGAAAATCAACAGAAACTAGATATAAATAAAAAGGAACACTTCGGGTACCGTGGAGTTTAAAAAACAGGTTTTCGGCGAAAACAAGATATTTTGATTCGTTTAGCTGATAGCACGGTGGAAGGTCCACATAGCTTCATCCAAAACTGACATTTTTCGTAATTTTGGGATAAAATGTATTTCTGTGATTCTCTCTTTTACCAGTGCCGAGCACACCGCTTAACCATTTTAAGATAAATTAAAAAAAACAGGCTTTCACGGTTGTAGCTATGGGTTGTAGCTGCTGCCGAGCTGACTTTGTTTTTTGCAGTACGGATCGGATTTCTGCCAGTTTGGGGATAAAAGATACTCTGCACCCTCACAACATTACAAGTGTTCCTCTTTACTAATACAAAGTTTTAAAAAAAAATAATCCAGTGATTGAAATGTTGATACAAGGCAAGTAAAAACTACACTTTTTCCATTGATGTGAATGAGAGAGATGGCCGTTTGGTCCAACGGAGCAACGGAGGATGATGTTTCTGATTGGTCAGTCAGGAACCAATCAGAACGCTGACAGAACGCTGACAAAAGGGTCAATTGTACAATTTTCCCTCAACTGATGCAGATTTCCAGCATTTTGGGGGGATTTCTCTTGTTTCTGGAAAGCTAAGTCCACACCGGCTGCTGCGGCTCCGCCGTGCTCCCTTCAAGTCCTCATGACCTTTGACCTGGAGGCTCCTGAATAGGGGTGGGTATTGGGAAGGACCTCACGATACGATACGCATCACGATACTTGAGCCACGATACGATACACATTGCGATATCCCGATTATGCGATATCCCGATTATTATATTCTACATAGTTCACCGAAAAATTTAAAAATGCATTACACATCTTAAAATCCAAGTTGTATATATGTCAGATGATATATGTATGTACATCAGATGATAGTGATGGATCTTAAAATCCAAGTTGCACGTTCATCAGATTATAGTGACAATTCATGGGACAAACTGAGTCAAAACAATGTTTTATTATAACTATACAATCTAAAGTTACAACATATTTGTATATGTTTTTCATATTATTTACATCATATGAAATTAACATTAAATTTAGTATGAGGTTGCTTTAATTATGTGGCAAATGATAATAAACACAAGAAAGATGGGTACTAAAACCAAGGACAGGCACAGTGATCAGTCAGTATAGATATAAATCCATGAATAAATAAACCTCTTTCCATTTTTTAAGGACAGGCAATTGTGTTATATAAAAAATAAATTATAAAATGAAATAAAACGTGAAATAAAACCGGAGCTCAGTGCAGGGCCCTCCCAGGGTTGGTAGAGAGTGGCAATGCCCAGGACTGTCACTTAGGTAGGAGCACTGGGTGATATAATGGGAAAAAAATCATGGATAAAAAATATTAAAAAAAAAAAAAAAAAAAAAAAAAAAAAAAAAAATCAATATTCAAATTTTGAATATCGATATTGAATCGGCTGGAAAAGTATCGCGATATATTGCCATATCGATATTTTTGCCCACCCCTACTCCTGAGCCACTTGTTTTACATCTGGCAGTATTTGTGGAAACCGCATCCTTGCATGTGGAGCGTCCCGGTGCATGACACCACCACATCACCTACATGATGCCGATACCAGACGGCAGAACCAGCACATCTCACTGCTTCTCCACCCGCCGACTCAGAGACCCCTCCACACACACAACAATGTGTTCGCACCTGAGCATGAAGTAACACCAGACTGGAGACTCGGAGCAAACGAGGTGAGCGGCGACGACGTCACCTGGCAGGTAGCTGAGAGTCTCCGTCCTCCCTTTTCTTTCAGGTGTTTTTTTTGCCTCTTTCTCTTCATAATCTTTTTCTATTTTCGTCCAATATTTAACTTTAATCTCAGCTGCAAGGGTGGAGATTTAGAGGGTGGAGGTTTACAGAATCATCGGTTGTGGCAGGAAGCCTGAGTCAGTTTGAGACGTCACTTCTTTATTTCACTAAACATCAGAAGCTTTTATTATTCTCTCTTTCCTCCGAGTCACGACCAGTGTTGGGGTAGTTACTCAAAAAAAGTAATCCATTAAATATTACTAGTTACTTTTAAAAAAAGTAATCCCTTACACTACTTAGTTACTGGTTGCTGAAAGTAACTAGTTACATTACTAGTTACATTACTCCGTAATATCACCTGAGCTGCACCATAACTCGATTGCCAATGAACAACATTTACAGGACTGTCTCAGAGATTAGAATATTGTGATTTTCTGTAATGCAATTACAAAAACAAAATTGTCACACATTCTCGATTCATTACAAATCAACTGAAATATTGCAAGCCTTTTATTATTTTAATATTGCTGATCATGGCTTACAGCTTAAGAAAACTCAAATATCCTATCTCAAAAAATTAGAATATTCTGGGAATCTTAATCTTAAACTGTAAGCCAAAATCAGCAATATTAAAATAATAAAAGGCTTGCAATATTTCAGTTGATTTGTAATGAATCCAGAATGGATGACATTTTAGTTTTTTTTTTTTTTAAATTGCATAACAGAAAATAAAGAACTTTATCAAAATATTCAAATTTTCTGAGACAGTCCTGTAGTTGGAACGTTATTACTGCAGTGCCCAGATCAGCACCAGAAGTCCCGTCAAATCCCGTAAAATCCTGTAAAATCACGTTAAAGGCGGATTTCTGCGTTACACCAACGCAGACCTTACGGCGTAGGGCAAGCGGCGACACGCACCGTACGGTGTGTGTCGCCGCGTACCCTACGCCGTAGGCACTGCGTCGATTTAACGCGGAACCATAAATCAGCCTCAAGTCAGACAAGTGTTGCAGCGCAACGCGTGAAGACGCATGAAAGGCAAGTTTGATTTTCTTTTCTGTTCTCCCGTTCTACATGTAGCTGAAAAGCTTAAAGTAACTAAAGTAACGTATTTTTTCTTGTCTTAGAGTAACTATAACGGGATTACCCAAATTACAACTGTAACGCGTTACATTACTGCGTTACTGGCGAATGTAATCTCGTTACAGTAACGCGTTACTTTGTTACTTTGTAACGCGTTACACCCAACACTGGTCACGACAAACGTAAATAGTTCGGATCAGACCCACATCTACACAGACTTGCTGGTGGAACATCTGGATCTCCAGGCGACACTTTCCTCGACGTCCCCTTAGCTCCACTTACGGCAAATCTAAACGCATCAGTGTACATTTTACCATATCTTCTATTCTCTTCAACCACTACGGCTGGCGGTAAACGATTATTTTTAAAACGATTAATCGGGCGATTATTTTATTTATTACTCGACTAATCTAATGAGTAATTGGACGATTATTCTAACGATTATTTTGTCTGTTGTTCGAGTAATAAATCGGACAACAGATCGACTAATAATAATAATGATGATCATTTTCTTTTGCAAAGAAAATAAAAATATAAAATAAAAAAGCCAACCTGTTTACTTTAACAGTCCAACAAAAATCTTTACCAAATTACAAGATTAAAAAAATGCAGTGCAAATTACCCTTTTAACAGTGTTAAAAATACCACGTTAAAAATAATATATTTGGATAAAACATATCCATATCCAAGCATATATTTTGCTATTATTATCCGCCCACGAGAGACGGGGGGGACGGGGGGGACTCTGCTCTGCTCAAGATGCTCCAGCATCGCTGGTCTGGTATCAACTCCAAAAGGCATTTGGGACTAAATTTAAAGTATTAATTCATTTAATTTAAAGATACTTTTGATGACTTAGGGCTGTTTTTTGGGGCTTTTTGCAGGACTTTGTTGGGCTGTGAGGAGGTCGCAGTCTCAGTCTCATTCTGCAAAAAACTGTTTGTTTTGGGTGACGTCAACAAAAAAATGACAGACGATATTTTGAAGTTGACGCATCGCTACAGGTCTGTCGTCCCCGGGTGGTCTCCTCCTCTTCCTCCTCCTCCTCCTGCCTGGCAGCTCCGCCTCTAGCATCCTTCCAACAGTGTATTCACATCCCTCCTCTCTTTCTTCTGATGTTTCCTCATCCCGTCATCCTTCCTTCATCACCTCTGAGGAATAATCAACCTCCAGCTCTGCTCTACTTTTCTGTCACCCCAGTTCCTCCGTGGACGCTCTGTTGTAGACACTCTAACGCTACAAAGACACCTTCCTCTGACCTTCCTGAAGCCTGTGAAGTACTTCCTGGATTCAGATATTACAGAAGGTTAAAGATACGAGTGCAGCTTTGATATGAAACCACAGTGAAGCTCCAGCAGCTAAAAAGCGGGCCTCGCCTCTGCCGGCTGCTCTCGCTCTTTATCTCTGACCTACATTTCCAGCCAGCGGTTGGTCCAGCGCCGCCAGCTGATACCGAGCTCCGTTTTCAGGGTGGGCCGTGACGACAGTTGCTCCAGAGTTATGGGGTCAGACGGACGCTTCCTCGCCAGGTCATGTGACCGAAATACCCTGCATTCCCTTTCTCCTCAGAAACCCAGCGCCTGCGTGAGTGACAAGTGATACGACCCACTGTCCTTCACGGATCCGACAGAAACATGGGAGAACACGTGAGGAAAAAGACCGCCGTCGGTAATAAACCAATGCTTCCCTCCATCTTTAGGGATGATTTATACATATAAAATAAAAGAGATGACAATCTTATTCTTTATTTACTTCATCAAACTTGAGCCAAAAAAAGTTCTGCAAGTATCTGAAGTCAAAGAGCAAGCTTTCACCTTTCATCAAAACATGAGCTTTCTGCTAAACTGACATGGCATTGTTTGCAGTTTCTCTAGACTTTGATTCAGCAGTTCTTCCTGTACCGAGATATTTGGAGATCTGACAGATCCGGTTCATCCACCATCTTTTTGTTAATGCACCAACTGTTTAACCATCGTGCTCTCGTTTCCAAGGCTGGACCTCAACACTGACGTATCCTGACATTCAGTTTTCAGACACCTGAAAGCGACAGACCCAAACTTGCAAATTGCAAAAGAAAGAACGAAGAAAAAAGTGAATATCTGCTAATCTTGAAAAGCTTTGCGGTAACCTAGCAACTGCCGCCCTACAAGGACACATTTAACAAGTGTCAACCTCAAGGAAACCACTGAATAACTAAAAAGCAAAAGAGGAAGCGTGATGGGACAGATGCTCATCCATCGATGTGATTAAGCTGTTTAACTCCTTGATCAGATCAGTGGCAGGAGATGAATCCCAGAGGCAGAATGTCATCTGCTGAATCTGAATTGTGTAATTTCCTGTGCAGCAGCAGTTAATCTGGCAGGACAGATCTTTACTGAAGCCATTACTCTGCCCCCGATAGTTCCCTTACAAGACTTTTTCAGCTCGTGGACTTTCAAACATCTTCTCCAAGAACTCTGAACTCATAATCGTCCATGCAGAAGAAGAGCAGCACCGGGATCACAAACTGAAACCCGCCAACGTTTTATTTTGAAGCTCCCGTAAAAAAAACCCAAAATAAACAAGAATCTGAACGCAGCACAAACCTTGATGAGATGCTTGTTGACCCATTTTGTGAAGGTTTTCTTCTGCACCCGGTCCCGCTCATCTGAGGAGAAAAGAGAGAGAAAGAGGAAGGAGGTCAATGACGTTCCAGTTAATCCAGCAAGCCGACGTTGCGCGTATGAGCCCGGTAATGATGCTCCAGGAGCTTCTGGAAGTTTCATTTGGATTTGAAGGAGTTTAAGAAAACTAAAGTTCCTGTTTCTGGCTCACACACACTTGCAGTCACACATTTTCACTTCATGAAGAGGAACTGATCACTGGGGTGGTCGGGTCAACGCCGCGGCACACGTGTGTTTCATGCTCAGCACTGGCTAACCAACACTCATCCTGTTCTTGGAAAACGCCCCAGGTCTCCGTGAGAACATAAATGCAGCAAGAAATTACCAAAAACTAGGAAAGAACAAATACACGAGCAAATCAAAGCTCACAACAACATGAATTTATATAAATTTACTGGAAAACGACTTTATGACATCACAAGCTGACTGAACACCATCACATCCGTTCAGACGGGACAGAAAAATGAAAATCACATTAATCAAACATGCACTGATGTCTAATCAATATTTTGTACTGAAACTGCAGCAGCAGGGGAACTAAGCTTTTTGTATAGCTCCGCCCCCAATACCCCCCCTCCTCCAGAGACCGGTGGACTAACTGGTGGACCTGGGTCTCCCACATGTTTCCTGTGGGCCCTCATACATCCACGGCCCCTGACCTCAGCACCGGCGCCCCACAGGGCCGTGTGCTGAGCCCCCTGTTCAACACCCATGACTGCCCCCCCACCTACAACACTATCACCGTCGTCAGATTGCATGGCGAGGGTGGTGGACTCCTGTTTCCTGGGGCGTGAACACCTCTGAGCTACACGAGGCCCAGCAGAGGCTGAACTTCCTGAGGTACCGAGGCAGAACTTCTCAAAGACAGCTGGCGTCCCATCGGTGCTCCGTCGAGAGCTTCTGAACCTGCTGCATTTGCATGTTGCAGCAGCTGCACGGTAGCTCGGAGGAAGGTGCTCCCGAGGGTCGTCAGAACGACTCTGGGGACTGACGCCCCTCTGCAAACTCTAGAAGGATGGCACGCCTCCCCCCCCAACAGCTCGTCAAGGCAGCATCATTACTGAGATACATTTTCTTTAGCAGGATACAGGATTGCCTTTGTATCTAATCTGTACGTCCAGTTTCTTAAATCCTTTTCTGAATAAATAACTAATTAAACAGATGCATCCACTCTTCAGTGAATGATTCTCTTTGCTGGTTTAACTTTCTTTGTAATTGCTGACTAGTCTGACATCACCTTCCAGCTAAGCCGCGCTTTTTGTTTGTTTTTCTGCTCCGTTGGAGCCGCTGATACGAAACAGGTCACCTTGTTCTTTACGTGACATCAACTTGCCCTGATGTTTACTGTATTTGAACTCAGATTCTCAATGTCACTAAACATTGCTGCTTCTTCTTCTTCCTGTCCCTCGTTCGTTTCTAAATATTACAGATTAGTCGTTTCCGTCGTGCTTGAGGCGAGGTGTGATCTGCGGGCCGGAGGAGTGAAGCGGGCCGACCAGGAATAGAGCCTGAAGCTGAGCCTCAGCCGTGTTATCTCCTCTCCCCCCCGCCTCACGGCTTTCCTCTGCCAACGTTGGCCCCGGAGAAAACCCAGACCCACATCCAGATCTGTCTTCCTGCCATTCATTCAAATATCTGACATTGTGGCGGTCAAACCGTCTTTATCTAACTAACCAGGTCACATGTTCCTCCAGATGAGCACGAGGAGGAATTCAAGCTGGCAGGACAGGAAGGTAAAATAAATCATGCCTCCAGATCAAAAATATTCCCAGATATAAATAAAATGAGTCTCCAGATCGACGACTGGATTGGGATCATCTACGAGATCTATGTTATGGAGAAGATCTCTTCCTCCCTCAAGGTTGAGAAAGAAAACTTTGATAAGATCTGGTCCAAATGGACTGAGTATGTGAAACCAATCACATCTGATTTCATGTGAACTATTTTTTTATGTGATGTAATGATTGTAAACATGGGTGCGCTCCCTGGTTTTGTTTTTATATTTTTTTTTATTTTTCTGTATTGTTTTTGATTACTGTTCATAAAAAATGCCTGGAGGACAGTAGGGACAAAATCATTTAAGTTAAAGATTGAATGTAAAAACGTGTAAGATGGAATACTGCTGTTCTAAATAAAAGGAGAATAAAAAAATAAAAAAAGAGTCTCCAGAAACAAAATCAATGAGCTAAAGAGACAGATGACGATTTTCCCTCCCAGCCAATCAGGCTGCATGTTTACTGGTTGTCATGGCAAAGATGCGGGTATCACTTCCCTCTCTTACACCTGCATAAACTAACCTTCTGAGATGGAGATTTGCTTTAAGGATAAACAGGAATCAAATTTGTCATGTGGTTAAAGGTCAGAGTTGCAGACACACCCAAGTGCACTTGAAGGGAAAAACTGAACAAGAACAAACTGTTGAACCCGCTTTTGCAATACAGTTTCACCACGACACACCTCCCTCCGCAAACCTGCCGGAGTAGCTGAGCGGGTTGACTCGGAGGAAACACCCGCCTTGGCCCCGACAACCCGGATGTGTCATGAATCTGTGACCAGACGTGTCACCACATTTACCAGAGCTGGAGGCGAGGGAGTGAATGACAGCCACAGAAAGGTTTTTCTACAGAGGAGAGCTCTGTTAGGCTGCACACACCCCCCCCCCTCTCCTCCACGTCGTATAAAGGTGCTTTCAAACGCTGATGATGTAACCTCCTCAGCATGAGAGGGGAGTGTAGGAAGTAAAGTTACTTTTGTCAACAAAAATTATGACTAAATATTGTCGTCAACGAACCTTTAACACCTGAGGAAAATGAGGCGAGACGCAACAAAAATGCTGGTCATGTTTCAATAACGATAATAAAATATGTAATGCTAAAATGTGTCTTCATTTTCGTTGACCAAAACCAGACGAAATGCAAAACCAAAGATGCTTAATCTCCATGTTTTCAGTAGTTTCCTCTGGTTTAGTTCTGCTGCTGGGTGACGTCACATCCTCAATCCCAGTCGCTGCCCGCGGGGAATCAGATCCAGAAGATGCAGCTGCAGAGTTAGAGGCTGATGCCGTTAACGCAGAACTCTAGGTTCACGTCAATTAAAAACAAAGTAACATAGAGAAACGCAGGGATCTGCTCTGGGGCTGGAGAAGGAGAACCATCTTTGGAGACACTTTCCTACATAGATGTGGAAAAAAAAACCCAATGTGTCTTTGAAGAAGAAAAAGACGGGGAGAAATGGAGAAAAATAAACATGTTGTAAACTCAAATTAGAGTCTTCTGTATCAGGAATGAATGTATTCTTGAGTCTATAAGGTAACAATAATATAATAAGATAACATTGTTTGAATTGTAAATTGGGTTTGGCTAAATACAGTCTTTGACTAAAACTAGACTAAAATGGTCCTGGACAATTCTGACTAAAGTGCTCAGACTTTTAGTCGACGGAAACTTGACAAACTTGAAACATGACTAAAATTAATAAAACTCAAATGATAGCTTGACCCAAAGGCTGGACTAAAACTAAAACAGGCTGCCAACAACAACACCACCACTGTCTAACCACAACAACACTTCCACCCACGGGGATCAACGGAGGTACAGCTGCTCTCGTCGTCGCCGTGCGTGCAGCAGTTCAAACGCGGCGTTAGGAAGCACGTGGCAGCGGGAGGCGATCGTAAACAGACCCCCGCCCACCTGCCGGGACGCACACTAACCTGCACAGCACATGAGCGAGTACAGGTGCGCGTTGAGATGACCTTCGTTCCGGTAGTCGGGCCACATTAGTGCACCGCGGTGCCGCTTCTCTCCCTCTTTCACTCTCTCTCTGCTCAGGGCTTCATTCGGCGCCACGGGAGAATTAATCCACGGCAGAAGTCAGATAATAATAGCAGCAGGACGTCAGTGGCAGCGACACGCCTCCCGAGCGGCTGCCGGGGCGAGCGCCGCCCGGCGTGAGTCAGGTTCACCTCCCCGTGGTTTGGGCCGCTGTCAGTCGGTCCGTCTCCTGCAGCAGCTGTCCCACGTGTGAGTGTCAGAGTCAGCGGTGGCAGCGGCGGCTCCTCCCCCCCGCGGCTGAGCTCCACTTCCTCCCCCGTTCCCAGGCCGCGGCTCTGCAGAGCTGAGGGGCGCACGGCTCTCTGCTGACTTGTCCTGGGGGGGGGGCTGGTCTTTCAGGTCTGACGGCGTTTCCCTGAACGCCCGTGTCTGCTCTGAGTGATGTAATCCACTCGGGCTTTGGAAAACACAGAAGTGTTCAAACAAACACGAGCTTGTTCTGCAGAAAACACACACATGGATGACACGAGCCAGACACAGCAGCAGCAGCTCCGTTTCCCTTGTTTCCTCGGCTCCTTTCACAGGTTTCCTCTCCTTAAGAGGCAAACAACACTGCTGCCTCTTGATTAGATCAGTAGCTTTACTAGGAAAACAGAAGAAGAGGTCGGGACGGACTTTGGTCCTTTGGTCCCATGGAGAGAAGGCTGGGCAGCACTTGTGACGCGATGTAATTTAATTGCGAAACTGCAGGAAGTCCGAGCCGAGAGGCACCGGGGTTGATGACGGAGTAATATGCCTGGCTCAGATCCAGATTTATGCTTTCCAGGCAGAGACGTAAGCACCGTCGCGGCCGGCCGAATCGCACGCTGCTATGAAACGTCTCTCCCTTCCCGCCGCTCTGAGCTCTGACATCGCTGCGCTCAAACTTTGTAGAGAATCTTGTGAATAATTTCTGGCGAGGCGTGGAGGAGAGGCCGAGCGCCTGCGGCGCCGGAGACTCGGCATTAGAGCGTCCAGGTGAGCACACACCTGACCAGACCGGACTGTCTGGTCACAACGAGCTCAGACGGAGGAACGCCGGCCTCCTCCTCCTCCTCCTCCTCCTCCGTCGTCGTCGTTACTCTTACATCCTTTTCGTCTTTGCTCCCTTTCCCCGTCAGGTTCTTCTCCTCCTTCATTCAGCGGCGGATCTCTCCTCCTCTTCCTGTATCCAAGAGACCATCAACACTAAAAATACCAGACGGAGCTTACGCCTCTAATACCGCGCAACATGCTTATCCCTCGCTCCCTCCTTCTCTCCCATTTTCACCTCTAATCTGCCCCGGCCTCTCCTCCTCCTCCTCCTCCTTCTCCTCGTCTTCCACTGTTCTGCCTTTCTCCTCCTGTGATGAGATTACCATTATGAGTGGGAGGGATGTCTCCGAGTGTCCCCGTTCCTCTAATAGCCCGGCGCAAAGAGAAAGGGAGCGTGAACGACTCTGCGTGTTGTCATCCTCCTCTTTCACTTTCTCTTTTGGTCCTGCTGCAGACGAGTTGGTTCCCAGGGTCCATTTGTTCCTTCTGCCTGGCACCGGCCTCCACGTCTTCGTCTCTGCCCAGTTCCCTCCTCCTCCTCTCCCAGAGATATTTTAGGAGGAAACACTTGCATCAAGAATTGAAACGATAAAAGTTCGAGTCGTAGACTTCTAAAACTGAAATCTTGCAGCCGTCCAGTTAGGACACAAGTCCAGTCCATCAGATCAAGATCACGATCCCAGTATCAGCAGCTTCACGTCAAAGCAGACCGGATAAAGGAACCAGTAACGACGAATAAACGCCATCAGGCTTTTAGGTTAAAGACAGAATTCACTTTAAATGAGCAATATAAGAGAAGTCAATGGTACAATCTGCGTAAAAGTTTGTTTTTTAGCTTGGACTAAAAGGAACTTTTCTTTCAGGAAAATGCTCCAAGATTGGTCACTAAAAGCTGAGGACACAGCACACTTAGTACGCGGACAACACCACCGTCATCGGCCTGATCCGGGAGGGTGACGAGTCTGTGTACAGACAGGAGGTGGAACGGCTGGTCCACTGGTGCAGTCAGAACCACCTGGAGCTGAACCCGCTCAAGACTGTGGAGATGACAGTGGACTTCAGAAAAAACCCACTGCCACTTACCATCCTCAACAGCACCGTCTCCTCCACAGACTCCTTCAGGTTGTACTTCCTGCGTCAGTTCAGGAAGTTTAACCTGCTACAGCAGCTGTTGATCACCTCCTACTCTGCCATCATCCAGTCTGTTCTCTGCACTTCCATCACTGTCTGGTTCGGATCGGCCACCAAATTAGACAGGCACAGACTGCAACGGACAATCAGATCTGCAGAGAGGATAATTGGGACTAACCTCCCGTCTATCCAGGACCTGTACCGGTCCAGGACCAGGAAACAGGCAGGTATCATCTCTGCAGACCCCTCACACCGAGGACACAGACTGGTTGAACTCTTCCCTCTGGACGGCGCTACAGAGCTCTGTACGCTAAAACCTCCAGACTCAGAGACAGTTTCTTCCCCCAAGCTGTTGCTCTGATGAACTCTCATCACTCAACAGTCATCTGTGCAATAATAATAACCACGATCATATGTTGTAACAATGCACTTTTCAATAATCATATTCATATCTACCTCATTCTGAATCAGAATCAGAAAAAGGTTTATTGCCAAGTAGGACTGGGTGATATATCAAGATTTTAATATATATCGATATATTTTCAAACGTGATATGGTACGAGACAATATTGTTTATATCGATTATTTAATTTTTTATTTTTTTTTTATTTTGATATAGCTTATTTTGTGACAAATTGACTTGAATGTTTTATTTGAGATTTGCACAAATGTTTTGTTATTTGCACAACTGTCAACCTCAGTGGAAAAGTCTGCCTGCTACTGTCTACATTGTATTAATTGCACAGTGTATTTTAATGTAATTGTTATGCAGGAAAGGGATATTTGTTTTATTTTATTCAAGAAGCATTTTTATTCTATATATGCAGGCAGTTTATTTTTATTTCATTTGTTTTATACATTTTGATATTGTGCAGACCTCTGTTAATAAAGGTACCTGTGTGACATTTGGCACGAGGCTTTGTATTAAAACTGACTGTTTTTTTAAGGGTTTGCCTCAGAAAAAAATGAAGCTAACAGAGATGCTATGCTATAATGCTTTGGGGGAAACCCCAATTAAGGCACAGAAAAAATATCGATATATATCGAGTATCGCCATTCAGATAGAAAATATCGAGATATGACTTTTGGTCCATATCGCCCAGCCCTATTGCCAAGTTTGTTAAGAAAACACAAATAAGGAATTTGTTGTGGTGATTGGTGCACCATTCACTTTTTATAAATTGGATATATGTTAATAAGAGCTGTTATGGAGTGAAAAGTATAAACGTAAAAACACAAAGACACTGACGATCATGTACTTTAACGTCTTTGATGTCTGTAATAGTTGGAACACCTAAGAGACACATTCATACACATGCCCAACCGTGCACAACCAGAGTTCAGTGCTTTGGATATTTCAGCTTGAATTTCAAAATGTTATATTAGTTCAATGAAGTTCATAGTATCTATATATATATATATTTCTTCTGTTATCAGACACAGTTTGTCATGACATACCTGAAAAACGTCAGGTACATCATGACAAACTATGCGTCTGATGACAGAAGAAATTAAACAAGCTAAAATGATTTGTTTACTACAAGATCTGTTGCAATTTATTTCCTTTTTGCACTTTAAATGGATATTTAAAGCCCTATTTGAATTTTTTATTTCTTAGTTATTGAATTTATACAATTTATTGCAAATAAGGGTACCTCACGATTCGATTCGATTTCGATTATTGGAGCTTCGATTCTTCGATTATAACGATTGTCGATTCGATTATTGGAGCTTCGATTCTTCGATTATTGTGATTTTTAATTCTTTTTTCCATACAAGATTGATTTTGTCTTCATCTGTGGCTACATTTGTAAATAAATAGCCAATCAATTAACTCAGTTCCTCTAACAACACTCATTAAGTAAATAACAAGGTTGTTTGAACATTTGACATGTATTTTTCAAAGACACAAAATAATTTATTTTATGACTATGTAAACATTTGCTCTTTGACTTACTTAACTTTGACCAGGGAAAGCTGCACTTGCATGAGAGCGCCCTCTATTGGTGGAAAACACTGAAAACGGTCAAGCCCTGGATTTAATGAGTTCATTAATTCAAGTAAACCAGATATGAACTTAGTGTAAACATATCTGCCATATTTCAAGTGAACAATAAGAAATGTGCATTCTTGAAAATGAAATGATTCAGCAGCTTATTCAGTCTGGAATCTGGATAGGATAACTTAAAAAAAAAAATATATATATATATATATATATATATATATTTTTTTTTTTTTTTTTTTTAATAAATCGATTCTTAATCGTCACGTGACGCATCGCGATGCATCAACACATCGATGAATTGCACCCACCTCTAGTATTTGGTTGTTTATGCCCAAAGAAGGAATGTTTTGTTGGACACCAGAATAACTAGTGCCATGTTTTTGCCTTTAAATATGTTTAAAAGTATGAAAACATTAAAATGTTCAGTTATAATTTCATAAATTGTCTATATTTCCTCTCTTTATAAACTCTGTCTTGGGGTTAAATTAGCATGAAACGCTAAAAATCAAATTTTCAAAAATTAAAAACCAAAAAACACAGAAAATGAAAAAAAAAAACTGATTTCATAGGGTCCTATCAGAGTTTATCTGCCGCTCAGTGGTCATGACATCCAAAAATACCCCCCCACCCCCCAAACCTCATGAAAACCAACTTCCTCTGAGTCATTCAACGTGAACAGGAAACTGAAACAGTCGGTTAAACATCTGCCAAGTAAAAGCTAAACAACTGAAGGGCTGCCTGTGAACCCGCAACCCTCTAAAAACCATCGACCGTAACTGAAGACAAGAAACTTCACAGTCAAGAACATCGTGGTGGTTCTTCCAGACCCACAGGGACACGTTGTGATGGCGTCTGTCATCCCGGCTGGTGTTTATGCTCCTAATTGGGATGATGATACATTTATGGATAGTATAACCTAATCTGAACCTGGTGGTGACCTGAACTGTGTAATTGATCAACTATTGGATCGCTTGAATCCAAAAATCAACAACTGTTTCAAAAGTGGTTCGGTCGATATCACTTTTAATGGATGAAATGAGGATAGTTGCTCCCTGCCGGTTTTTCTTTCTCTTTTTCCTCCACTCCTCCATTCGTACAGTAGGATAGACTAGTTCTTTATTGATCGGGCATTTCTTCACCATGTTACTAAAACTGATCATCTACTATAGTTGAGTGTTTTGGTTGATCTTTCGTTCCCTCCTGGGAAACTGGACAAAACTCTCTTGACAGATAATTGATTCCTTCTGTGACTTAATTTCCAAGCAAATTGATGAATTTGTTGAGTCCAACACAAAGGATGATGTTTCTCCCTCGTTACTCTGGGAAACATTGAAACCTGTAATACGGGGTGAGATTGTTTCGTATTCCATCAAATTGAAAAACGACAGAGGTCTCTTGGATATGTTTTTGAGGATGGTGAGAAGGCCGGTCGCCTCTTAGCTCATTGGTTTACTAAAACTTATACAGGTGTGAATCAGCAGATGGTGACAATGTCCACCCCCCCCCCGACTCACATCAGTGGGTAAGTGGTAAATCACCTGGTCGAGATGAGTACCTGATTTAATTTTTTAAGACATTTTCTAATAAAATATCTCCGCTTTTGCTTGACATGTTTAAGGATTCTTCGTCTCAGGGTTCTCTATTGCCGACGTTGACTGAAGTGTTGATCACCATATTACTTAAAAGGAAACCTATTATGAAAAACAGGTTTTTTCTTGCTTTGACATATATAAAGTGGTCTCCCCTCAGCCTGCCAACTCAGAGGAGGAGGAAAGCAACCAAATTCTGCAGTGTCTGTACAGCCGCCTGGATGAGCCGTCCAGTGTGATGTGGCTTCTACGAGCCGTTCAGATTCTGTTACGTAACGACGGGAGCGATTTACATAGGTTGGCCTCTGATGCGTGAAACCACGCCTACTAGGGCTGGGCGATATATCGAGATGTTAATATATATCGATATATTTTCAAACACGATATGGTACCAGACAATATCGTTTATATCGATTTAAAAAAAAAAAAAAAAAAAAAAATTTAATGATTGAACAAATTGACTTGAATGTTTTATTTGAGATTTGCACAAATGTTTTGTTATTTGCACAACTGTCAACCTCAGTGGAAAAGTCTGCCTGTTACTGTCTACATTATATTAATTGCACAGTGTATTTTAATTTAATTGTTATGCAGGAAAGGGATATTTGTTTTATTTTATTCAAGAAGCATTTTATTCTATATATGCAGGCAGTTTATTTTTATTTAATTTGTTTTATACATTTTGATATTGTGCAGACCTCTGTTAACAAAGGTACCTGTGTGACATTTGGCACGAGGCTTTGTATTAAAACTGACTGTTTTTTTAAGGGTTTGCCTCAGAAAAAAATGAAGCTAACAGAGATGCTATGCTATAATGCTTTGGGGGAAACCCCAATTAAGGCACATAAAAAATATCGAGATATATATCGAGTATCGCCATTTAGCTAGAAAATATCGAGATATGACTTTTGGTCCATATCGCCCAGCCCTAACGCCCACAACTAACTCTGGCCGGAACAACAACAACAAGTCCGCCGGCCGGAGCTTCCGCCATTGTTTCGTAGCGGTGTATCGTGTCATTCAGTCAGCCAATCAGCACAGTGCCCTATTATTATAGCCTCCCCGCCCACTCATGAGAATTAGGTTAGAGAATGGGAAGATAAAGACATGGCTCAGAGCCTGATTTTCTAATTTATTTAGAATTTAGCAAAAACAATCAGACAAAGACATTCAAGGCCCGTTCAAAAAAGGTATAAGTTGCCATAATAGGTCCCCTTTAAAACTGGTAAAGATGAGACAGAATGTGGTTGATATAATTTCTCTCATCAATTGGGATGTGAAGGTTTTAGCAAAGCCTCTCGTCCTGGCGCCTTGAGACCACGTTGCATGATGTTATATCTGTTGACCAAACTAACGCCGATTTACGTCGCCTTTTCATTCTCCTGGTTCTGGTGAGACACCGTAGGTGGTCATATCACAAGCTTTTGACGGGGTCGAGTGGCGATTTTGTTCAGATGCTTGGAACAATGTGGTTACACCTCGTGGGTTCAGCTACTGTACACTTCTAGAGCCTCAATCGTCACGAACAACACTTCCAGCTGTTTAGAGGGACCCGTCAGGGCTGTCTACTCAGTCTGCTGCTTTTAGCGTTAGCTATCAAACCCTCATCACTTTCACTCGAATCGCTACCGTCTGTGATTTTTAGACGGGGCTTGGAGCACAAAGTGTGTTTATATGGTGACGACTTATTGGCGTATGTCTCAAATCCGGTCTTGGGATGTTTTGGTTTGTTTTCAGGGTATAAACTGAACTTTGGTAAAAGCTAATGCTATCCTGTCAAAGCCTCGACTCTGCAAATGAGGGATGTCAGATGTCTAGGACAGGCTTTACATATTTAGGTATTAACATCATCAACGATATGCGAGGACTTCACCAAAAAACCTTCTCTCCCTTAATTGAAAAAGTTAAATTGGATTTCACTTCATTTATGGTTATCAGGAAGAGTGAATTGTATTAAGATGAATGTCCTCCCCAACTTGTTGTATTTACTTCAGTGCATTCCCCTTTATATTATATAACTAAGTCTTTCTTCAAATCAACTGATAGTGCTCTCATCTCCTTCATTTCGATCAATAAGACTCTTGGAAAAGGCAAAAAATGCATAAATTCATGGGAGGCCCTTCTCTCCCCCAGCTCTGTTATTATTATAGGATAATCAAAAGATGATGTATCGGCTTCAATCTCCGTGTATTGATTGGTGTACTCTTGAATCTCTGACTTCTCTCTCAGGTCACTTCCAGTTTTCCTCGATCTATTTCACATTTTACAGACGAACCAGTTGTAATTAATAGGGCCCCAACACTTCTTCGAGTAACTCGATTACAAAAAAAATCCTCGAGGAATTTCCTCAGCCTCGAAGCCTCGTTTGATTACAAATTAAGTTTAAAGCTCACGTATATAAATATTTGTAGGAAATGCTGCAGCACGATCACTCAGACCTACGGTAGGTTAAATGTCATCAACATGAAAAGCTGCTCCGTCTTCACAAGCTTGTATTAACATCACTGATATGCAAGGACTTCACCAAAAAAAACTTTAGAGAGATGGATTTCACTTCATCAATCGTTAGCAGAAACGGTGAATTGTATCGAGATGAATGTCCTCTCCAACTTATTGTATTTACTTCAATGCATTCCCCTTTATCTAACTAAGTCTTTCTTCAAATCAATTAATAGTGCTCTCAGCTCCTTCATTTGGATCAATAAGACTCCTAGAACACGCAAAGAGCTGCTGCGAATGCCAAAATCCATGGGAGGCCCTTCTCTGTTATTATTATTGGGCTGCGAATAGACAAAAGATGATGTATCGGCTTCAATCTCCGTGTATTGATTGGTGTACTCTTGAATCTCTGACTTCTCTCAGCCTTGGTCACTTCCAATTTTCTTCGATCTATTTCACATTTTACTGACAAACCAGTTGTAATTAATAGGGCTGCAACGATTCCTCGAGTAACTCGAGTAACTACATTACCAAATAAATCCTCGAGGAATTTCCTCTGCCTCAAAGCTTCGTTTGATTAAAAATTTAATTTAAAGCTCACGTTATAAATATTTGTAGGAAATGCTGAGAGACGTTAAATGTCATCAACATGAAGAGCTGCTCCGTCTTCACAAGCTTGTCACCTTCATCATCCGTTCAGCCCTGAAGCATCGATCACAGATGAACCGAACATGAACTCAGACATCTCAGTCGAGCAGAGCGGTTGTGTTAACCGCCGTTATGTAATGATGCAACACCGCCCTGCCATGCTTGGCCTGCCACTGTGAAGAGCAAGGCACCAAAACACGGCAGCTCATGCAGAACCTGACTGAATCAAGCCTGAAGCCACCAACATGAACACGCATGTAAAAATCAGCCGAGTCGCACGTCTGATTCATTTAATCATATCTTTGCCACCTGGACAAGTTTTTAAACTGCTGACCCCCGTATATGGACATAAACACTCACACCTACATGTAAATCCCTCCATAAGCACCAGATTCATGTTTTTGTGGGAGGAAGTCAGAGTAAAAATCACACAGGAAGTCCTCGTCTTGACCTGAACCGCTCAACCGCTGCCTTGCTGTGAGGCAATCACCACTCTGCCCTTTAAGTTCTGATCAAATCAACTTTCACATCTGCAACTCGCAAATTAAACAACCACCACCAGAAAATAGGAACACTTGTTGGAGATTTCGCTCTCCATCCCTCCTCCTCTTCCTCTCACTGCTGCATCCTCTGTTTCAGTATCGATAAAAATAATCGATTTGCTCCGTCATGGCACTCCGGCTATTCCTCTCCTGGTGAATCCGAGCCCGTCGTTGCAGGCGGATGGAAGCAGTCGCAGCTCAGAGCCAGATTCCTGACCCGACTCGGACCTCGGCTCAGTTTTTCCGGTTTATTTGTAGCCGAGTGCTTCAACCGAACATTACCGCGAGACACGGACAGCTACTGCAACAGTTTAGACGTCACAGACCAAACACTGCTGGTTGCTATGGTTACGTAACGATGAGCACGAGCATCTGGAATCGGTTCACGGTTGCAGAAATGTGGAGTGAGGTCAGTGTTTGCCTCCAGCTGCGAGTGATTAGGACATTGAGCAGCGAACATGCAGGAATACACCTGGTTAAGTCTCGTGATGTCATCGTACAACCGTCTCCTCTCCTCTGATTAGATGAAACCGAGCGATGACACCCCGTCACGTTAAAAACAGCATCCCGCCGCAGCAGCTGACGGAGCAGGAGAAGCGTTTACATCCATCACATGAAACAGGAGCCATGAGACGATCCATCACCGTCGCCCTGACGACGGCAGCGACACCTCACAACAGTCACATGGACGCTAAAAGCGGCGCTTTAAAGAATGACACCGACACGCTGACAGAAATAGGTGGGGCTTCAACAGGAAGCACATGTGAAGCCCCCCCTTTTTGTATGTTTGAAAGAAGCGACATACGACGGCCAAAGCAGAGAGAGAAGAAGAAGAAAGGAGCTGCAAGTTTTCATTTTTACCCGGTTGGGAGGGAGGCGTCCGGCGGCGGGCGACGGCGGTAAAACCAAAACCCTGCTGCGGTCACAAAGTGAAATGTGACCACGAGGATCGGCGTTATGAAAGCGGGGTCTGACAGGTAATCCATGTCTTCACGGTCCTCGTGTCGTTAAAATGAAAAAGATCCGACGGTTTCAGACTCAACTGATGTGGACAAAGTTTCTCCTCCCTCTCGTCTCACTTCCTCCGTTTCAGCACGCTCGCTTCCTTCAGCATCTCCCCAGCAGTTAATAACTTTTGACTCTTCATTCAGATGCCCTACCTTCCCCCCATGCCTCTCTCTCTCCCTTTTCCACTCTCTGCCAATCTCGCTCGCCCTGATACTCCAACAGTGAATTCCAATCCGCTGAAACAAGCGACCAGACTGAAGCTGGGAGTTCGAGGAGAGACGTGTAGTGGCTCTGAGCAGCCAAAATCAGAGTTTGGTTTGCTCGTGCACATGCTTTTTCTGAAGAAAACCACAAGGGGGATGCACGCGCACGCACGCACGCACGCACGCACACACACACTTTCCTGTATGTAAACATTATTTCAAAGTATTAAAAGTGCATCATGGCAACTCCTGACGTGTTTCATGCAGCATACAGGTGTGTGTGTGTGTGTGTGTGTGTGTAGGGGGGGTACACATGCATGCGTGTGTATGCGTGTGTGTGTGTGCGTGAGTGCATGTTTTGTGTTGGAAGTGTGTTTTCCTCGGTTGCTAAGAGTGAGCAATGCATCCTGTCTGTGATATTTATTAAAAGCTATCTGATGTCGGCCGACTGACGGCATCTTTAGAGCTTCAAGTAGAAGAAGTGTGTGTGTGTGTGTGTGTGTGTGTGTGTGTGTGTGTGTGTGTGTGTGTGTGTGTGTGTGTGTGACATTACAGTGTGATACAGCATGATTCACACTGGAGGGGGGGTCCTGCAGTTGTTCCCACCTCTTAGAGAATTGTGTATCCGTGTGAGTGTATGTATGTGTGTGTGTGTGTGTGTGTGTGTGTGTGTGTGTGTGTGTGTGTGTGTGTGTGTGTGTGTGTGGTCAAGTTATCAAGTCCATCCCGAGAGCCGCTCAGGCTGTTGTCATAGCAACCGCCAGACTAAACAATACACACCACCAGTAAATCTGATGACATTTCCTCCCCATCGGCTGAAAAACCTCACTGGCTTCACTTCAACACTTATCTGCTGCACGCTTTATTATTTTTAACACAAAGGTTATAATTTTGGAAGTTGCATGAATAAGTTAAAAAAAAAAAAGAAGAAAAAGACTTCCCATCAGTCATTCCCTGATCACCACGATTAGACACGATGAGCTAATGCAGATAATAACCCTGAATTTTCCACCACAGAGGCTCAGTTAGTGCATCACACAAAAACTACATTACCCAGAATCCTTCCTGTCTCAAGTTACATCTGTATCAACAAGATTGCAAGACTCCAAACTATCTGTCACAAAATATGAATATAATGTGTACGGTCAAACGCTAGAATTGTTAAATAAAAGTTAAATACCGTTACATGTAAAACAAATTACTGAAGTTTTGAGGTTTTAATTCAAATTTTTTAAGATTTAACCTAAAATTCAACCAATACTTGTGAGATCTCTCAACTTGTTGCATAGAATTAAAGCACGGCTGGTTAAATCAAGATTTAATCGGCTTACTTTAATGAATTATTTAGAAGATTGTAACCGAGCCATTTGGCATCTTTTTACTTTTTAAGTCATGTTTAGAAAAGTGTTATAAAATGAGAAAAATAAAGAAATACTGAAAACTCCTTCAACTAATATTGTTCAAAAGTTTGATGTGAAAAAAAATGTAAACTTCATACACACTCCTTAAATTATTATCATTAATATGTATTAGATAAAAAAATGGAAAGAATAAAGGCCTCTGACACACATAACAAATGTTTCCACAGAAGAAAGAATTTGAGAGAAATTAAAAATCAAATTCAGACATGTAAGAACGTCAGAGGAGACAACGAAGAGTTAAATGTTCACGTCTCTCGTGTGGTGAGAAACCTTTATCACCACTGTGGGGCAGAAGAGACCAACGTTACAGAGAGAGAGAGGGAAAGAGAGAGAGAGTCCATAAAACCAACTTCTCAGCGTTATTAAGTTTAATTACTATAATAAGCTTCTTCTTTAGTTTTTCTAACTTTATTTCTCTTCAGATTTTATATATTCTAAAACTATAAAATTACAGTTAAATTCAGCCTGTAAAAAAACCACAATCATATTTGAACAGGAAATAAAATCAGCAGGACTTTTTTATATCTGGTATTTGCAGCTTTGATTGACAGGCTGCTGGTTTGTGAGAGTTTACGCTCTGAGGTCAGAGGTCAACTTCCTCTGAAGTAAAAAAAACGCTACGTTTGGGAACTTCAGCCACCGCAGAAGCGACTAACGGCGTGACAGCCTGCGGCGTGATGTCAGAACAAGCTCAACATGACGGGGAGGAGAGAAACAAAGAGAGATGGAGGGATGAAGACGGACGAGTGTGGGAGAGGAACTGGAGCGGTATTGTCCGGCTCCGTGTTCAAAGAATGAGGCTTTTCATTCAGATAGAGAGAAAACACACACACACACACACAGAGGAAAAGGAAACACTGTGTGGATTCTTCCCACAATCTCTACTGTCACCAGAATCAAAACATCCAGAAAATAAAATGATGAGTTGGTCTCATTATCATCGTCTAGTGTGTGTTGAACCCCCCCACCCCCCGACTCACTTCATCCACTCAGCATCCTGTTACAAAGCAAGGTCACCCTGACACACGTGGCTGTACGAGCGCTACCTCGCCCTGCACCTTCCTCAGGAAACACGTCTCCGCTCGCTAAAAGACGTCAGGTCGAGTGTAAATGTGTTGCGGGCCGAGCGCTAAATTCGCTTTCGTCAACGAAAATTATGACTAAATATCGTCGTCACCGAACCTTTATCACCTGAGGAAAACGAGACGCAACGAAAATGCTGGTCATGTGACGATGAGGATAATTAAATATATAATGCAATATCGTAGAGGAATAAAAACGAGACTAAAATGTAGATTACAAAATAAAAACTCTGCTTTTCGTTGACCAAAACGAGACGAAATGTTCTAACAAAGATCCTTAATCTCCATGTTTTCAGTAGTTTCCTCTGGTTTAGTTCTGCTGCTGGGTGACGTCACGTCCTCAATCCCAGTCGCTGCAGAGGGGAATCAGATCCAGAAGATGCAGCTGCAGAGTTAGAGGCTGATGCCGTTAACGCAGAGCTCTAGTTAACGTCAGTTAAAAACAAAGTTACATAGAGAAAGGGGCCGATGGCCGGCCACACGGGGATCTGCTCTGGGGGGGAGAAGAAGAAGAGACCATCTTTGGATATACTTTCCTACAGAGACGTGGAAAAGAAAACCCAATGTGTCGTCGAAAAAGAAAAAGATGGGGAGAAGAAATGCCAAAAAATAAATATTTTGTAAACTCAAATTAGAATCTTCTGTATCTGAATGAATGTATTTTTGAGTCTATAAGGTAACAATAATATAATAATAAGATAACCTGTTTGAATTGTAAAATGGGTTTGGCTAAATACAATCTTTGACCAAAACTAGACTAAAATGGACAATTCTGACTAAAATAAGACTAAAATGCTCAGACTTTTAGTCGACTGAATCTTGACATGACTACAAGGAGTATGAACGTGACTAAAACTAATAAAAGCTAAAATGATAGCTTGACCCAAAGACTAGACTAAAACAAAAATTGAAACAGGCTGACAAAAACAACACTACCAAGCAGACGAGAGGAAACGTCCACCAACTCGTGTGTGAATCAAAAAGAAAACTTCATCCATCCTTCATTTCAAGTCTGACATTCAACCCTATCCATTTAAAATATTTTTAACCCGTGCACATCTGAATGTTGTTCGGTTGTTAACACCGAGCTTCGGTCAGTGGAAGTCCACTCGCTCTTTTGGCCCCCAGGTGGTCGTTCCATGAATTGCAATTTTCTCACTTCCGCTCAAAAACCCTGATGCTGCCTCTCTGCGGAGACCTTCACCAAACCGGATTGTTGGGGCGTTCGTCAACGAAGGAGGGAAAGATGAAGTGACGCAGCATGCCAGCTGCGAGCGGCACGATGCCAACCGCCGGAGGAAACGGGGGAAAGAAAACATGTTGATGGGAGGCAGACGAGAGGATGTGGAGGAGGACAGTCACCACTCAAACATCCTCTAACCTTGGACTTTGAGAAAACAAAATACAGCCTCCACTTCCTCCTTTACTGCCCTCAGTCACTCTGATCCACGTTTGATGCCAACTCGAAATGAAATAGATCAGCATGCGTCCAGACTTACTTTCAAATAAAAACAAGCTAAAAATAGTTCTGATGGACAACTGAGTGTTTTTGCAGCGAGACCGCCGCTTCCTTTGCTTTCTGAGTAAAAATACATCAAATCCAGGTTCCCAGATGTCGTTATATTGATCATGAACCCTTTCACCAAACTGCCTTGCACAGCTGCACGTGGGTGAAGGCTATCGCCGCTCGCCGGCGGCTGCGTGACCTCACTTCCTGAGTGGAAACTGAGCAGGCCGGCAGATCCCTGACCCGCCATTCTGGTGCTGCTGCCCTGCAGTACCGGACTCTGCAGTTGGGGGGCGGGCTGGAACCAGTTCTTCAGATTCAGACGACTTTATTAATCCCTTTGGGAGGTTCCCTTGGGCAAATTGACATCTTCATCTCACTTATCCAGCACTGTCATATACAAATAAAACACCCCAAAAACCAAACACCCATATAAAGATAAAACGATAGAAAGACAAGTTCCACACCAGCAGGACTTCCATCTACACCTCCACAGTTGCAGGATTGAATTTCTAGAGACAAGGCAAATCTTTGGTCTTCACAGGCCGTGGAGGAATGACATTATCTGCACCTTTAAGGGTTTTAAACTACTTGACAAAGCATTTTAAAAGGTTGGACTTGTGCATCATGATGTAAATTATGCATTCGAGATGAATGTTTCATTTCTAAAAAGGTAATTAACTTTTTTTTTAAATGCGATGCCAACCCAACACGGCTAAGCGGTTCAGCCAGACGGACAGCGATACCCCGAGATGCCATTAGAGGAGATTAGAGGATCGGTCTGAAAAACCAACACGGAGAGGATTTACAGGAGTTACTCGCACAAACACATGCAAAACCAGAGCTTTTTGGAGGTTACGGGTCAGGTGACGACCATCCAGGGAGGTGATCCACCTTTTGGACAGACATGAGGCCAGAGCTGGTGTTTCCCAGCTCTAGACTGAGCACTCAAACGCAACGCTTCCTCCATCTAATAATAGCTGCAAAGACTGTGTGAAGCTGGCTACTCCTCGTTTACCGTCCAAAAAAACAGACAAAGCTGCGTTCTAGTTCACCGTGTTTCAGTAAATAAGTGAAGGGGGGATCCATGAGGGGAAAAACATCTAAAACGGGCCCAACGCCGACTCAAAACATGCAAAATAAAGCTTCTGCACCTCCTGGAGCCTCCAGAATGAAATGACTTGGCTGGTAGAACAGGAAAAGCATGGAGGCCTGCGCGTCCAGAAATACAGAAACAGACAAAAGGCAAAGCCAACGCTCTTGTTTTCAAGAAACAAAGCCCAATTACCCCTGTCCTCTCCCTCACCCTGCACGGTACAGCGGGAACGAGAAGTGGAGCTGCGCTCCCTTTGGGCAACACCGACCCACCAGAAATAGACGTCTCCATTTGAGAATAACGCTGCCTCGAAATTAAGCAGCGACTGTTTAAATGTGAAGCAAAGAGAGTCCTTCATACGATAAATAAATCTTTTGGGAGGGAGGAAACCGGCATGGCGACATCTGTGACCAGACTCCGTCACTGCCTCATTCTCACCATCAGTTTCAGGGTCACAAAACAGGGACGTTGACCTTTAGAGGATTAACCGCCGGGTCAAGAAAGGTCACGGCCGAGTGAAAGTGTCGACAGCAGAACAAACCGAGTCACTGAGCTCACATCCTCACTCGGTTTATTGACCTGACGTGGCTTAAACGTCCCCTCATGAAGACAAACGAGACAAAAACCTCCCAGAAAGACTGACATCAGTTCACCCGGCGACGCCCACCAATAGATATTCAACAATCAATTATCAGGTGACCTCTAGCTGATCAGTCCAGGAAAATTAGGAGGCTATTTTACAAGTTTTAAGAATTCTTGTCAAGAAAATTAAAAGATGTATTTATTTTTGCTTCAAATAAGATGGTTTTGATCAGATTTATGAAATATTGGAATAAATTCAGGGGCGGCTGTTTTTGCAGTCCAGTGATTTGGGGATCAATAAATATGTTCTGGCCACCCGATGCTAACAAGAAACTAACAAATACTAAGAGTTGAAAATAAAAACTAGCAGCAGTTACATCCTGCAGCTTCTGAAAACTTTCACTGGTGGATTGTGGGTACATTTTACACCTGGTATTAAAATCCATCCTGAGTGATGTCATCACAGGTGGACGGCCGTAAGTGCAGACGTAACACACCCGGGGAGCATTTGAACCTCACATGTAGGTAGTTTGTATGTGGCCACCTCTAAACACTCGCAATGCATCCTGGGCCGCGTTGGAGAGCCGCCCAAATGACAAGCTCGTTTACAAACAACAGCGTCATATTAAAGTAAAAAAACAAGCAAGAAAAATAGTTCTTCATTCTTTGACGCCTTCTGTTGCCCTCCGCATCTTTCAAAGTTTTTCTCACCGTCATTGTATAATAGATCAAATAAATCTGGAAAAAATAAAAGGAAAACAAACTCCAAAACACAGGAAAAGCATTTTCTGGCCACTAAGAACAGCTTAGTACCACCACCAAACCTGTCAAGTCTCCCGTTTTGGCCGGGAAACTACCGTATACTACCCCTCTTTCCCGCCGTCCTCCCGTATTAGTATTTTCCCGTAAATTTCACGTTTTATAATATAATAATTTTTTTAAAGAAAAACCTAATTGTCACTGGCCTGGCAAGAACTTCCACCTGCTGTAGCCTGGGTGGCCGTTCTCACGACGTTAGTGGCGACAACGGGAACAAACTCAGAACAGAGAAGGATGGATGCAACGAGAGAGAAGACATTTCTGCCAGAAAAGCGAAAACTTTGTGTCTCTAAAAATGGGAAACCGAAGTTACTTTCCTAAAGAGGAGCAGGATGTTACAGTTACGAGTTCTGAAAGATGTATAACTGCGATTAAAAAATGTGAAAATGTAAATGTTTCACTTGAAGATAATCAATGTGTATATAAACTGAAAATATTTTAAATAAATAAGTGTGCTTTAATTCCCCCTTGTGTTTTCATTTAGGCTCTATTATAGGAATGACACACATAGGAATGTCCACAGCATCTCAGTGTCAACAAAGGTCGGCCTATCAAGCTATGAGCACATAATTGTAGTTTGTAAGAGGTTTACAGGTAGTTATTTTAGATTTGTTGTAAATCTGTCTTAAAATGTAAGATACTGGACCTTGGTTGGGATGGCGGGTGGCAGAAAATGTCCCTTGTTTTAAATCCAAAACTTGCCAGGTATGATATAAAGACACATGTTAGTTCCAGGTGTGAGCATGCAGCTGAGAAATCATAGCATTTCTACCCACCAACACCTGGCTTTTGTCTTAAAAAGGTAGATTGAGCATTGTGGGTGTCTGGCTGGACTCACTGCTCTGCAGGAGCTCAACAACGGGCAGGTATTAAAGCACCAGCCTGGCAGACCCACCTCTTCTGAGGCTCCATCATCTCAACTCATAAAATATCCTTCACTCATTAAAGCTAAAGATGTCAAACTTTAACATCTCCAGCGTTAACCGACCGCAAGAAGGACAAACAAAAGGTCAACTCGTCATCGGAGAAACGGAGTCAAAAACATTTATATATACGCTTCAATTTTTTTGTGGGAAAAGGGTACAAGAGCAGCAAGGAGGAGATGACCCGTCGCCCGGGACGACGGAGAGAAGCATCACGTAGATAGATGGTGGGAACGGGAGGAGGACACAGACTTTTGGAAAGAGGAAGACGGAGCGATAATTTATGACCTTGTAAGAAAAGAGGAGCTTCTTCCAAAAGTCTTTTAGAGCTTCAGTTAATCACACATTCATGAGCAGGAGATGGAGGCACACGGACATCAGGAGGGATGGATGGAAGGATTCAGAGAAGAGGAGTGGGAACAACAGATACTCAAAAGAAAAGTGAGAGTAAAAGAGCAAGCAGCACAGAAGTGAAAGAATGTACAACAGGAACAAGAGTGAAAGCTACAAGGTGAAAATGAAAGAGAAGGAAGCAAGAGATAACAAACAAAGAAGAAGTGAGACCTGAGGGTGAACGAGAATTTCCAGAGGTTGGAAACTCCCTTACTTCTTGTTTTTTAAGATTTAAGATTGGATGTAATCTTAAATAACCCCCCCTCCATCCAGGACAGCCGATAAGGGCCGGGAGCTACATGGCTACAACAAAGAAAAACACAGAGATGAAGAATTAAGCGGCTCGAACGATGAGGACCAACGAGGACGAAACAAGACAAGAAGAGAAGAAGAAAAAGTACACAAATACAGAGAACCCCAGCACGTAACCACGGTAACCGGGGGCTTCATTTCAACCCCAGCTGTTCTTGTTGCCATGGACACGCCTCAATTAGGACTCGGCCTCCGCCCCGTCCCACCATCCCATCAGCTGGTTTCTGAGGCACTCGACCCCGCCTCCTGAAATAGCTGCAATTATCGAGCCGCCTCCACGTCGACATTCACGCTTTGTCTATTAAAAGCCTTTTAAATTCTTTAATCTCCGTTAAAATCGGTTAAAGAGCACCGAGACAAAGTGATGCCAGCAGATAAAACAGGTTTGGCAGATCAGATGGAAACATAATCTGCACCTTCTTTCCTCTTCAACAGCGCTACATGTCCTACAGTGTCTCGTCTCAGTGAGTCCTCCCCTCCAATAACGAAGACGTTTAAATCAGACGCTCGGCCTTTGATGGTGTCTGGCATCTTGATGGCTTTGATGGTTAAACTGTCGTCAACGCAGCTCGTTAAATAAACCAAGTAGCCTGGAAAACTATAAAAGAAACTTCCTCTCGCTCACGGAGGATTTGCTCTGTGGTTTTACAAGTCTGGCGGCTCGTGTTGTGCGTCGTGCACAGGCGGCGGACGTGAGGGTTTCGGGCCTTTACGGCCTCCAACGGAGTCGTGAGGCTGATGTGTGTGACGGTCGTCAGCCGAGATTCTCAGGGAAAGAGAAAGGAGGAGGAAAGTCAAAGACCACCAACGCTGTGTGCTCCATTTAGACCTGGCATTGAAGTGCATCCAAATGTGTCTTCAGCGATCCGATCGGACCATCCCACTCCAAACATGCATGTCATTTGTGCTTGCAAACGCCAACGACATTATGTAAACAGCCACATAACTCAGTCTGTGTACAATAGCAGGCAAAACCCACCACAAAGAAGAAATTGTTGGACCAAAAGCTTAATTCTTTACTCATTCACACGCAGAAATAAATAAGAAATCGCTGAGCTGATCTTTAGTTTAGTGGGCGGTCCCCCGAGTTCGTCCCAGGATACTTTCTTGGTCAGACTACCATAAGAGTCGCAGACCGATAGGGCTGCAACTAACGATTATTTTAATAATCGATTAAACAGTTGGTTATTTTTTAGATTAATCAGGTAAAAAGTAATAATTTATTCCTGCCTTACTTCCGAAATAGAAGATTTGAACAGGGTGCTGCCCAAATGTTCTATAAAAAATTATATATTTTTGTCCAATAGCTTTAGTAAATAAATCTCACCTATATATATATATATATATATAAAAATAAATACTTAATTTGAGTAGCAGTTCATGCTGCCTCACTCCCATACAGTTCAGCGTCTTCACTCAGACTTTGTCAGCAAACTAAAACTTGAAGCCTAATCAATAAATTATTACCATCATTGTGTGCAAGTTAAATTTATTTATAAATCCCATTTAAACAAACTAATTGAACTGAAACAAAAAGTAACACACATGGACTCCGTTAACTGCTAACAAGATAAGAGTAGCATCAGGCGAGCTAGCGGAGACGCCAACGTCACGTTTCTCCACTTTTAACAGAGTAAACGCAGGATATTGTTTGACTCACTCAGCCGTTGAGCTCCTTCAGCATCGATGGCTCATGTTTCCATGTCAGATGCTGCGTCATCCCTGTGGTTCTCCCGCGCCATGACAGATCACTTTAGCAAACGCTTCGACCACTTTGCTCGAACCGTATTCTCCGCATCGGTCAATTGGAGAATTTACTCAATGTCCTTTAAAAATACCACCTCCGCCCTCAACTTTTGTTTTAAAACTTTATATCAGTCAGGCAGCATTGAAAAAGCTCCGCAGATTAAAGTTTTTTGTTTTTTTTAACTCTGCACTGAAGGTTTTTTTTTTTCCCACACAACTTTATTAAGAAGAACAAAAAAATGTACGTGTGTTTGTGTATATATATATATATATATATATATATATATATATATATATATATATATATATATATATATATTTATTTATTAGGGCTGGGCGATATGGACCAAAAGTCATATCGATATTTTCTAGCTAAATGGCGATACTCGATATATATCTCGATATTTTTTCTGTGCCTTAATTGGGGTTTCCCCCAAAGCATTATAGCATAGCATCTCTGTTAGCTTCATTTTTTTCTGAGGCAAACCCTTAAAAAAACAGTCAGTTTTAATACAAAGCCTCGTGCCAAATGTCACACAGGTTCCTTTATTAACAGAGGTCTGCACAATATCAAAACGTATAAAACAAATGAAATAAAAATAAACTGCCTGCATATATAGAATAAAAATGATTCTTGAATAAAATAAAACAAATATCCCTTTCCTGCATAACAATTAAATTAAACTACACTGTGCAATTAATACAATGTAGACAGTAACAGGCAGACTTTTCCACTGAGGTTGACAGTTGTGCAAATAACAAAACATTTGTGCAAATCTCAAATAAAACATTCAAGGCAATTTGTCACAAAATAAGCTATATCAAAATCATTTTAAAAAAAAAAATGTAAAAAAAAAAATAAAAAATAAAAAATAAATTTTTTAAAATCGATATAAACGATATTGTCTCGTACCATATCGTGTTTGAAAATATATCGATATATATTAAAATCTCGATATATCGCCCAGCCCTAATATATATACACAAACACATACATATATACACACACACGCATTATATAAACAGATAAAACCTTCGGCTTGTCAGTGGTCACACCTGAAACTCCCCTTGAATCAGCCATGGACACACGGAAATGCATGTTAATACCAGGTCTCAATAGAGGTCAATGAGACGCTAACGACGAGCAAAATACCCTGAAACATCTCAAGTCTTGTACCTTTAGCCACGGGGGCGGACCTCAACCAGAAGGTTAAAGGTCACGGTTTACTAGTGTTGCTAGAAAAAGCCAGATGAACTCCATGAACGACTCCTTACACACTAAAAAAAAAAACACTTGAGACTCCTTGAGGCAACTTTTTTACTCTGAAAATGGAAATTATTAATGTGACGAAAGAGGATGAACGACACAGGAGCAAATATCCTGTCCTCTACAGAGCTTCTGCTCGACTGAGCGCGCTCGGTTTGTGTCTTTTAACTTAAGACCAACTTCAGTAACACAAATCTTTAAAAAAAAAAAGAATAAAAATTAAAGAACACGATGACATTAATTACTCAGAACCTCAGGTTTCAGTGTGGCTGTACACAGATCTGTTGTCATGGTTACTGAAGGAGCTGCTAACCGCATCCAGGAAAAAAGGTATGAGCATGTAATCGATAAATTAACCTGCTGAGATAAAATAGGAATCCAAATGACACTTATTATAAAAATGATTGTAGGAGGTATTTTTAAGACTATAAAAAAAAATTTAAGACAATTTAATGACAAATTGAGGTCTTATTAAGATATTATTTAGATGGAAACTCTCCTTCAATTTGAGGCGAGGTGGAGTCTATAAGACCGTGTAAGAAGTTAAAATTCACTGTGCAACTTCAGCAACGCTCCATCTGCTTTAATATTCCTATTAGTTTTTGTTGAACCCAGAAGGTTTCTGATGCATTTGCATAAAATAGATAATTTCTAAAACTAACTGAGCGAAGAAGTCAGACAAGCAGCCGAAGACTCGGAGAGGATCAATCAGGTGATGCTCAAAGAAACGACACAGGAGGACCGTTGCAGCCAGATCAGAATCAGAACCCGGTAATGAAGCGACGACGACTCGTATCCGGACACCAGCATCAATCACGCACGATGAGGGAAAGCTTCACCTGGAGCGTTGCAGCTACCCTCAAGGCAGCGCAGCACATCTCTTACACTTCCGAAGCTCCGTACATAAATAAAAACAAACCATTTCTGTCGAGGAAATGAACCCGAGGGCAAAAGCAACATTCCGTACTATCAGTTGCACCAGACACGAGTCAAGTTTCACCTTGTGAACGCTGACACCGTCTCAGTTTCAGAGGGAAAAAAAGCATCAAAGGTTCCCACACCGTCTCCAGGAAGTGGAGACGGCTGAACGCCTGCAGGCGGAGCCTGCGGGCCCTCGTGGAGTCTGGGGAGGACGGGACATAAACAGGAAGTGGGAGGACGGAGCAGGCGAGGCTTCACTCGTCAGCAGCAGCAGAGACGTGGATTTATGCACCAAATCTGGCTGGATGGATCCAGATTCTGCAGCATTTACTGTTCTTTACTTCTCTGTACGTCTAAATATGTGCTAAATAAACATCCAGCAAGGGGACCGGGAGAACATCAGTTAAACACAACACACCCGGATCATTGGGGAGCAAAACAGAGAATCAAAGCAGTTCGTTGTCATTTTGCTGCAAACATGTTCAGCTGCTTCGATTCATTGATGTTAAAAAGGGACCTATTATGGCATCTAATACCTATTTTAAACAGGCCTTGAATGTCTTAAAAACAAGCTTTTGATTGTTTTTGCTAAATAAATTAGAAATTCAGCCTCGTAGCCATGTCTTTATCATCCCAGTCTCTAACCTCCTTCTCTATGCGGGATTCTGAGTGGGCGGGGCTATGATAATGAGGCTCTGTGCTGATTGGCTGCCTGAATGACGCGATACACCGCTACAGAAAAATGGAGGAAGCTCCGGCAGGCGGAGTTAGTTGTGGGCGTGGTTTCATGCATCAGAGGCCAACCGATGCAAATCGCATTTTCGTTACGTAACGAAAGGGAGCAGAATCTGAACGGCTCGTAGAAGCCACATCACACTGGATGGATCATCCGGGCGGCTGTACAGACACTGCAGAATTTGGTTGCTTTCCTCCTTCTCTGAGTTGGAAGGCTGAGGGGAGACCACTTTATGTTAAAGCAAGAGAAAACGTTTTTTTCATAATAGGTCCCCTTTAAATCAGAACATATGTATAACGGCTTTGTTGGAGGTCTATCTGACAGAAGAAGTCCAATTTTCTCTCGTCTGTGCAAGTCCGACGGCCTTGACTCTGCAGAAGAGGCGTTACGAGATGAAAATGATCAAGGAAAGTCTCGAACTACAAGCAAAGGAAAACCAGTTCTGAATCACTGAAATTGGCAGAAAACAGAAAACATAATCCGCACTAAAGACTGAAACTACCAAAAAAAAAAAAATCGAAACTAAAGACGAGCATGACGGCAGCTGAATGACATATGACCTCAGAAGTGCATCTGTAATTTTATTACAGTATTACCTCGTTATATGATAATCACAAAATCAAATCTAGAAAACTAAATGAATTAAAATGCAGTTTTATCATCCTGTCCCAGATAAGATTATTTTACCTTCTGAAAAACTTTTAAATCACAGCTCTTTTTTTTTTTAAATTTAGCTCAAAAATCTTTTCATTTACAAGACGCAATTAATATTTTTTTTAAATGAAATGATAAAAGAGACTAGTTGCTCGGGGCGTCACCAGAACTCCGTGGTCATGTGTTTCCAATCGTCTTGAAGGTATTTTATGAGATTAAAATAAGATTTGCGGTCAATTTATTTAACTGTACAGAAATATTTTCATGTAAGTCGTTAAAGACAAAAACAGTCGTTAAGGAAACGGAGAGATATGGTATATAGAGGCTTAATTTAATGATTTCTGTATTAATAAAGAATTAGATTACAGGTTTGCGTCAACTCCATTTCAAAAATGAGCGCCATCATTCTTCATATCAGTTCGGTTTATTTTCCAGTAATCGTAAATCATCAAGTCCACTAACTGTTCACTGATTCTTCTATACAAAATCAAAAAAAAAAAAGGTCATTATTTTATGTTTTACGGCTGAGAAACACAAACTCGACATATAAGGAACAAAAGCATGAAGTCTCGTGCTCGTCAGAGCCGGTTAAAGAGTTAAAAACTCCCCGACTGTGAAGTTTTAGGTGGGACAGACGGACCAGGACCTGCTAAAGCCGGACCGGGACCTCCTAAAGCCGGACCTGGACCTCCTAAAGCCGGACCAGGACCTCCTAAAGCCGGACCTGGACCTCCTAAAGCCGGACCTGGACCTCCTAAAGCCGGACCAGGACCTGCTAAAGCCGGACCGGGACCTCCTAAAGCCGGACCGGGACCTCCTAAAGCCGGACCGGGACCTCCTAAAGCCGGACCGGGACCTCCTAAAGCCGGACCGGGACCGGGACCTCCTAAAGCCGGACCGGGACCTCCTAAAGCCGGACCGGGACCGGGACCTCCTAAAGCCGGACCGGGACCGGGACCTCCTAAAGCCGGACCGGGACCGGGACCTCCTAAAGCCGGACCGGGACCTCCTAAAGCCGGACCGGGACCTCCTAAAGCCGGACCGGGGCCTCCTAAAGCCGGACCTGGACCTCCTAAAGCCGGACCGGGACCTCCTAAAGCCGGACTGGGACCTCCTAAAGCCGGACCGGGACCTCTTAAAGCCGGACCGGGACCTCCTAAAGCCGGACCGGGACCTCCTAAAGCCGGACCGGGACCTCCTAAAGCCGGACCGGGGCCTCCTAAAGCCGGACCGGGACCTCCTAAAGCCGGACCGGGACCTCCTAAAGCCGGACCTGGACCAGGACCTGCTAAAGCCGGTCCGGAACCTCTTAAAGCCGGACCGGGATCTCCTAAAGCCGGACCGGGACCTCCTAAAGCCGGACCGGGACCTCCTAAAGCCGGACCGGGACCTCCTAAAGCCGGACCGGGACCTCCTAAAGCCGGACCGGGACCTCCTAAAGCCGGACCTGGACCTCCTAAAGCCGGACCGGGACCTCCTAAAGCCGGACCAAGACCTCTTAAAGCCGGACCGGGACCTCCCAAAGCCGGACCGGGACCTCCCAAAGCCGGACCAAGACCTCCTGAAGGTCCAGGACCTCTAAAAGCCGGACCGGGACCTCCTAAAGCCGGACCTGGACCTCCTAAAGCCGGACCTGGACCTGGACCTCCTAAAGCCGGACCGGGACCTCCTAAAGCCGGACCGGGACCTCCTAAAGCCGGACCGGGACCTCCTAAAGCCGGACCTGGACCTCCTAAAGCCGGACCTGGACCTCCTAAAGCCGGACCGGGGCCTCCTAAAGCCGGACCGGGACCTCCTAAAGCCGGACCGGGACCTCCTAAAGCCGGACCTGGACCTCCTAAAGCCGGACCTGGACCTCCTAAAGCCGGACCGGGACCTCCTAAAGCCGGACCTGGACCTCTCAAAGCCCGACCTGAACCTCTTAAACCCAGTCCTGAAGCTGCAACCACAGATAAACATTCAGGACCTGCTAAACCAGGGGTGTCCAAAGTCGGTCCTCGAGGGCCGGTGTCCTGCGTGTTTTAGATGTGTCCCTATTTTTAATCAAACCGTGATACAAGGAGCTTGGTCATCAACAGAACTATCCAGACTTTGATGACAAGGTGGTGACAACCGTTAATTAGAATCAGGTGTGTTGATGCAGGGAAACAACTAAAACATGCAGGACACCGGCCCTTGAGGACCGACTTTGGACACCCCTGTGCTAAACCCACAAAAACAGTCCAAATCAAATTAGACAAGTTCATTCCTTCAGGTGAACAACTAACGGACTAAATGACTGTAAACAGAACCGCTAAGCTGCCGCGGCGGCTGACCCTGCTCCAGGTCCCTGAAAGCATCTCAGAAAGGGAGGGGGAAGAGAGTTTGTAATTACGCTCCGACGTCTAATTAACTCGGGGTCAGCGAGGTAATGAAGCGGCCTCCTCGACTGGCGGCGACATCGTCTTCGTTCATTAACCGGAGGAAGATTCAGGATCTTTAGACCCAGATTTGGCTCAAGAACCAGAACGGCGCCGGCGCCAGCGACCAGCAACACAACAGCCTGAAAGCCTGGCATTTCGCCTCCGTTGTGTCTTGACCTTTAGATTCTCTACCGGGGCTTAGAGTCGATATTGTTCCAGATGTTTTTGTTTCTCCATCTTTGCACGACTCCACTAAATAACCTCCCCATCTTCCCTTTATTCCCTCCCACCGCCTCTCTTCTGGGCCTCAGACTGCCATCAGTGTCACACAGCACGCCGTCAACAAGGGCAGTAATTACAAGTACGAACCTTGCGTGCCGTCATGTGTGATTATAGTCCTGTCAGAGGAGGTGGGGGGGCTGCGGTCACGAAGCTGCGAGGATAGACCTGATAAATTGTTGGCTAAATGCCCGACAGCCACATGCAGATGCAGTAAAACGCCTCCCGTGACATCAGCACCGACCTCCGCTGACCAGAGGGGGCGCTGCAGCCCCACCGGCCGCATGCAAGACGCGCCAGTTTGCACACATGGCTGCAAACATCCTCAGCGGGGAGGCCACACCCGACCGGGCCGACGCTGATAAACACCAGAGAGCGCTTATCGCCGTCAGCACATCTGCTGCAGACACGTCTGAGCGTGAACGTGCAGCGGCGTTGAGGCGCCATCGGTCAGAAGGTTCAAACAGCGAGGAGACAACCTCCTGAACAGAGATGGTCACACGGCTCCCAGAATCATCCTGCTCAACACTTCATCTGAAAGTGACGTTTTTTAAAGCAGATGCACGAGCTGAACTATTTCCAGAATTTGAATTCAACGATGTCGAAGTGAACCAACAGGAAGTGAAAACCTTCCGTGTGCAGCTGAAAGAAAGGTCCCTGTAATTACTGGAAGCGTGAAGATGAAACACTCTCCGTTTTAGTGATCTCCTCCCTGAGGCGTATATCCGTCCCCCCAACCTCCCCTTCCCTCTAAACGTAACACTGAACTTTAAAATGTGCAAATATGCACAAGGAGTAGACTTGTTCTTGTCCGCCTGTTTCAATTCTAGTTTTAGTCTAGTCTTTGTGTCAAGCTTTCATTTTAGCTTTTATTAGTTTTAGTCACGTTCATTCTCCTTTTAGTCGTGTCGAGTTTCAGTCGACTAAAAGTATGAGAATTTTTGTCAGAATTGTCCAGGACCATTTTAGTCTAGTTTAAGTCAAAGATTGTATTTAGCCAAACCCATTTTACAATTCAAACAAGGTTATTATTATTATTATATTATTGTTACCTTATAGACTCAAGAGAATGTATTCTTGAGTCTATCCAGATACAGAAGACTCTAATTTGAGTTTACAACATATTTATTTTTCCGCATTTCTCCCCATCTTTTTCTTTTTCGACGACACATTGGGTTTTCTTTTCCACGTCTCTGTAGGAAAGTGTCTCCAAAGATGGTCTCTTCTTCTTCTTCTCCCAGCTCCAGAGCAGATCCCTGCATGGCCGGCCATCGGCCCCTTTCTCTATGTAACTTTGTTCTTAATTGACGTGAACCTAGAGCTCTGCGTTAACGGCATCAGCCTCTAACTCTGCAGCTGCATCTTCTGGATCTGATTCCCCGCGGGCCGCGACTGGGATTGAGGACGTGACGTCACCCAACAGCAGAACTAAACCAGAGGAAACTACTGAAAACATGGACATCTTTGGTAGAACATTTCGTCTCGTTTTGGTCAACGAAAATGAAGAAACATTTTAGCAGAGTTTTTATTTCTTAATCTACATTTTAGTCTTGTTTTTATTCCTCTACGATATTGCATTATATATTTGATTATCGTTATCGTCACATGACCAGCATTTTCGTTGCGTCTTGTCTCGTTTTCCTCAGGGGATAAAGGTTCGTTGACGATATTTAGTCCTAATTTTCGTTGACGAAAGCAACTTTAACAAGGAGGAAGAGAAACTGTCTGGCACGGCGGTGAAGGTGTGATGATCTGGGCTTGTTGTCAAAAACCAACTATTATATCTTATTATATCTTAAACCTCAGCTAACAAAAGGAAATGACACCGACAACCTCACATAACTTTAGTCTACCCTGGTTGGTCTGTTGGGGAGGGAGGGGTTCCCCTCGGGGGGGAGGAAGGTGCCGGCCTCCCGGCTCAAATCCCCGTCTGCTCGGGTAACTCCCTCCATGCCGCCTCTAAGCTGCTCCCACATGAGCCTCCAGACGTTTACGTAACCTGATCAATGGGCTTCCGAGTTCACGCTGCCGGCTCAGCGGCTCGTCACAACAACAACAACAACAACAACAACGGAAAGCCGCCGCCTTGTTGGCTCTAAGCAGGTCCTTTTGAGCGTCCGGGACTGTTCACCACGGTGGGAGGCTCCTGGAACAGCCTCAGGCTTTCAGGACTTCAACTTCTGCAGCATTTAATGTGCAAACCAGTTAACTATCAGAACTTTAAACATTAAACCTTCTCTGATATCGCTCGGCTCCGTTACCTTGGTCCCAGGACGACCGTTACTTTCTATTTCTATTTGTGAACGTCTTGGAGCCCCGAGCAGCCGCCGTGTGGTACGAGGCCAGAAAGAGCTGCAGTCCGAGTCACATGTTTGTGTTTACTGATGCCGTGCCGTGCCCGCCCCCCCGTCCCTGCAACGCCCCCCCTCTCATTAACGTAATTCCTGCAGAATGCCCGACTTCAGCCACGCGATCACATCAAACACTACCGCCACCTCAAACCTCAAGTTGCATTAAGACAAATGCACATAATCCTCACAACCATCCCTCGGGTCGGAGTTAATCTAATTCCAGGACAACTTCATCCCCGTGACCGTCTGAGCGGGAGACGGACCCATGACGGCTGATGCCGGGTCAGAACCACACCGCAAAAAGTCGCTAGACATTGAGAAAAGCACATGCCAACGGCCTTCACAGACTCTCCTGTTCTTAGATGTTTCGCTTGGTGAAACTCAAATGAGAGAGTGGATCAGGACCACATTGAAGATTCTTATGGGGTTTGTTCACTAAAGGAATCTCAGCGTTAACCAACCTTGGTTTTATAAAAGGTTTTGCCCCCTCTCAGAAGGACTCAGGTTTTAGAAACGGGTCTGAGCACGGACTCACAAACCTACACCAACTTCATGAAGATGGGTGTTTTAAATCATTTGAACAGTTAAGAGTGGGATTTAGACTCACCAATACAGACTTCTACAGGTACTTACAACTACGGTACTTTGTGACAAAACAGTCAGTGGACTAAAATCCTAAAGCCCACCCCAATTGAAGAATCTTTGTAATTTTGTCAAACTGTTTTTTTCCTTGTCGACTTCCTGTCTCTCGGGTGGCGTGGTTGTGCCCTCCCTCCTTCACGGTAGTTCCAGTTCAGGTAAAGCCTTGTTTTCACTTCGCACACACAATTATACAGACATACACACCTGCTCACTCACCTACATACTAATCCCACAGTTTTGGGGGGCAGTTAATCGCAGTAGCCTAGTCTGGATTCAGTTTCAGAGACCTGGACTGGTTGCTGTTTGTGTCTCTGCCTGTTCCAATTTCTGTGTGTTTGTTTTCTCTCTTGCAGATTCCAAAGGCTTGTGTGCCCGTTATGTCTTTTCCTGTGTTTCTGTCATTTCAGACTTGTAGTGGATGCCCCCCTGATCCCCCTCATATATGTTTTTTAAAAAAAAGATTCATGCAATGATGAAAAAAATGGCTTATAGGCTTCTGGCCTGTTATTGCTGGTACCTCTCTGAGCATTAAAAAAAATATTTAAAAAAATGACAAACGTAGCAGAAATAAGAAAACGATAGGCCACTTCTACAAATTGTTCATAGATATGAATCCCAACGAAACCCTTCAGATTAAAGAAAAATGGGAAAATGAGATGGACAAAGGCCACTACAAGACGGATGGGAGGAAATATGTACAGTAGCACAACTAACGCTAACACATGGTAGGAATTCAGGTGGAAGATAATACGATTCTTTAGGACATCAACAATCATATCCAAAATGGAGAAGTTGGGGGCCACACATTGGTAACCTTACTCACATACTTTGGACACACCCCCAACTGAAAACATTTTGGGGCGGGGTCTTTGAAGCACTTGGAAATGTATTTCAGAACATTTTCAATAAAGATCCCAAGATGCTTGGACTTATAAAAAATGAAAATTGGAAGAAGGAAAAAATGTTTTACAAATATTACTGATTGCAGCTCTTAAATGTATTGCAGTTAAATGGTTAAAAGCTGAACCTTTAACGTACAATATGTGGATTGAAAAGGAACAAATAACATTCCTCGAGGCTTCAAATAAATATATTTAGTAACAGATGAAGATCTGACCTACATTTTATATTCATTTACACTGCTGATTATCTAATTATTTACTTATAGCTATGTTTGTGTGTTGTTCTTGTTTAATTATGTAACTTCCACATGTTTAACCTGATGTACATTCTTTAATGCGGTATTAAGCAGATCATAAGTGAAAAACAGCCACCTGAATGTGAATCTACATGTATGTCTTTATAAGCTGTAAAAATTGTATGGGGGAAAAAAAAAAAAAAAACAGGACAGGGTTTACCAGTTTCTCTTTCACGACCCAGATTGTGAGCTTTAAGCACCGAAAAAGATAAAACTAAAAAAGGCCAGACAGATCTACGCAATGACGCATGTTTAAGTTTACTTTTAAATAACAAAGAGGAAGAATGAGTCAAGGAAGGGTTTGTCAAACAGGCTAAAAGCAGCGAGAGACGGCGTTGCGTAGGAAACAGACACCGACATGAGTCACACACACACTATCAAAACAATCCATAAACTTGGGGAAGATAAAAACAGTGGCAACATACTGTATCAAAGGCGGTAATTACACTAAAGTGATTTAAGGCTTGAATGATAAACTGAGTGATGATGTCATCAATTTATCAGCAAACAGTTGTCAAAACTAAATATTACGGGCGCACATATCGATTACCCACAAGTGACAAACAGAGGACACTTGGGGACGTGAACCCCACACCGACCCATCCAGTCGGGGGCCGCTGAGGTAAAGAAAAACCAATACCAGATCAATAAGGGGAATGCGAGGCTCGGCTGTGTGATTATTGATGGTTCTGGGCAGCAGAGCAGCGAGTTAGCGACTGCAGGGCCGAGTTTCCTCGCTTGCATCCTTTACATCGTAGCAGAGCAAGTGAAGCGTAAATGCAGAGAAGGAAATAACCCTTGTTTGTTGTACGAGGCTTCTTATTGGCTTAAAAGGACGTCATGTGACCCTGAGATGATTCTCCTCACAGCACCGGGCAAGTGCTCTGACCCAGAGTTCATGAACCCAAACACAACTTCCGTCAACACCGAGGGCACCGATCTGACCCACAAACCTCAGATAAACACGTCCTGCATGAACTCAGAGACAATCCACCGGGTGCTGCACCTTAAAACAAGCCTCTCCTGCACCTTGCAGTCCGTCTCAGCAGATTCTGGTGAACCAGGACGGGTTAGCAGCTGGTTATAACGGGTAAGCGCCCTGATCTTTACATCTGAATGGACCGACCTTCATCCTGGAGACCAGGGAGAGATTGTAGGAGTTCTGTACGTGGATCAGTTTCAGAGTTGCCGGATCATTTAATTTAATTAATTTATGATGATTACTCGTCTCTGCCGGCTTTAAAAGCGGTTAAGGGGTTTAACCTTAAGTGTAATTTGAGGGGTTAAAGGAGATGGAACCCTGCCTGACATTCATGCGGAGCAGCTGTTGTTGGGGACAGGTGGTGGTGGCGGGGCAGGTGTGGCCCCGGCCTGGTAGAGCCACCGCACAAAAGACTGGAGGGGCTCCTCTTTCAAATGTGGGTGCAGCCCTGAAAGGGGGGACAACTGTGGAGGGTCCCTGAAGCAGGTCCGACCCGGCAGCTGGAGCCGGCGGACCAGGGTCTCCGTCGAGGGCCGTTCTCAAGTACACCAACGATAACAAGCACGCTGAGGCCTCCACAACAACTAACGGCACATTTGCATGCTGAAAGACAAGTTGGGAGGGAGCAGAAAGGTTTGCAAAGGTGGAATAAATCAATCCAGGGTGTCTATAGATTTAGCAAAGGTAAATTTAAGACTTTTTAAATACCATTTCAAACTAAATTTAAGACCAAAAAGACAAGTCACTAAGAAATCCAGCGCTGAGGTCGAGGTTGCCAGATCTGGCTGGGTTCCAGCCCTAACGTGATGTAAAACCGTAAATTATTAAATGCATAATACATTTCAAGCTTCACAACACCACTAAATAGCCCAAAAAAAGTTCAGGCTCCAAACAAAGACTACAATTTAATTGAATAGATAAAAGCAAATCAAATATCAGTGAGTTTGTGTAATTTTCTACTTTTCCCTGCTATAATAGAAACTTTTTTGATAATAATTTCTCCTAAATATTTAGTACAAACCAGGAAAAGCAGTCCAAATGTATATTTTTCAGCCCAATTGGGCTGAAACCTGCCCAACCTGGCAACACAGATTTAGAACGTCCACAGGAGATTCTCCTCAAAACGATGAAATAAACTTTTTAATGATGACTGGATACATTGCCTCTAAAATAAAGACCCTTAGATTTAGATATAAGACAAAGACATTTAAAGGCCTTATTTTAGCAAAAATGGAGTTCAGGACTTTTTAAGCACCTGCGGCCGCCCTGTCAATCTCTAAATCTATCAGCCTGCAGAGATTTTCAGCTCGGCTTAAAAAAAAGACGTCAAAATGTCTGAGAAGCTCCAAAAGTGTCCAAAATAAAAGGAACATCCCAATCTAGACCATGTGCTTTTGCAATTTGATGCCAGCTGATCAGCCACTTAACGAGCAGATCGATGTCACCTGACTGATCAGATATAAACATCTAGGACCAAGTGGTCCGTGTCTTATCATTAAATTCTGTCTGAAGAGGATAATCAGACGTCCAAAGTGTCAGTGACATGAATATTTCAGGAGGAACTCGACACGCGCAGCACTTGGTCCACTGCTGTGAGGACAGCTGCTGGAGCGCAGCATCCCTGCCCGCCGCCGAGCGCCACCTGACACTCAAACCCCTCGCCCGGATGGCGACTGCTGCACATGTCTGGTTCTGGTTTCAGCGCCCACAAGGATCCGATGGCAGACACGGAGGACTGATGGAGTCTAGTTTTCCTTCTTCCTTCACATCTGTCGGATCTGATCGGCCCAGAACAATCAGGACCATGTGACCTGTGATCAACGGTCACATGATGCTGAACCTGACCCCTGATAGTCAACCGCAAAAACACAAACGCACAAAAAAAGTGACATTTCCAATCTATTAACTGTTTTTTGTTGTTGTATTTTAAATTAAAACCAAGTTAATATAATAACTGAGGATAAATATATGGCATTGCGTCTCCAGACCTGGCGACCGAGCCACCGCCACCGACAAAGACTACCATTAAATTGAGTAGATTAAAGCAAATCAAATATCAGTGAGTTTATTGTGTACGTTTCTACTTTTTCTCTGCCATAATGGCAACTTTTATGTTAATAATTTCTCCTAAATATTTAGTAAAAACCAGGAAAAGCAGCCCAAATATATATTTTCCACTGACTCATGATGCATTTATCAATTGAAGGGAAGGAAATAAACATACAGATGAGTCAGATCTTACCTCTGATTCACGCTCAACAGTCATGTGATCAGTTACATCCGCTGAACCTAATCGAGCAGCTGATGAGCGTAAAAACTAATATGTTAGCACGCTTTGCACCTAAAACACCACCCCTGACAGTCAACTGCACAAAAAAAAGGGACTTTTCCAATCTATTAACTGTTTTTGGTTGTTGTTTTCAAATTAAAACTAAGTTAATATAATAACTGAGGATAAATATATGGTATTGCATCTCCAAACCTGCATTTGTCCATTGAAGGGAAGGAAATAAATATACAGATGAGGCAGATCTGATTTCTGACCTGTGATTCAAGCTCACTGGTCATGTGATCAGTTACATCCGCTGAACCTAATCGAGCAGCTGATGAGTGTAGAAACTAATACGTTAGCACGCGGTATTAAAGTGTTTTTGCTTTGCACCAAAAACTGACCCCTGAAAAAGTGACATTTCCAATCTATTAACTGTTTTTGGTTGTTATTTTTAAATCAAAACCAAGTTAATATAATAACTGAGGATAAATATATGGTATTGCATCTCCAAACCTGGCAAACGAGCAGCCGCCACTGACCCATGATGCATTCATCGATCGAGGGGAAGGAAGTAAACAAACAGATGAAGCAGATCCGTCGGTGCAGCAAGTAAACACCAGAAAACCACGAGTGTTGCATCATCGTGAAGCTGCCGGTAATAAACCTGGCGATCAGGTGAGACGTCCACCCAGATCCCAGCTGGTCCACGGCTCTGGTGAACGACCCAGATGTGTAACACGTCACGCCTCAACATCAACGTCAGGACTGAAAGTTTGACACCCACCTCGTTTCTCCTCCAGGTCCTGGAGGAACTGCCTGTAAGCAGCCGTGGAGCTCATCCCCCCCTCCCTCCTCCGGAACGAGAGAAAAGGCGAATGAGGTTAAAAAGTGAGAAATGATTGACGAGGGAGAACAGGAAACTGGTGAGCGACTGCAGAAAGATGAAGGTGAAGCGATAAAACTTTAAGAAAGGGGAAAAAATAGGGAGTTAAGAAAGACGAAGAGGAGGAGGAGGAAGAGGATGAAGAGAGCCACCGGGATCCGAGCTGTCAAGCGAGAGCCATCCTCAATCACGTCGATAATCCTTCATTTCTAACCCGCTGCCTCTCTTCTTCTCCTGCCGGTCTGCGGTTCAGGTAGCTGTGAATGTGGCGGCGTGTCAGCAGCTCTGAGCCGGATAGAGGAACTGGACTTTGACCACACGGCCGGTGATGTCACTGACGCAAAACCATGTGTTTCGCTGAGCGCGAGTCCGTGAGTGTGTGTGTGTGTGAGAGGGGCGTGTTTTATGAGTCACTGCACAGCTGTGCTCGCAGCGCGCTGTTTGTTCACGAGGGCTCGCCTGTCACATTTTTGTCATTCACGTCTTTCACGTCTGTTGGAGCCGATTAAGCAGCGAACCTGAGTAACGCTCACAAAGACACACTTATTCACACACTTCTGCCGTCCAAGACGCACAGCGTCAATATTTCAGCTGAAAATAAACCCTCATCCTCCGAATTTGTCCGTCTGTGAGCTAAACCGTCATGGAGAGATAAAACGAGGTAATACCTGCTTAAAATGATCAAAGGTCCAATAAGAGACTATCTTCAGACCAAGCGTCATAAAAATAGAGATTTTTTTTCTTCTATCATTGCTCGAAAGTGACGAGTTGTTTCCCTGAAACTCGTCTTGCAGGACGTCCCAGTCACATTTTTACTCCTGAGTCATTTAATGTAATATACTTAATTTATACAGCACTTTACAACAGCCAAAGTGCTTTATAGCAAGGAATAGATAAAAGGAGGATAAATAAGAACAATCAAGAACAATAAAACAATAACATCTAATCAGGTGACATCTAATCAGATGAAAGTGTCACACTACTGGGTGTTAAAAGCCATTTTAAATAGGTTTTTAGCCTGGATTTAAAGATGCCGAGGTCAGGATGTTAAGAGACGGCCGATCCGTCCAACCAAACAGCAGACACTGCTACAGCTCTGCATTCAAATAGAAGGCCATCAGCCCAAATCCTCCGTGAGGAAAGTAGCCGCAGGATTTACAACCTGTATATAATTGTAATGATTCTGTGGGAGCGAGGGATAGAGTCATAGCTGCAGCTGAGAGGGGGGGCGGGGGGGGGGCAAAGTTGGCACAGGCTGCTCGCCGAGAAGAGCGAGAACGACACGAGCCTTCAAGTCGGTAAGTAAATCCGTCATTGGATTTTGAAAGAAAAAAGTGATTGAATTTCTAGAACTGAATATTTATGCACTGAATTTATGTATCTGAATGTTTTTCAATGTTAAAATTTTGCAAAAAGTTAAACCGCAAATAATTCAACGTTAAAATATTAATACGCATAAAATTCAACCATAAAAGTGTTGCCTCTGTATTACTGAATCTTACAGACACAAACCACACTAACGGCATAAAGATGAGTTAAAACACATGAAGCCTCGTTATTATTAGACATGGCTAAAATCCGGTCACCATGGTAGCAGACAAGCCGTAGTTGTGCTAGCTCCTTTTGTTTGACACACGCTCCCCGATCTTGGATGTAGAATTCCCAACTTTGGGATGTTTTTCGAATTTTTGCAGTTGAATATTTTGTGGCTGAATTTTGTGCGGTTGAATTTTTTTGCAGGTTGAATTTTTTTGCAGGTTGAATTTTTTTGCAGGTTGAACATTTTAACATTGCAAAACATTCAGATGCATAATTTTAATGCATAAATATTCAGTGCTAGAAATTCAATAATCCAATGACACAGATTTACTTCCGTAGCCGACTGCCGGACTTATTGGAGGCCGCAGATCTGCAACTGCACATCCAAGAATCAAGGTAAGACGGATGGATTCTCGCAAGATTTGTGACCTCAAAATCACAGATTCTGCACATGACGATGATGACAGTTTCTGTAAACGACAGGAAGCCTGTCCTTTCACCAACAAGTATGATGCAGCAATTTCCAGACAGTTCAGTGTTAAATAAAATATTTAAAATGGCTAATTGGGAACCTGGAGTTGTATTTTCCTCTCGATGAAAGCCAGAAGTGATCAATGTGAGCACTTGTACCTTTAGCGCTGCTGTCAGAAGGATGGAAACACTGTAATTAGCAACCAGAACCCATCTATTGACCAGATATATTTACCGTCTGCTCCGGGCGTCTTATCAGTTCAATCCTCTTTTATTACCCATCACGAGGAGATGAACACGCCGCTGTCAATGATTAGTCAGCTCAACGTGTAAACACACGAAAACAAACAAGCAAAGGGAAGATGAAACTGGAGGTCATGCCAACGAGGAAAATGGGGGTCATGGCAACGAAAAAACTGGGGGTCATGGCAACAAGGGAAATGACCCAAATCAACACAAAGTTAAATAATCCTGCAGTCACACATTTACTGTTAAAAAAAGACTGATACTGATTTGAGCATCAGAAATGCTCAGCTGTCAATCGATCGTATTGATCATCGCCTCCAACTACAAGCGAAGTCATGAGAAGTATCATTTAAACACATTTACAACAAACCACATAGGGAGGGATTGTTTATTGATCAAATCTTAACTAAGCAACCACACACCCCCCCTTCCATCGTCTGGATCTGTCATCCGTCCATCATCTGGACTCAGGTGACTCTGGTGTTCCTAATATTAAACATTTTCATTTTTGCCAAATTATTGTTATTTAATATGATCTTTCTGATTATTTTGCCCAGCCCCTAGAAATAAGGCCAAATATGTGAGCTATTAAACTGAATTAATCATGTTTCCTCATGAACTGAGTAATAATAATAATAATAATAAGATGTAGCAAGACCATATATAATTGATCTAGTTAACATCAGGGATCCTGCTTGGTGTGCAACCTTTACATGGATGCTCCACCCAGGATCCATGAGAATCTTCAGCGTGTGATAGACTTTTAGCTCTTGAGACCACTTTTTTGTGGTCTCGGTCTGGTCTCGGTCTCGGGTCTCTGGATTTCTTCATGTCTCGGACTCGGATAATTGAGATGCCGTTGCACCAAGGTGACAGAATCTGGTGAACAGCAGTTCTTCCTCTTTTTGATGTACAGTTTTGTAAACTATTTGTATTTTGCTTGATTTAATGTTTTGGTGCATCCGCATGTGTCTGTATTTAATTACAGTTTTGTGTTTATAACGGCCTTGTTTGAACAAATATATTAATAATATTTGCATATCGTTGTGATTGATTAAGCATCAGGTCCATTTCAATGATGCTGATATACGGTGTAATCTGATTACTATAATGGTAAATGTAATTTCAAATTGATAATTGTATCTTAAATATTTAAAATTCAGGTTTCATCTCCAAATTCAGTCCAATTTAAATCAGTAACATTTACTATTCATGACTTTTCTGAGGTGGAGGGGGGTGTTGGAGGCTGGTTATTCTGGTAGATACTTTAGGACTAGTTAGTAGTCGTGTCAATCCTTAAAAGCACTGGAGTCAATCCTCCAATAGTGTAGAAATAGCGGTAGTGCAGTCACCACACATATCTGATCTCAGCTGATGGATGAAAACATTTATAGTGAGTTCAACATCATCATCCACTTCTCTGTTATTGTGCTGCAGTTGAATACAAGCTCATATGGAAACTATCTGAACCAGGATGGAGCTGATGCTCTACAATCACGCAGTTATTGTCTCGGTCTTGAGCTGAACTAGTCTTGGTCTTGTTACTCTCTGGTCTTGGTTTAGGTGGTCTTCTTGACTACAAGTCTAGAGTGTGAGCTCCACGCTGTGGTATCAAATGTAAAAATTAAGTGACTAAAATAGATCTGAAATGCTCCAGAAATTCCCGTCCCAACAGCAATCTGAGCGTCCTTCATGGAAGGTTGAAATTCCTGCATTCAGCCTCTCAAATTTCACTTTTATCTGTCACTGTTGGTACACTGACACACCACGGACACAGGGCTTTCTTATAAGAGCCGACAGCATCCCGGCTAGTGTTTCCATGGATACACACACACACTAAAACCGGACATTGATCAGCTGTGAAAACGTTTCTGACACACGTCAGAAAAAGCTGAGAAACTGTGTAAAAGCAGAAATCCTGCCGCGCAGCTGAAAACCGGCAGGACTTGCTCTCAACAGCTCTTTTCAGTCTGGAAATCCTGACGGAGAAAAACGCTGAAACCTGCTCAGTGGCCTCGAACACTCTCCTGCAAGTCTCCTCTTTCACACGACCCCGTCAACGCCAGCCGCTTCATCAAAGGCAGCCCTGGACACGGACACACACACACACACACCACGCGGGCCGGAGGAGGAGGTGGCGTGACTGGTAACCATAGCAACGGGCCAGCAGCCAGATCCCCTGCATTAAAGCGGCCGTGGCCCGGCCGGTCGCTCTGAACCGGTCCGCAGGTGTTAACGGTTAACTTTAAAAGCAGCTCAAGTTCAGCTTTGGACAGCTTTGTTTTGGTTGAGCTGCTCAACCGAAACAAAGCTGCCAGGAAATATTTGACTGAGAAACAGCAAACATCAGCGAAGAGACGCATTCCCGTCGACCGGGACGGAAATTCTCTTGGAGGAATTTCGAGCCACAAGGCAAAAAACAAACGCACAGATTACTGGAAAGATGGACCGGCAGCAGCAGCTGGGTCACAGGTTTTTCCAAAAGTGGTAATAAAAGATGTGAAGCACCTTCAGGCCACACAGCGAGCACACAGAAGCATAAAATACTGATGATGCTTACCTTCGATGGAGAAATCAGCAGGAAGATAGACAGCAACATGGAAGAGAAAACACAAAGACGATTCGGTTAGATTTTAAATCTTTTAAATTCAACATTTAAGTCACAAAATGAAATATGAGATTCTGCAAAATCGAACAAATCAGGTTCAGGATTCATCAACTTCGTTACTTCAGGACATTGACTTGTGATGAGAAAAAAGCATGACAAAATCTGATAAACTGGATTTTAAATCAGGTTAAGTTCGGGATCCCAACATCAACAAGTTATGTTTCCTGATTTGACAACCCCTTCCACTGCTCCCCGCTCACCCTGCTGCTGTTGTTTACCTTCTCAAACCAATCAGGCCAATCACAGCTAGTCATGGATGAGTTATTTGGATGTTATTTGATTTTTGTTCCTTATGTCAGCTCGATCACATTTCAGCGGAGCAGGACTGATCCCACGTGGGAGTAAGTCCGAGGGCCAGTTTGATCCGCCCTTGGAGTTTAGAGATCCAGTCTGCAGATGCAAACTCTGATTGCACGAGCAGAAAGTCGCATCAGGAAGCTCCAAGTGTGCCATTTTAAAATGTATATATTAGGAGTGGGTATTGCCAAGAACCTCCCAATACAATACACATCACAATACAATATTGCGATATCCAAGTTTCCAATATATTGCAATGTTACATAGTTATGATACATAGTTGGGCCGCTCGGTGGTGCGGTGGGTTAAGCAAGCGGCTCATATACTGAGGCTACAGTCCAGGTTCGAATCCCGGCCTGCGCACCTTTGCTGCATGTCATCCCCATTCTCTCTCTCTACCCCCTTCCTGTCTGCAACTTGAATAAAGGTCCACTAGACCCACAAAAAATAAATAAATCATAAAAAAAAAAAGTTATGATACATAGTTCGCTGAAAACTGTTATTGAAAATATAGCCTTGGCCCAACTAAGTGTGCAGACTGGTAGTCTGCTCCAAGAAGATTAACACTGACCTCAAATATGTTTTTGTCTACTCAAATCGTAAGAATGAATCACCCTTTTTGCCTTAAAATCAGTATATTTCGTTTGTTTCATCATAATTCTGCATCGAGATGCCTGATGTACGTTTTGACCCTTAAATCTACTGAAACCTGGATTATTATCTTATTCTTGGTAACTTAGACACTCAGTTTCAGTCCAGTTATTCACCTGGTTGGAAAGAACACATTAAAGAGCATTTAATGGACCGGGTAAATTGGATAGGGGATTTAAATTATGGGCCGAAAAAGGAATTGGAATGGTCTTGGATCTTTATTTTGAGGGTATCTTTCTCACATTTATACAACTTTGTCAGAAATATCAAGTTCCCTGGAAATTTTTTTTCAAATATTTACAAATAAGAAGTTTTATAGCATCAAAATATAAGACAATTATGACCACACCCCCGCTGTCAGTTATTGAGGAAACTGTGCTTAATAATTTTTATGCTAAGAAGCATATATCTAGATTTTATAACCTTTTTGCAAAACACTCATTGGAATCAGCATCCGACAGATTAAACGCCTGGAGAACAGACATAAAGGATGAGATAAGTGAGAGAGATTGGGGATTGGCATGTTAAAGACCCAAAAGAATTCGATAAACACAAGGTTCAAATTGCTGCAATATAAATGGTTAATGAGGGTTTACATAACTCCTGTTAAACTTCACCATTTTTCCCCTAACATTCCGGATGTTTGTGTTAAATGCCTCACTGAAAAGGGAACTTTGATGCACTGCTTGTGGGAATGCCCTAAGATTCTGCTATTCTGGAAAAAGGTCGTCAAATGCTTGTCATTGATGAGCAAATGTAACATTCCTTTGATGCCAAAAGTCTGCATACTTGGAATATACCCCAAGGACACGATCAACATAACAAAGCAATCAAAAATGACAGATTTTGGACTTCTCCATGCAAGGAGAATGATTGCACTACATTGGAAAAACGTTGAAACACCATCACTTGGACTATGGAAGAAGGAGCTGATGAAGGGCCTTGGACTGGAGAAGTTGACTTTTATAGTCAATGGTAAACAGAAAGAATTTATAGATATTTGGGACTCATTTATGTCTTTCTTGACCAACGAAATGGATAACACTGAATAACAAAACAAGACTTACACTGGCGATGTGAATGTACGATCCTGCCTTTTTTTTTTTTTTTTTAATTTTACAGCACTTTATTAGTTTGATGTCTAGTTTATTCTTTAATTTTTTTACTGTTTGTGTGATTGTTTGAGGGGATATATATATGTATATATATGTGGACAAAGTTTGTAAATTTGACATAAGTTTTGATATGCTTGTTGAACTTCAATAAAAATATTGTTAAGAAAAGAGAGCATTTAATGGGTTTTTCCACGACAACTGTAAAAGGCATTATGCATATTAAAATCAGAGTTGCACGTACATCAGATTATGGTGATAACTTATGGGACAAAATGAGTCAAAACAATGTAATTCAAACAATCCATGCCATAGGATCGTGGCATGGATTTCATTTCAAAGTATTGTGATACATACATACATACATACATACCATACATACATACATACATACACACACACACAAGAATCAGCTCAATAATCAAGGGTTGGAAGTTAGGGAAAGCACAATATGAACATTTAAAGCTTGGGAATAGATTTAAATATTAAAGTGCTTCTGTGATCATACAATTACAGCAAATTAATGACTTAATTACCTTTGTAGATGACAGAATCAAGATTAAAACAACCCAAGTCCAGTACCACACCAGACTAAGACGTGCAGCGAGTCTTCGCTCTGTGCTCCGGGAGAATCACACGACTACCAAAGCACTTGAATTAAACAGATCCTTTTGTGCGGCTTAATTTATGTGTACATGTTTTACTGTTGACAAGAGGGCGGAGCTCCGAACCCAGCAGCTAAGGGGTCACAAGCCAGCGCTCTTATAGTCTGAAGCCCAGATAAATGGGTGGTGGGTGGGTCCTCCGGCATGAAAACCAACTCAACATGCAGAACACCAAACTGATGATAATACAGGACAGAGTCTGATGTTTGCAGATGACACTGCAGCGAGAGCAGGGAGGGAAGGGAGAGCAGGACCGGCGAGGGTTGGAGGCCTGGAGGAGGTGTAGAAGTTTAAAACACTCGGGCTCACCCGGCCACAGAAAGGTGTGGAAAGGAGGTGAGGAGAAGAGTGCAGGCATGGTGGAGCCAAGAGAAATGTTTACAGTAATTAGACCCTTCTGACTTCTACGCGGTTTAGAGACAGAGGCAGCGGAGCGATGGTCTGGACAGAAAGAGGGATGAAAGATCTGGTAGACGGATGCTGGAGGCGGAGCTGCCAAGCAGGAGATGAGCATGTGGACATGAAGCACTAATCGCTCGTTGCTACATGTTTACCTGAAACGCATCATCGGCATGAGCGTGTAACTGGATGTGCTCCATGTTCCCGTAAAATGTGTGCTCACGACATGTTTTAATCAGAGATTAGCGGCGTCGGGAGGCACGAACACACCAAGTGTTAGGTGAGCGTTATTACTCTGCAGAGGGAAACTAAGATCTACACGAGCTACTTCTGCAACAAAACTGCATCCGAGACGAACACAAAGCTGAGATTGCAGATTGCTTTTCACTCTTTTATGCTTTTTATTCCTTCTTTTCTTCCTTTTGTGACTGTTAATGTTTACACAATCATGGACGTGCACGAAAAAAGGTGAAATCTGTGAAAGAGGGAGGAAATGAGAAATAAATAAATGAGAGCAGATTACGCAATTAAAATAAGTGAAAATTTTCAGATAATTGATATAATTATTCCCATTTTGCTTAATTTTCCACCTTTATCTCCTTTTAAACGTTTTATTTTTCATTTCATGAGTATATATTTATCCCCTTAATTCCCTTTTATTTCATTTGTTTATTTCGTTCTGGATCCGGTAAACAGTTGCTGCGGTAACGAGTGATGCTGATGAAAACTGGCTGGAAAAGCACGTTTGCGTCGTGGTTGAGTTGGTTTGAGGCTGCAGGAGTTTGGCCCATGGACTTAATGCAGGTTGGCAATAAGGAGAAATTAATAAATAAGAGCAGATTACACAATGAAAATATGTGAAAATATTAGGATAATTGATATAATTATTCACTTTTATGTCATTTATATGTTTATTTTCACTGAGTATATATAATATAACCTATAGACCTGCATAGTTCTGCAATCAATCCATGTCTGAAAACATGCAGCAGCTCTGGGATTTGATGATGCAACAGGCCGTAATTATCTAAGTAACAGTAACTCTCACTACGTCTGGATTCATCCCTGCACGCCGTCCTCCAGCTGTCTTGTAAAGACGATGCTCTCAAGTTGCTTTAGTGCCAGTTTAATCATACGGAAAGCACACGGGTCGATCGATCCCTGGTTTAAAAAAAGAAAAGCAGTTGCACTTCTGCATTTTCACCTCATCTACGGCAGATAAACTGCAGCAGGAGGCCGGACGAAAGAGCCGTACATGTTTTGCTTCACAGCAACACAAATTGGCTCCCTGGGGGTCGAGACATCTAAATCCAAGTATGTTCCTGCTTTATGAAAGGATCGGTGTCTGAGGGGGTCGGAGGGATGAATGGAGGGATGAATGGACAGGGATATGTCGGAGGAGGGGAAACAAGTGAAGATGCTCGTGTGAAACAAAGACGTATTCATGAGGGGATCCGAGGAGAAGTGAGCCAGCTGATCCCAGCACCAGGGACCCGAGAGGTTTCTCACTGAGGAGGAACAGAAGAACGACAAACGATGAATACGGCAGGAAGTGAAGGGTGTTTGTTGAGCTGGTGAAGCTCTCTGGCTCTTTGGGTCCCATCTTGTAAACAAAACAACAGAGGGGGGAGGTGGAGCGATTCCTGCAGATTCATGTAGGTCAGTTTGAGGAGATGGTGAACAAAACCAGACCTGTCAAGTCTCCCATTTTGGCCGGGAAACTACCGTATTTTACCCCTCTTTTCCACCATCCTCCCGTATTAGTATTTTCCCATAAATTTCCTGTTTTATAATAATTCGTAAAAAGCGAAACGTAATTGTCACTAGGGGTGGGTATTGGGAAGGACCTCACGATACGATACGCATCACGATACTTGAGCCACGATACGATACACATTGCGATATCCCGATTATGCGATATCCCAATTATTATATTCTACATAGTTCACCGAAAAATGTATAAATGCATTACACATCTTAAAATCCAAGTTGTATATATGTACATCAGATGATAGTGATGGATCTTAAAATCCGAGTTGCACGTTCATCAGATTATAGTGACAATTCATGGGACAAACTGAGTCAAAACAATGTTTTATTATAACTATACAAGCTAAAGTTACAACATATTTGTATATGTTTTTCATATTATTTATGATGAAACATGAAACATATGAAATTAACATTAAATTTAGTATGAGGTTGCTTTAATTATGTGGCAAATGATAATAAACACAAGAAAGATGGGTACTAAAACTAAGGACAGGCACAGTGATCAGTCAGTATAGATATAATCCATAAATAAATAAACCTCTGTCCATTATTTTTCATTTTTTAAGGACAGGCAATTGTGTTATATAAAAAATAAATTATAAAATGAAATAAAACGTGAAATAAAACCTGAGCTCAGTGCAGGGCCCCCCCAGGGTTGGTAGAGAGTGGCAATGCCCAGGACTGTCACTTAGGTAGGAGCACTGGGTGATATAATGGGAAAAAGATCGGGGATAAAAAATGAATTAAAAAAAAAAAAAAAAAAAAAAAAAACGATATTCAAATTTTGAATATCGATATTGAATCGGCTGGAAAAGTATCGCGATATATTGCCATATCGATATTTTTGCCCACCCCTAATTGTCACTAGCTTCGCAAGAACTGCCCCCTGCTGCATCCTGGGTGGCCGTTCTCGCGAGGTTAGTGGCAACAACGGGAACAAACTCGGAGCAACATATCAGCGATGGATGGATGTAATGAGAGAGAAAACATTTCTGCCAAAAAAAGTGAAGACTTTGTGTAAATATCTCTAAAAATGGGAAACCGAAGTTACTTTCCTAAAGAGGAGCAGGACGGAAACAGTAACGCGGTCGAAAAATGTGTAACTGTGATATTAGTGACTCTCAAGGGGGAAGAACGATGTCCACCAGCAGCACCACCAGGGCAGCGCCAGAGAGCCTTGAGTGAAAATGACAAAGAAAATGTTTCACTTGAAGACAATCAATGTGTATGTAAAATGAAAATATTTAATATAAATAAATGTGCTTTAATTCCCTTTTGTGTTTTCATTTAGGCTCTATTATAGGAATCACATACATAGGAATGTCCACAGCATTTCAGTGTCAACAAAGGTTGGCATGTCAGATTCTGAGCACATAATTGTAGTTTGTAAGTGGTTAACAGGTAGTTATTTTAGTTTTTTTGTAAACCTTTATTAAAATGTAATACTGGACCTCGGTTAGGCTGGTGGGACAGTGGGTGGCGGAAAATGTCCCGTATTTTTAAATCCAAAACTTGACAGGTATGCAAACCGCAAGAACAGACGAGAACTGACAGGAAAAAGAAAAGAAAAAGTTGGTAAAGAAAAGCTTGAAGATGACAGAGTTCTGCTGAGAGGACGGAGAGTTCATGGGGGAAAAACAGAGAAGTTCAAACTAATCAAAGTTGCTTTTTTAGCTTTTTCTACTTTATTTCAGTGACTTAACTACAGGAATTCTGCAGGAAATGCAGTAGCTGCAAATATAAAGAAACGCCGCTGCAAATTTAAAAAAAAGACGCAACTAAAAAAGCCACAACAGAAGTGAATTACCGGGGACTATTTTTGCTGATGCACCAGTGTTTTTTACGTGAGAGGAGAAGAAGAAGATGAAGAGGACGTAAGCGAAAAGGAAGAAATAAGAAGAGCGAGGAATGAGAAGAACGAACGAACGAGAAAATAAGTGAAAAAGGTTAGTGTTCAACGTCGCTACGTTTAATTTTTAATGTGCAACACCGGTGCATCGGCAAAAATAGTCCCCGGTAATTCACTTCCGTTGGGGCTTTTTTATTTGCGTCGTTTTTTTTATTTTATTTGCAGCAGGGTTTCTTTATATTTGCAGCGTTTCTTTTATTTGCAGCAGCGTTTCTTTTTGTTTGCACCGTTTATGTTATTTGCTAAGCGTTTATTTTATTTGCAGCGGCGTTTGTTTCTGTTTGCAGCGTTACTTTTATTTTCAGCAATGGCGGGTCTCGCCCACCGTAAACCACGACGCAAACGGGCTTTTCCAGACAGTTTTCATCATCATCACTCGTTACCCCGGCAACCATGTACCGGATCCAGAACGAAATAAACAAATAAATAAAATAAAATAAAAAGGAATTAAGGGGATAAAGGGGGATAAATATATACTCATGAAATCAATTAAGAGTGAAAATAAAACATATAAAAGGATATAAAGGTGGAAAATTAAGCAAAATGTGAATAATTGCGTAATCTGCTCTCATTTATTAATTTCTCCTTATTTCCTCCCTCTTACACAGATTTCCCCTTTATCGTGCACCTCCATGATTACGTAAAAATTAACGGTCACAAAAGGAAGAGGAGGAGGAATAAAAAGCAGAAAAAGAGTGAAAAGCAATCTGCGAATAACGGACGTGTCCCAGCGAGAATGGGGAGGCAGAACCGAAAAGGCCAAAATCTGCAGAAGCAAAGAAGAACTGAATATTTAAGAACACTAAACAAAGACGAGATGAAAAGGCGTTTGGACGGACGATCAGGAGGGAGAACGAGGACGCCGTCACGACGGGGTCGAGATCCCGGCTCCGAGCTGCAAATGTCATCACGTCTCCACAAAAAGCTCAAAGCTTCATTTTATATAAAATATTTCAGCCCATAAAGAGAACAAAAACGTTATTGTCCTTTCAAAAGGATGATGGATTCTGATGTTTTCAAGGCGTCCAGATCTTCCTCACCACCAGAACCTGCACAGAGGCTCATCATCACTTCCTCTGCTCCTCCGTTAAGTCTTCATGTTCTAACTGACCCCTAAACTTTGACCTTTGACTCCCCTGAAGACAGACGGTGCAAGAGGAAAGGAAACCAGAGAAACGTGCAGAAGCTTCTCAGACTGACAACAACCCTGCAAAGACGGCTGTGTAGACACGCAGAGCAGAGGAGGTGGTTTTCAAAATAAAACTTCACAGGCACATAAAAGAAATAAATAAAAATTATCAAAGTAGAGAAAAGAGGTGGGCGAAAAGTTAGAGCGGAGTTGATGATGATGTGTGAGGGAAAGAGAGCAGGAATGAAGGAGTGGGAGGAAAAACAAAGACGGAGAGGTGGTAATGGTGCTCGAGGTACGGAGGAAACAGTCAGAAAAGAAAGAATAAAGGAAATGAAATCTGCAGGACAGAGTCGTCCTTCACGTTTCATAACAGAGAGAGAGAGAGAACCCATGACAGCAGTGTCGGACGCTCGACAACTTCTGATGAGTTAAGTGAGAACCGCAGGCCTCCGATATCAGACGCACAATGATGGTCGCAGATGCAGCTCGGCTTCTCCGTCGAGGGGGATTAACGTCTGCACGTTAGAGCGGCTTCAACGAGACCGCAAACACTGCAACGCCTCAAAGATATTCACATGTTCATATTCATGAGAGCCGACCGCTTCAAAGGGGCAGAAAAACCACTGTCGAGGCAACTGGCGCCCTGCTTTTATTTTGGCTATATGCAAGGCCTTACAAAGAAGGACTTGAGAACCTGATACTACTATAATCAATCTATCAATATACCCATCTGTCACCTGTGCCCAAAGCAGGATTATTATGTCTGTAACATCTTACAGGGTCACTGATGAACAACTCAACGCTAAAAAGATGAAATAACTGATTACAGGAGAGACGTGAGGAACTGGCCAGAATCCAGACTAATCCTAATAATTAACTTTAATAAGAGCAGATCAGCTTTTAAATACTTGCTTGGTTCCTCGTGGAAACTCAACATCTGGAGGACAACGGACTCTTTCATGTAAAGATGGAGGAATTATTAAATGTAGTTTAATCAGTGTTTTTAAAAGGTCACGTGCTGATAATGGTCGTTAGGTTGGTTTATTTTTAATGGATGAGTAAAAAGCACCGCGATCGTGCTTAAAAGGGTTTCTCTCAGCGATGCACAAAACAGCTGAAAGGTTCCTCGTTTTATCAGAGTACAACCTACAACCAGTTATTAGAGGCCGGAGCAGCTGGAGAGGAAGACAAGACAAAACAAGCGAGCAGTCTAAGGGAGTTGGGTGAAAACATTGGGGCTTTTATTTTGAAATAAAACTCCTTCTATACTCCCATGTGTCACCCGAGCCAGCCATCATGTGACTGCTGTGGAGGCTGGATCGCTTAAACCCGGGACACAAGTCAACTTGACCGTTGCCGCTTTTATTTTATTAATTTACTTATTTAATCTAATTTATTTATTTGAACAGCAAGATGATGAAGGCGGGTAAACTGAGTAGCAGGAATATTTGGGGCTTTCCTGCTTCGTCACATCCCAAAATAATAATATACTGTAACTAAACACAAGTTTCAGCTGTGAGAAAAGCAGCTGGGACCCCCCGCCATCCCTCTCGTCTTCCACCTGCGCCGTGGCAACAAGTCTGGCTCTCTTCAGCCTAAACTACTATTTGAGTTTTATTTACTGCACAGAAACATCTGCTTAGTTCTCGAGTCACGCCCGGTCCCGGTCTTTACACGCCTGTGTTTTGTTAGCGTTAACTGAGAGGCAACATCTGGATCTCCTCTATGAAGCGAGCGTGGAGGTGCAGTTCCTGGAACGACCACTAGGGCGCCAAAACCTCCCATCTTTGAACCAGAGATGAACATTATGACAAACAAACGGCTTTGGTCTCCATAAACGTGACGTCCATGGCGACTAAAGAGGCGCTGAACTTCATCTTCCTCCTCCGGTAACATTAAACATCACACATTTATACATTAAATAGGTTTTTTGAAGTACGTTGTGTAATTATTGATCCTTCTCAAATCCCCTGCAGCACTTTTAAGTTTTTTAAATGTCTTCATTTTTAACTATATGTTTCCCACGTAAATGATTAAATAAACATAACACCCATCAGCGTTTATTACTCAGGAGCTGCTCGCTGATAACCGCAGGGACTCAAACAGGAAATGCCAAACTTGATGACTTCACGACGCAAAAACCGGAGGAGGTCCGCTCCCTGACAGCAGTTAGTTATGACATGCAAATACTGATCTGAATGCAGCCAGCGGAGCCGGGACACACCCTGAAACCACAAATAGCTGGGTCGGGGGGATCTCAGAGCTCAAAAATGCTGCTCTGGCGCTGGCGCCCCGATCCAAGGCCAGACTTCTTATCACGGCCGAGCCGGAACAGCGCAGGGCCGCGTGGGAGTGAGCGTATCACCCCACAGCGGAGACAGGTGGGCAACAAGAGCCTGCAGCAGCTGGGGGGACACATGACACACATTCACACCCCCTCCCTCCATCCATCCATCCACCCAACACTCACTTCACACCAGGGGCGGTGGAGGGGCAGGGCGCGGTATCCGTCAGCTGTCGCCGGGGCTCGGTTCCCGGCGCGAGGACAAACCCAGGCACCTGCCAACAGCACTAAGTCTGTCCGGTATCTGGACATGACGGCCTGACGCACATCACCCCCCCACATCCCCCCTGCCGCATCAGCTGACTCCAGACCGAGCCTGACCTCAGCCGTCTACCGTCACCGGTGGCCACGACTCAGGATGGGAGGGTATGAGAGGAATTTGAAGGCCTCGCGGAGACTAAACAAGAGAAAGCCGTTTCCGAGGCAACAACATCACGAGGTGAATGAGCCGCGACAACGAGCTGGGTTGAGGTTTCTTCACCCTCAGACTAGACTTGCAGTCAAGACCACCTAAACGGAGACCAGGACACCACCAAGACCAGAGTATCAAGACCAAGACTAGTTCAGCTCAAGACCGAGACCAAAAACAAACCTAGTTATTTCCTGATCCTGCGTGATTGTAGAACATCAGCTCCATCCTGGTTCAGCTAGTTTCCATATGAGCTTGTATTCAACTGCAGCACAATAACACAGAGAAGTGGATGATGATGTTGAACTCACTATAAATGTTTTCATCCATCAGCTGAGATCAGATATGTGTGGTGACTGCACTACCGCTATTTCTACACTATTGGAGGATTGACTCCAGTGCTTTTAGGATTGACACGACTACTAACTAGTCCCAAAGTATCTACCAGAATAACCAGCTCCAACACCCCCCTCCACCTCAGAAAAGTCATGAATAGTAAATGTTACCGATTTAAATTTGACTTTTTGGAGATGAAACCTAAATTTTAAGTATTAAAGATACAATTATCGACTTGAAATTACATTATTTACCATTATAGTAATCAGATTACCCCATATATCAGCATCACTGAAATGGACCTGACACTTAATCAATCACAACGATATGCAAATATTATTATTCATATATTTATTCAAACAAGGCTGATATAAACACAAAACTGTAATTAAATACAGACACATGCAGATGCACCAAAACATTCAATCAGATGTAAAATACAAATAGTTTGCAAAACTGTACATTAACAAGAACTGCTGATCACCAGATTCTGTCACCTTGGTGCAACGGACTCTCAATGATCCGAGTCCGAGGCAGAGACCAAGACCACAAGAAAGTGGTCTCTAGAACTACAAGTCTAGCTCAGACACAAAGACTTCAAACCTCAGAACGGATTGGATAAAAATAGGCTTTTGTTCCACGTTGCTCTCTCGGCCCTGCGTCCTTCCTCGGGCCCGGACCTCCCGCTAGCCGACCCGCTCTCCTCTCCTCTGTTCCTTTAAACCCCCCGAACCCTTCGTCCAAGGGCCTTTTCCCCTCCTCGGGTCCTGGATCAGTGCAGGTTAAAGCAATTAGACCACATTCCTCCCTGGCTACTCTCTCCTCTCGCTGCATAAATGTTTACACTCCCAACACCTCTCCAAATGGTTTTTTCTTCGTCTTCACAGACACAGGAACTACATCTGGTGCCTTTTTTGCACAAAGTTACACAGTTATGTCCTTATTTCAGAGAATAAGTCGTCCAGGGTCGTGTCTGCATCGTGGTGTATATTTCAGCCCAGATGATCTCTTCTCCCGGTTCAGACGCCACTGAGAGCACTTCATGTCAGACTAAGAGGCCGGTTTCTTACTTAACAGCGAGGCCTCGGTGCCAAGAGTCGCTCAGGCATGAGTTCAAGTGGGACTGCAGTTTCCCACCGGCCGACGACTGATTTACCGAGAGACGTGAAATATGTTCAGAAGAACCGACTTGCTGCAGTTTAATGTTCTGTTCTGGTAGATCGAGCTTTTATTTAGTCGTTTATTTTACAGACAAAACGCACGTTCGATGAGTTTTACGGCGCAGAACCGACTCGCTCGCGGCGTGTCCCGACACGCAGCTGTGCACGAACACAAACAACATGGGAGTTGTGTAAACACTCGGGAAAAAGGCGGAGGAGTTAATTGTTTAAGACTTCCCGTCTTCTCCCAGGGTAAGAGGAGGAACCAGCGACATCAGGAGCCGCTGGACCTCCACCAGGGGGCCGAGTTCAGGAGGAATGAGGAGGGGAGGGAGGGCCGAGATGGAGAGGGGGAGGCAGAGAAGAAGAAAGAGGAGGATGAGGGGGAATCGGATACCGGTTAGCAACCTGGCCTCCTCTCGTCTGAGATAAAGATTTCATTCATTCCCTGCTCACAAACATTTTGCCGAGTGAAACCTTTGATCACAAATACACGAACCGTGCAAATTCAGGAGATAAGAATTGCAACTTTAGGTAACTTTGAAAAGATGGAGGTTTATTACCGTCCCTGAAGGAGGTTATTATTCACTTGCAGGACTACGATAACTTTTTACCACAAGCACAAACCCCCAAATCCCGGTCTTTTTCTCCCTAATCTCGATAAAAGGTTATATAAATAATTGTTATTAAATCAATATATTAGGTTTTAACCTGTCCACAGGGGTGAGCGTGCATGGCTGCACGTGTCTGCAGATGACAGATGGATGCATGACATCCCCCCTAAACGGAGCTGCAGGACGTCAGCTTCGGGTTGATGCTTTTATTCCAGGTCTGTTATTGAAGATTGAAATATCTGTTCTTTGTATGATCGATGAAATAATGATGAGATCAAACCCTTGTGAATGTACGTCACATCTTAACTAAAACCTAATAATCTTAAACTTCTCAGATCTAACCTTAACCGGGACCCAGGAACGACCCTCATTAGGGCGGTCTCACTGGACCGGACCACACACACACACACACACACACACACACACACACACACACACACACACACACACACGCTGACAGCTCATTAGAAAACTGTCGACCGGTACTTTCGGAGATGTCACCACAGATCAGCCGTGACTTCCTGAGTCATCTAAACCAAACAGCCGAGAATTACCAGAAATCTCTCCAGATCTCACTGTCACGCGCACACACACACACACACACACTAATGTGAGCCACTAACCATCGGCCCTCGTGCACCAACACCGACATGTTTATGTGAAGATGTTAAACCAGATCTGCACAGTTTGCTTTTACACGCTGGACCAAGCAGGACGAAGACTTCCCGTCCTCGTGTCCCGTCATGACGCCAGAGCCCATCGAGGGTCGTCTGGATCAAACGTGACAGAACCCTGACGTTTAGATCCACACCAGTCGCTGCGCTTTGGCCTCCCCTGGATCTCCAACCACCTGAGACGTGTGCATCCTCCCAAGACTCTGGATCAACATTCATCCGTCTTTACACCACAAATCACATGTGGGAGGGGTCTGATACAAGCCATTAATAGGTTTACCCACAGTGCTTTGAGAGCTTGGGTGTCCACAGGTCTGGAGTTACGTCCAGTTACTAAATGAAGTGACGGCGTCACGCCGTCCGATAACTGACCACAGCTTCTGATGACCGAGGCTTCCTAAGATAATTAGGCTCATTTATTATTTCAGACTCGACCACAGAAGTGGGGGGGTGAAATCAATCTCTAGAAGCTCCTGCCAGCAGTTGCAGAGCCTCCGTCTGTTCTTATTTTTAAAAGGAAACCAGAGCAAACGCTGTTTTTATTGTTAGTGAGCTGGAAAACATCCCATGATACTCGGCCTTCAGCGATGACATCGAATATTGTCAAAATATCGTCCACGTCATATTTTGTGGTCGACGCATCGCCACAAACACGTGGGTCACCAAAACAAACAGACCTCCTCACAGCCCAACAAAGTTCTGCAAAAAGCCCCCAAAAACAGCCCTAAGTCATCAAAAGTCTGTGAATACTTTAAAATGTTGTTCCAAACGCCTTTTGAAGTTGATACCAGACCAGCATGTTGGAGCATCTGAAGTGGAAAAATATAATAGGGAAATTAACGGTAAAATACGGACGTCACATGATCAAATTATGGTCTGCATCAGCTCCTACATTTGATGTTTTCTGGGTTTATCTCCATTTACCGACTTTAAATCAGTTAGCAGAAGCTAAAAGTGCCACCGGAAAATTATTCCTACCGAAAACTGTTTTTTTTTTGTTCCATACGCCATAGAAAGGTTCCTTTCGTGATTAGACTTTTATGTAATAAAATAAATCATTTAGTGTGAAACATATCCCTGTTTTATTGAAATATGTTATTTTTAACACGTTTGGATAATATGCAATGCAATGTTTTTTAATCTTGTAATTTTGTAAAGGAGAGATTTTTGTTGGACTGTTAAAGTAAACAGGCTGGTCTTTTTATTTTGTATACTTTTATTCTATATTTGTATTTTGCTGTACAAAATTGGGTTTAATAAACTATATTATTCAGGATTTTTTATATTTATTTGATACATTGTTTTTTATTAATCAAACAACAGAAAAATCGTTAATATATTAATAATATAATAATCAGCCAATTACTCATTAGATTAGTCGACTAATCGATAAAATAATTGGGCGCCCAATTAATCGTTTTAAGAATAATCGTTTACCTCCAGCCCTACGGTTCACAGTAGTTTATTATAATTATAATGTTTGATGAGAGCAACTTGTCAACCATTATAATAAAAAGTAAATATAATCCCTTGTCTTCTGGCTGGCTCCCTCGTCGCCACAGGAGACCCGTACAGGGTCCGCATTGCTGCAGATGCTGCATCGACCCCCCCCACACACCGGAGTCCACCTCCCACCTGGAACATATCCCACTTCCTACCGGCGATGTAGACTAAACTATGCTGGGATGGCGCCTGAACGGCCCACAACATCGGACCCATAATCCTGGAGCGAGCAACACACCACCCACACATCCCCCCACAGACTTAAATGTTTAAGATTTAACGCTACGAGTTTGGTTTTATCCTGAATAAGATCAAACTGGAGATGAAATCCATCCGTGGATCAGAGAGCATCAGAACATCCTGCTCCCGTCTCTCCGTTCATGTTCAGATAAACGCAGCGCTGATACGGCGTCGCTGGGATGCGTCATCTCAACCCCGGAGCAGAAGCCGCTCCCAAGCAGTCGTCATTCAGATATGTTTACTCAGATATTTTGATCACAGCATCATGTGATCAGACGTCACCTGACTGTCGTGCAGAACCAGTGAAGCGGTGCAGGTTTGCTGCTCCTGAAAATCCCTCGAAGAAGGGGATTAAAACAGCAAATAGCAAAGAAACAGAGAGATCCCACTCTGTACGTGTGCTCATTTCACTGTCTTACAATAAAGCATCATCTCTCCTTCATCCTCCTCCGTTCTCATCCGCGTGACTCGGGGGAAAAAACAACTTTATGGGTTTTAAATCCGATTACGCAACGTCACAAAGCCTGAAAAGGTTAATAGGACGGTGCACTTTTATTCAGAGAAAACATCCCATAAATCATCATTATTGTAAAGGTGAGACGGCGCCCAGGTGAAACATCTCCAAAAACCTCAACCTATTGATCTGATCGGCGTTCCAGCCCGCAGGAGGTTCTCAAACACCCCTTTTCCACCAAACCAGTTCCAGGGTTGGTTCTGGGCCAGTGCTGAGTTTGGAACCGGCTTTCTGTTGCCACTGACAAAGAACTGGCTCCGCCAACGCAACCCAGCAACGTAACTGACGTTTGCAGTAATGTAGTGACGTGGCTCCCCTTAGCACCCCGAGCTGTGGAAAACCAAACCGGTTCTCAGCTGGTTCGCAAGTTGAAATAGTTGTGGACAAGCACCAGCACGGGAACCAGTTTGGTGTAATCCAGTGATCTTATTAAACAGCTTTTCATTTCTTCTGTTGAAAGGGTCCTAAATACGGAAAAAGGCTATTTTTTTGGCTGGTTCCCGGCGGGAAACATCGACCCTGGGGGGAAACCAACCTGGAAGAAACTAAGCAGCAGCAATGAACGCAGAAATAACATGAAACTGATCGGAGAATGTCCGAAGTTAAGAGTTATTTTGACTGCGTTCATATCCATGGCTCATATCTGATATATAAAAAAATAAATAAAAAAAATGTATAAATATATTAAAATAATAATAAATCAGGATCGGTTCACTTCAACCCCGCAGTTTAAATACTGTCCTGTCTCTTCACCTCATAGACCACCAGAGGCAGACGATGGTACCTAAAAGTAATCAACTACTCAAAACTGATATTTTAACATGAAATAAAGTGTTTTTTGCTGTTTTATTTCAAAATAAGACTTGAGCAGGAACCTGCAGCCCTGGTGCAGACCTTCAAATCTCACTCCGAAGAGCTGAAGGACGTCCTGAGCCACGTTTTCCTGGATCTGGCGTCGGCGTGGAAGCTAAACCCACGCGTTTCTTTTCACTTCTCCACCCGGACGCTGACTCGGAGCCGGGAGCAGACGGGTGATTAGACGGAGCTGTGGACTGACAGGGCGGCTAACGCTCTCGCTGCCTCAGGTGTCTTTATATCAATCACAAGGGCGTGCTCCACAAATGCAGACATGTCTCATTTAAGAGCAAAAATAATCACCAGACACGCCACGACTGGAAAGTTTCAGCTTCTAAAACTACTTCTTAACCAAATAAGCAATGAAATGTCAACAGATAGAGACGAAGAGCTTCATATCCCCACTGATAAGCTGGAAGAGATCAGCTGATTCCTGTATCTGCACTGCTCTTGAACCGCATAAGCAATAATTCACGACGGCTGGGGAGCAAACGACATTTTAGTCATTGCAATGGTCCTGATTTTTATGCTCAAAGCGCCGGCATTGGACAGACCACGCTGGTCCAATGATGCCGCATGAATCCTCCGTGCACGCACCCATGCAGGATGCACGGCTGGATACCCACCGACGTGGCAGCAACCCACTCAACCCACCGAGTGACCTGATTTTCAGAGAGCCACAAGACAAACGCCCACAACAAAACACGACACTCTCACTGCAGCGATAATCCAATATCCATAATTTTATTTTGAATTATCCACGCTGCGAGGACGGAGAAGGCGGACTGTGTCGCCCACCTGGCTTCAAACGCGAAGCAGGAACAGAAAAGGCAACAAGAATCTGATTTAAAAACTAAGTGGATTCTGAAATTCTTTGATAACAAAGGGAGGCTGTCAGCGGCGCCGAGCGGCAGGCGTTCATGCAAATGTTCTGCCGCCGGGACAGAACACCCTGAACCTCCTCGTCACCTGGTCTGAACCTGGAACACTATCTGACTCTGGTGCTGACATGCAAAATTAATGACACGGTGCGACAGGTAGGCGGCTGCAGGCGCACCTGATACGAGTCTCATCAGGGCGGCGCGTCGTCCGTTTAACTCGAAGACTTAAATCAAACTGCAGATATCTGACTGCAGTTGATCAGAGAAACTGAGTTTACAGACTTAAAGACTCTTGTTGTTGGTTTGGTCTCTCGTTCCCCCCCTCGTTCTCTGGGGTTGGGGCCTCTGACTGAATTGGGGCCATAAGTGAAATGTTATTTGGAGGACCCCCGCCCTCACACTTCTCCCCATCCCAAATGTATAATAGATAGAAAATGACCGTATAACAACAAGACATTTAACTTGACAACCTTAATAACAAATGTACTGTTTATTTGTTTATTTAAAAGGGATCCCCATTAGTCTTCGCCATGGGAAGACTATTCTTCCCATCCTTCTATACTGTAAGTATAGATACAGTAGTTTTACTGTACAAGTCAAATAAAATTAAAAAAAAACTTCAACATGAAATAAATAAATTAATATTAAATAAAAAATAATCGAATAAAAACTGAAATAATTAAATACAAAATATTGAATAAAAAAACTTTAAACTGAAATAAATAAACAAATATTAGTCACAAATATCCATCAATTACTCAAAAAAAAAGAAAGTTAGCGGAGACCAGTTGCTGTTAAATCCAGCGTGTATGACCCATCAATCAATCACGTACAGGGAAATGACTTCACTGATCACAGGACGGAGTCATGTAGTCTGAACGGACCGGCAATCAGCTGACTCTGAGAGGTTCGCCGTCTAAAACTGGGTCAAGTTTGTAGTAGAATAAACAACAAGAAAGATAATAAGATAATGATAATAATAATAATGATAATAATAATAAAAATAATAATAATAAGTGTGCATCAGAAGATTGCCATGGTTACAGAGTGGAGGACAGTAACTAAATAGAAGCAGCAGCCTCAGAAGCAGATGTAGGCCAGAGTTTACGGGCCGCTCAGCTGATAACGCTGTGTGTTATAGATAGCGTTTGTTTGTTATGTTCTTCTTCTTCTCGTGTTTCAACCGCGGACGTTCTGCTTCATTCAGAACTGAAGAAAACAGCCTGAACTTCCTCCCTCCTCCCTCCATCGTGTTTGTTATTTCAGGAATGTTCTCCGTCTTCACTCTCGCTCTTTTCTGCTGCGTCACTGCAGGCTGGCGCGCGTGCACGTGCGAGTGCACGCAGGAAACTTTCACAGCCGTGCAGAAAGAGGCGCATCATCCCACCGAGGAATTTATGATGCAAAAAGCTTTTCACCTGAGCGGATTAGACATCTGCTTCTGCTGAAGGGAACTGAAACTGTGACATAACTGTGACGACTCCTGACTCAGAGACAGGATCATCGAGCTCTGGGCCCCACAAACACACACATGCACACACAAACACACACACACACACTAGCAGCCGTAGTGTAAAGCAGATTGGTGCTAACAGGTTCCTCTCAGGACACCGTTCACAACCAGCGACGACCCAAAGGCCACATTCCTGATCCTGTCGTTCCCATATGACTCAAAAGCAGCGCTTCAACGACGCTCTTGTTGGGGGGAAAGTAAGTAGACCTTCTGCTCTCAGGTTTATTCCTCTCAGGAAGGAATAAACAGTAATAACAAAAGCATCTGATCAAACAAGGTTTTCAAATCTGGGTAAATACGACCTCAATACAACCTTACAGCCATGATAACCGAGCGTTTTCTCAATGATGTTATTATGGGCCTCTCACATCTTTACGGGGGAATTTCGGACCGTTATCCTTCACAATGCCGCTTCAGTTCAGTCACGTGACCCGGCTTCAGGGGTCCTTGCGGTCGACATCAGCTGAATGACCACGAGGCACCCTGGTCAACTACGCTAGCATCTGAGTTGAAGGTTGTGAGTTTTCTTTTGTTTCTCTGTTTCTCTGTGAAGAATCTTTTTTCTTTTTTATATATTTTTATCCCTGATTTTTTCCCCATTTTATCACCCAGTGCTCCTACCTAAGTGACAGTCCTGGGCATTGCCATCCTCTACCAACCCCGGGAGGGCCCTGCACTGAGCTCAGGTCTCCTCCTTAACCTGAGGAGTGAGCAGGCTGCATCTTTTCACCAGACAGGGTGGGGTTTCTCTGGCCGGACGTAGCACGTGGAAGGATCACGTTATTCCGGCCAGATCCTCCACGCCCCATCTGGCGCCCCGGTCGGCCAGAGGGGGCATGTATAACCCAGGACTGTGTGCATGTTTTTGTGAGGGTAGCTCACATTAGCTACCCAAGGGAACACGGGGAGAACATGCAAACTCCACACTAGGGCTGTTCGATTTTGCTCAAAAATAAAATCTCGATTTTTTTCTCTCAAAATCCGATTTTCGATTACGATTATTTTGTGAATTGACAAAAGGCAAAGAAATTATTTCAAATATGCTGTTTTTTTAATGAACATTTGCCCCATTGGGCTTTAAGTGCAAACTTTGCTCTTATTAAACCAAAAATGAATGAATAAAGTGCAAAACTCTGTAAAATAAGTTGAAAAAAAGTTTTAATTATGCCTCCGGGATAATAATTTTTTGCTTTTCATGGATTTCTTTTAATCATCCAGAGCTACTCCGACCTTTAAAGCATTTGTTTTGTTTGTATACGGCATAAATTAACTTCTTCTCTGCACTGATGGGCAGCTACATTTGCTTCTCTAAGATTGCTGCTGATGTCTTTCCTCCTTAGCGTTATGTTAAAACATGGAGGTGAATATTCCAGACCAGAAAAAATTAATAAAAACCCTAAATGTCTGCTTTTACAGGTGAATTAATCAGGTACATTTGATTAGCAGAACCGTGTTAGAGAGTTTCAGACTCCTGTACCATGGCTTAGTTTTTTCAACAAAATACAAGCACGGGATAATAATTTTCTGCTTTTCATGGATTTCTTTAAATCATCCAGAGCTACTCTGATCTTTAAAGCGTTTGTTTGTTTTGTGTACGGCATAAATTCACACTCAGTAATGAGTCTCCTGTCGTGTTTGCCAGCGTCGTCTTGCCTTCTCGGTTTCTCTGACAATGTAAATAATAACTTCAGCCGAACGTGCCAAGAGCCACTATCAAACCAACACAAGTACTTCCTGCCAGTAATCCAGCTCCAATAAATACCTAAAATACCTCAGACGCCCAAACTGCCTCCTCCCTTTCCTGGTCATGTGCACAGGCTCGTCTCTGACGCTGAATTCAGGACGTATTCAAGGAAGGTTTAAATGACCCGCAGATAAACCGGCATTTGGAGTTTCAATAAAACAGCAACGAGATCTTCAGGTTAACTCCGATCCCCCCGGGGTTACAAGGATTTCACAGAAGCAGAGCTGCAAAAAGATAACTTTTATTAGCGTCTGGAGGAACACGGGAGATAATCCATGTTTTAGACTGACAAAGGTGCTGAATAGACTTTGGTTACCTTCACATCTCTTCTTCCCTCCATCCATCCATCCCTCCATCCTTGTTATTGCCCGACCAAACACTCAGAAAAGGCAGAGAGGAAACGTCAGGATGGAGGGTGGAGGGAGGGAGGATGGAGGATTATCTTAAGAGGGGTGACAGACGGGGAATCTGGAAGCCCTCCTAACGTGGAGGAGGGAAGGACCCTCCCCCTCTGTGGCCCCCTTTTATCCCCCCACCGGATTGCGGCCTCCTCGGTGGAGCCACGCGAGGCCTCGCTGAGCTGAAGGAGGCTAACAAATCTATTTTCTAGGATTTCCTGAAAAAAACTAAATCTAAAAAAAAAAAAGATAGCCGTAAAACGTGAACTAAGAAATAAGACGGCAAACTGAGCAGAGATCTGCAGCGCTGCGACCGTTAGGTGGTGATTAGAGAATCCGACGAGCCTCGGACAGATGGAGCTGAAGTCTCCTCGTCACACACACACACACGCAGGGGGAATAATGTTTATCCTTTTAGTCTGGTATGCAAGCTCATGCACACACACACTCGTGCACGCTGTCCATGTGCACGTGACTCCATAAAAGGCCGGGGGTGTAAGTCAAATAGCTGAAATGCCGACACACTCAGGTAAACACTCGGACGGTGTGTACACGCCAAAACACACAACAGCTGCATCAGTCAACAAGCTGAAAACGTCCCATTTTTCCAACTTCCGTCTTCTCCTGCAGAAATAACTCGAGTTAAATCCTGCAGATGCTCAGACGTGAGCTGCATCCTTCGGTATCCGTGGGAAACGAAAAACGACAACGACAGCTGGAGCCCACTTCACATCTGTCCAGGGGAGGGAACGGCTAGATCGCTTGTTTCTCCAGGACCTGGCAACACAGTCACCTTCTGAGGCTTTGCACCAATCAGCATTCACCCCGGGATCCCGAGACGAACACGCGCCCGGCATATCGATCCACTTCAGATCTGAACCGAACAGAAACCAGGGGCCCGTCTTCAAGCGGGTCGATCAATGAATGAGAAAGTAAAGAAAAGCCATCGATCGTCTCCTGACTGATGAGAACTTCATCTGAGCAGCAGCTGACGAGCTCCACCCCGCCGAGACGCTCCCCCTCGCTCTGGTGATGAAAGAAGGAGGCAGTGAGTCCAACCACACGCGCATGCACGCGCCGGACGACGTCCACGCTGCCTGCAGGACGGTGGTTTCAGAGACTCAATTAGAAGGAAAGCCTGTTAGGAGAAGCGGCCGGAGACGTAAGAGATTAACGACGGCTCTGACTACCGACCTCGTAAAGATCAAGGAGACAGGAAATGAGACGGGAAATAAAAGTTAAAAGCACGTAAACGCTCAAATGACGCACAACAGATAAATTAACCACTAAATCCACCGCAGGACCAAATATCATAAGAAGAACAGTAAAACCGGCCAGTCGGATGAAAATGAAGAAAAACAGTGAAGACTTTCAGAGTAAAATCCTGCTCTTGGGACTCTGGTACCCCTTTTCCACCAAAACCGGTTCTATGGCTGGTTCTGGGCCAGTACTGAGTTTAGAAGCAGGCTTTCTGTTCCCACTAGGGATGCAAATTATCGATTATTTCATTAATTGACAGTTGATAACCTTATCGATCGATCATCGATTAGTTGATAAGCAGCGTTTTTCCCCCATCTGAGATACAAACATAATTTTTTTTGCTTATATAAAATACAAAGGACATTTTAATGTATTCCTTAATCAAATATTTATTTGATACAAAAGTAACAAAAATACATTTTTGTACCACAAGGAATATAATATAAAGTGCACTTCAAGGCTATTAGAAGTAGCAGCAGCCATAATAGTGTCATTTGTGTCAAGCAAATTTTAAGTTCTAGTTACGTTTTAAGTTAGAGTTTCTGCAGTGTTCAAAATAAAATTATGAGACCTGCTGTATTGGAGCACATTTTCTTTTAGTTAAAACTGTAGCGGGGACAGATGTTTAGAGAAACCTATGTATGTACCGGGTGAAGGCTGATTTATGGTTCCGCGTTACAACAACGCAGAGCCGCCACCGTAGGCTACGGCGGCGGCTCTGCGTCGATTTAAGGCGGAACCTTCAGGCTTTAGAGGAACATATCGGAGAACAACCAGAAGAATATAGAGTGGATTAAAAATAAAAGTTAAGCACTGAGCTACATGTGTCTCCCGTCTGGGCCATTGCAGACTCATTGCCTGAGCATGATACTAAAACCAAACATATCCGCCAACTTTATGTGCGCGACGCGGCGCGTTGTGTCGCATTAAATGTGGTCCGGGCGTAATACCAGCTGGTGAAATTAAACGAAAAAAATTAAGAAATAAATAGATTAATTGTAATCGTTAATTTTAATCGGGTAATTTCATAACGGCAATTAATCGAAAATCGATTAATTATTAACATCCCTAGTTCCCACTGACAAAAGAACTGGCTCCGGGCCAGAAAACCCGGTTCCAAGGTAGCACCAACTCTTTGCTGGGCCAAAAGAACCACTTACATAAGTGGAGGGGGCGGAGTTATTAAGACCAACGGCAATAGCAAGACTGAGACATTTTCAAATAAGAATTAATCTGGATGCAGCAAAGCATCATGGGTCTTAGGAGGAGACAACCTGTCTTTTAGAGATGTGTCCACGGAGGAGCTACGTGGACCAAGTCCTATTAGAGCAGATTCCTTGTTGTTGATGCAACTTTCACGCAAACGCAGCGACGAAACTGACGTTTGCAGCGACGTAATGTCATGGCTCCTCTTAGCACCCGAGCTGTGGAAAAGTAAACCGGTTCTCAGCTGGTTCCCAAGTTGAACGAGTTGTGGATCAGCACCAGCACTGGCCCAGAACCAGCCCTGGAAACGGTTTGTTGGAAAAGGGGTACGGTTGGAGCAAAATGGGCAGGTCAGAACCAGCAGCCCCTTCGATCCTCAGTGGACGTCTTCATCCAACCTGGTCAACTTCATCATAACTGCACTTGCCCAGCTCTCGTTCCCACGTCCACTAGGGTGGTTTTCAAGATACTTAAGTGGGGTGAGAAAAGAGAAAACGAGCTAAAAACTAAAGGAAACACAAGGAGAGAAGCCTTTTCCACCAAAAAAGAAAACAGAAAGCCCGGTTCCAAACTCAGCACTGGCCCAGAACCAGCCCTGGAACCAGTTTGGTGGAAAGGGGGTATCTGAGGAGGCGGCAGGAGGGAAAGCAGGACGACGTTGCTGGATTGTTGGGGTTTTGAACAGCTATGTACTTAAAAGAAAGACATTTGAACGACTGCAGCGTTTGTGTGGGAACGCAGGACTTCAGCATTCCCGTCAAGGCCGAACCAGAACCGTGTCTCCAGAACCGAGAAGACTCATCCTGGAGCCCTTTATCTGAACAGTTCCTCCTTAAAACACCCATAAATAAATAAATAAAATGAATAAACTTCCACTGGATGACATAAGGAAGCAGCAGAAAGCCTCCCTGCAGCAGCAGGCTCAGTGGTACAACCCCACCAGGACGGGGACTAGAGGAACCGGACCGGTCCAAGGGGACGGGGGTGTCCCGGGTCCTCGCCGTGGCGCCGTAATGGAGATGAATGGGATTAGGGCTCGGCCCCTGCTGGCGTGCTGTCTGTGTGACATCCCACCAGGATGGACCAGATTACCCCCCCCCCCCCCCCCCCGAGTCTGATTTGAATGGCAAATCCCTGCAGCGCCTCTCGTGCACAAGCACACACTAACACTTGCACGCTGACGTGACAGGCTAATGGGTTGTGAAGACGTCCCGGTAGATGGAATAGATGTCGGTTATGAACCAAATTAACCACTTTCATGTCACCGTTAGTGAGTCTGAATACCTGCTCAACCTGAGGATAAATATAACCACCACACGTTGGCCAGAGAACAGAACAAGTAAAAATGAACTAAGACAGAGACTATGAAACACAAATAATAAAGGAAATGATCAACAGCCTCCACTCTGAAACTCAACAACAGATGGTTTCGTGTCTGACGAGAACTGAGGGCAATACGTGTACGTCTCAAGTCTAAAAGATTCTGGCTCCACCCTCCTCAAACTGGCTGCTATAAACTCGGATGTAAACACAAGGTGAAAATGATCTTTTTATACACACACATATATTAATGTAGGTATATACTTTGTGTAGGTATATATACACACACACACACACACACACACACACACACACACACTCTCAGTAGCCAACAGACAATAATATGACAATAATATGTGCAATAACATAAGATGTGCAATATCTGCCAATCTACCTCACAACACTCCACCTGCTTTTCTGCACTGTTAAACTGTATATACTGTTCATATCCTGTGTTCACATTTTATATTTTATACGTATCTTTTATATATTTTTTATTTCTGACTTTTCAGCCTTTTTACCCCTCCCCTATATGTGTGTACTGCTGACAACAAATAAGTTTCCCCACTGAGGGAGAAAATAAAGGATATCTTATCTTATCCATACACACACACATATATATATATATATATATATATATATATATATATATATATATATACACACACACACACACACACATACAGACACATACATACACACACACACACACAAATATATATATACACGCACATACATATATATGTGTAAATGTATGTGTATATACGTGTGTATATATACATACACACATGTATATACATACATACATACATAAGTGAAGAGATGGTCAGTTGTGTGTGTGTGTGTGTGTGTGTGTGTGTGTGTGTGTGTGTGTGTGTACCTGTGCTCCACACTGGTGTGTGCAGTCAGCTGAGAGTCACAAGCTGAAGGAAGTGGAGCAGATTAAGTTGAGTCCTGCCTCTACGCTCACAATGCCTCTGCACTTCCTTTCATCTCGCAAGATTTACACTCAGCAAAGAAAAAAAGACCACGGTGTAGTTTGATGTAGCTGACCGTTCACACGGATGTTGGGAGGCCGGGATAGAAAAGCCATAGATTGGACACAACCGACACACTACTGATGTGAAGATCTCATCGTTACAAGAAGAAATCTGCTGGAGGGGAGCACAAAGACCGGGACCGAGCCTGCTGCAGACCTGCTGCATGCAGACCCAATGCTAGACACAGGATATTTGCCAGTGTGTCCACTGAGAAACCAGGACAAAACAGAAGAACCTGGATGACATCAGACACCACCTGAACATCGTATGTCCTCAGATCCCTAGATATTGTAAATACGTCTCTGCTTACAGGTGTCAAACCTCTTTCTTAGTAAAATCATAGAAAAAGCTGTTTCTCAACAGCTCTACAACCTCCTAACACTAAATGACTATCTTGATGTCTTCCGGTCAGGTTTCCGGCCACAACACAGCACCGCGACAGTGCTAGTAAATAGTGGGCGACCGATAATCGGCCGTTGCCGATTATCGAATTCGATATTCATAATTTTATTTATAATCGGTATCGGCCCCCCCAAAAAAAAAATCGAAAATAAATAATTTTTTTTTTTTTTTTTTTTTTTAAAGAAAAATTAAGAAATTTACTGAAATACTGCATTTTCTTTTTGTATTAAGAATGTTCAACATGGGGGGGCGCTAGAGAGCCCGAACTGGATGGCTGCTTAGTGTGAAGGCTCCACTTAACTTCGCACATAAAACCACCCCAAACTTTTGCAAACCTGACCAACTATAGGTTACAGACTATGCCAAAACCCTCAGCAGCCAAGGAGTGCGATATTTTTGCAAAAGCTCGCAAAACGAACTCACGAAGCGCGAAGACAACACTGCCGGCCGAGGACGACGGAGCTAACATGGCTAACGTAGCCGACGTGCTGACGGAGCTGAGAGCGCTCCGCTCTGAGTTCGGCTCTAAGTTGGATGGGATAAACGGCCAACTGGGGGAACTGAAGAGCTCCATGCTGGTGCTGGAGAACAACCTGGGTGAAATCAAACGAGAGGTAACGGCTAATGAAAAACGTGTCGGGGAGGCAGAGGCTCGCATAGCCGAGACGGAGGAAAGGCTGGACAAGACCGAGACGGCGCTGGCTGCGGCAACGAGACGACTCGCTCACCTGGAGGAGAAGACAGAGGATCTGGAGAACCGTGGGAGGAGGAAAAATATTCGGCTGTTTGGTCTTAAGGAGGGAGCTGAGGGTAAGCGTCCTCTTTTTGACTTTATAAATGACATGCTACCCCGGTGGCTGGGCACCGAGCCTGATAGATCATTCATACTGGAAAGAGCCCACCGCACGCTGGCCCCAGCAAATCCCAACGTCAACAGAGCCGTCCTCATTCGGTTCCTCAAGTACCAGGACAGGGAGTTCGTTCTGCGCTCCACGAAGCAGCGGGACATCACACATGACGGATCAAAGCTCGCATTCGCGCAGGATTTCTCGGCAGAAACGATGCGACAGAGACGGGAGTTCAACGCTGTCAAGAAGCTGTTTATTGACATGGGAGCCTTTCGAGGATTTCATCTCCAGCCGTGCAAGCTGAGGGTGCTGCACGGCGGGAGGATTCGCCTTTTTTCCTCTCCACAAGAAGCTGAGGAATTTTACCGCAGCATCACGGCTGGAAAAGCCACACATGGCCAGGTTTGAACTGCCTTTAATACATGGAATGGGGTGAGTGCACTAGCCTGCGTGCATAAACATAGGACCACCATCTGACTTTTTCAGGCTTAGCTGCCACTTAAGCTGATTTGCTCGGCATTGGTTTACATGGACAATAAATAGCAGGTACACATTGGTTGTTGTCAAGTCGTCGATGTAACATTTTATTTTTGAACACTAACAGTGCCTGTATCGACTGACATCTTGGTTTATTATTATTACTTATTGGTTTGGTAAGCAGAGGAGTGGGTAATGGAGCGGTGAAGGGGCGTGGATAACAGGTGGCTGGGCTCCGGGTTTTTTTTTTTTTTTTTTTTTTTTTTTTATATATTATTAGACAAATGAAAATAAGCTTTGAGTTGTCTTGAAAACAAAATAGTAGAATAGGGGAAAGCGTTGAGGGCTAGACACCCTGTTCTTATGATTTAAATTAGCACACATTTATTCTTATTTACTTATTTATTTATTTTTATTCTTTTATTTATTTATTTTAATTTTTTTTTTTTTTTTTTTTTTTTATGTGTATATGTATATATATATAATATATATATATATTTTTTTTTTTTTTTTTTTTTTTTTTATTTATTTTATTTATTTATTTTTTTTTTATTTATTTTTTTTTTTTAATATATATATACATATGTGTGCGTATATATATCTGTTTTTGTGCGGGACGGATTGAATTGGGGACGACCCCACTCCGTTATCTTACTGGTGACCCCTGATTTAGTCTGGTCCTTGTGGTAAGCACAACCTGAACACTAGACAGCACCTGCCAAACTGATGCCCACTTTGACATGCCGCTCCTCATTTATTTTATTTCTTTTTTTCTTTTACCTGCATTTTTTCTTTACAAGAGCATAGTACTACCTAGGAAAGCTAAGCTTATCCTTTTTTACTTTAAGCCTATTTCTTTTTTCTGTTTTTTCTGCACAAAGGCATTTTTTCCGTTTTTTACAAACAAATTGTGCGTTGTTGGAAGCTAATCGCTACCTGCCTGACAAGTTAAGGGTGTTACTTGTTGTTATAGGGTTGCCTTGTCGTTTGGGGACTAGGCTAGGGTTGTGGGTGGGGAGGGTGGGGGGGGTAGAGGGGGGCCCCTTATACTCTACCTGTGTTTTTTTTTCCTTTAACAGTATGTTAGTTTTTTATTATTTGTCTTTTTGTTTTACCATGGTCAAGCACGGTCAAGATATTATGCCAATCTTAGTATGTCTAGCACGCTTAACGTAATTACGTTTAATGTCAGAGGCCTTGGTCACCCAATTAAGCGGAAAAGAGTTCTTACATTTTTGAAAAAGGAAAAAATAGCAGTGGCCTTTCTACAAGAAACGCATCTGTCCAATGAGGAGCACAAAAAACTTAAGAGAGACTGGGTTGGGCAGGTATATTTCTCTAGCTTCACTAGCAATAAAAGAGGAACGGCAATACTGATTCACAAAAATCTGCCATTCATTTTTAAAGATCAACATACCGACTACGAGGGTAGGCATATACTAATCCGAGGGATGCTATATGGGCGAGAACTAACACTGCTTAACATCTACGCACCTAATGAAGATCGCCCTAAATTCATGTTAGATATGATCACCTTATTTAACCAATATAACACAGACTTTGGAATGATCTCTGGAGACTTCAACTGCTGTATGGACGGTAATCTGGATAAATCCTCACCCACATTGTCCAATCCTAATGCATCAAAGACTTTGAGGTTAGCCTCGAATGATGTAGGTCTTGTTGATGTGTGGAGGGAACTTAACCCCACAGTGAAAGACTACACTTTCTATTCGGCTAGGCACAAATCATATTCTCGATTAGACTTTTTTCTTTTACCCCAGGAACATCTCTCATCTGTGATTTCGTGTAATATAGGGCCCATTCTTATATCAGATCACTCTCCAGTCCATCTTAAGCTATCCCTCCCTCAACAGATGCACCAGACTAAACATTGGAGATTTAACTCTTCACTTCTCACAAGTATCGAAGCCTGCAATAATATTAGAAGGTGGCTGGAACAGTACAGACAGGACAACGCAGCCTCCCCTGTTTCTTCAGCAATAATGTGGGATGCAGCTAAAGCTGTAATCAGGGGTCAACTGATCTCTTACACATCTGCAAAGAAAAGAACTATCGTTCAACGAACAGAACAACTTAAGAAGGAGTTAATCAATCTGGAACAATCCCACAAACAATCGCCTACGGATGAAAATATGAAGAAACTAAATGCAGTCAGAACTAGTCTTAATCTCGTCCAAACTGAACATGTTAAAAAACTCATGTTCTTCACTAGACAGCGATATCACGAATACGGTAATAAGCCCAGCAGGCTTCTAGCCTATCAACTTAAAAAAGAACGCGCGGACAGAACAATAAAATGCATACGTAATGCGACGGGCCAATTGAAATATGATACACAAACAATACAGTCCTCATTTTTTGACTTTTATAAACAGCTTTACACGTCAGAGAATCCTTCCGAAACGGACATCCATGCATTCCTGGATGATTTATCTTTATCCTCTATCTCGGAGGGCGAGAAGGAACAGCTGAGTGCTCCATTCACCTCAGATGAGGTGCTACACGCAATTAAGTCAATGCCATCCGGAAAAACTCCAGGTTTGGATGGATATTCGGTAGAGTTCTATAAGGCCTTCTGGCCGCAAATTGAGCCCCTTTTTATGCCCATGCTCACAGATTTTTTTGAAAATGGAACCCTTCCTGAATCCATGAAGACAGCGATAATTACACTAATACATAAGAAGGACAAAGACATTGCTGAATGCACCTCATTTCGCCCAATTTCGCTACTTCCAGTTGACTTTAAGATAATATCGAAATTAATTGCACACAGGCTTGAGGACCTCTTACCCAAAATCATCAAGGCTGACCAATCTGGCTTCGTGAAGGCACGCTACGCCTCTGACAATATTCGGAGGTTACTTAATGTGATTGACCACTCGGCCCTATACAACAAACCAGCCCTACTGGTATCACTTGATGCGGAGAAAGCGTTTGATAGGGTCGAGTGGTCATATCTATTTGCCGTCCTGGAGAAATTTAATCTAGGTGAGAAGTGCATTGGGTGGATTAGGGCTATGTATAGCAACCCGCAAGCTCAAATATGTATTAACGGCACCCTCACTGAAAAATTCGGTTTATACAGAGGCTGTCGGCAGGGATGCCCTCTATCCCCGTTTTTATTCAACATGGCGATTGAACCACTAGCAGAAGCCGTACGGGCCAGTGAAAAGATTATCGGGATTGATATTGGGAAAACAAATAATATAATTTCACTGTATGCTGATGATATAATCTTATACCTGACCAAGCCGGAGAGATCGATCCCAGCCGTGTTAGACCTCATCACCAAATTTGGAATGATATCAGGCTATAAAATAAATCTGACAAAATCCAACGCTTTACTATTGAACTCCCCAGTCTCTCACAAACTCAAGACCGTTTCACCTTTCACCTGGGCTCAGAATGGCTTTAAATATCTCGGTATAAATGTGCCTCCCAAACTCAAAGATCTTTATCAGGTAAATTTTGTCCCATTACTTAAAAAGATTAAGGACGAGTTAGAACATTGGAATATGCTCCCCATTTCATTTCTCGGGCGAATTAATGTAATTAAAATGAACATATTACCACGTTTCAGCTATTTATTTCAGTCACTGCCCTGCTATTTAAATAAATCGTTCTTTAAGTCCATAAATAAAATGCTGACCTCCTTTATCTGGAAAAACTCTTCTCCTAGGATAGCTTTTAAAACTCTAACAAAGTCCAGAGAAAAGGGTGGGCTGGGACTGCCAGATTTTCAGATGTACTACTGGGCTGCCCAGACGAAGGGCCTGATTGGTTGGGTACAAAAACGTGATAATGCTCACTGGATTGATATAGAAGAAGAACTCTGTCTCCCTACACCCATAACCTCGCTACCATTTATCAACGATATAAACACGCTAAACCTGGTAACAAGAACCTATGTAGTTTGTAACACTCTTAGGGCGTGGCAAGATGTGAAAAAGTTCTGTGGAGTCTCAGACAGAATCTCTGGGCTTGCCCCTTTATCGTTAAACCCAGATCTGCCACCATTGATTGGAAAATCCCTGTTTGCAAAGTGGAAGGAGAATGGTATATATCAGTTCCGACACCTGTTCACCAAAAGCACACTCAAATCCTTTCCAGATTTAAGATCAGAATTTGAAATCCCGAAACAAGATTTTTATAAATATTTGCAATTACGCCACTTAATTACCACTCTGAAAGGGGAGGGTCGACTATCTTTGGGGTTAACAGACCTAGAGGAGATCTTGGTGAACTCCAAATCATTAAAGGGTAAAATTTCTGTGATTTACAGTGTTCTGTTAGACCATCATAGCTCTTCTCTGACCTCACTCAAAAATATCTGGCAAAAGGACTTGGGATGTGACCTCAGTGAGGATCAGTGGGATAGTATGTGTCGGAATGTCTTTATTTCACTGTCTTGTAACAAGATAATTGAACAGAATTATAAATTTATGCACAGGATGTACTTTACGCCACTCCGTCTAAGTAAGATGTTTCCTAACTCATCCCCTAGATGTCATCGCTGCAAAGCATGCATAGGGTCAACTATGCACATCTTTTGGGAATGCAGAAAATTACAGCACTTTTGGGAAGCTGTGCATGACTTAACTGTCAAGGTTGTACAGACCCCTCTAGACTGTACACCAATACGTTACCTTTTTGGTACAGAACTGGACAAGACACTGGACCCCACACACACGAAGAGGATTGCTATGATATCCTACATAGCAAAGAAATGCATCCTACTCAACTGGAACCAGCACAAACCCCCTACATTTAACCTGTTTAAACAAACCTTGAATGACACTTTGCGTTTGGAACAACGCACGTACACTCTAAAAAATAAGGGAGATGTTTTTCTCAGAATATGGCAACCGCTCATGGACCTCTGACATTCATCCGGCATGGCTGGCCATGCCAGGATTCTGTGTACATAAAGAGTCACATATGCACTATGACCATGGTTTATTTGATTTGATTATTTAAGTATTTGATTTACAAGTTGTCCTTTTACTTTGGGTAACCATTTCTTTTTTTTTTTTTAAATTCTTATTGTCTTGATTTTGCTTTGTTGTTTTTGTCCTGTATGTCTTTAAAATGCTAAAAACAAATAAAAATATAATTGAAAAAAAAGAAATAAATAAAAAAAAAAAAAAAAAAAAAAAAAAAAAGAATGTTCAACATGCTCAAACTTAAGTAAACTTAAGTAAATATTTGCACTTAAAAAAAACAACCTGTGTAGCCATTTTCACAACCTGTACTGTTTGGTTGTTTGTCATGTGTACTAGTTAGCTTACTGTTACTACCTCCAAGTAGGCACTTGCTGTGGTTTGGGTCTGGGAATTGGGAGTATTGTGCCTGACTGTTCTAAAATTGAGGCTGTTATTCCTCTTAATTTGTTATTTTTTATAGGCAGCTTTTTTATTTTATGTAAAGAGAAAATTCACTTAATGTTATTTTTAATAACTGAAATGCTGCTTGTTTTGTTTGATGTTCCATAATTTGCACTTTTGATGTGTGAGCCGTGCGAAGTGAATATTGCTGTCCTTCCTAGTTAAAGCAATAAATTGCTCACCATTCATTTAAATGAATTCTTGTATTGAAATTTGTTTTCTCCCAAAAAGGTAAAAAAGGGTAATAATCGTATCGGCTGATATCGGCTATCGGTCTTTTTGATTTCCCCCTAATCGGTGATCGAAATAATCGAAAAAAAGGCTGATCGGTCGGAAACTAAAAGGCCCTTCATGACATCCACTCCAATACGGATGGTGGCAACATTTCAGTCTTGGTCCTACTGGATCTCAGTACTGCATTGGACCAGAACATGTTGATAGACCGGTTGAAGAACTGGGTGGGACTTCCTGGTACAGCACTTGCCTGGTTAGAGTCCGATCTAAAAGACGGGGACTATTTGGTATCTTTATGTGACTACAAATCGAAGCTAACAAAAACATGTGGAGTTCATCAAGGTTCAGCTCTGGCGCCTCTGTTGTTTAACATCGACATGCTCCCACTTGCTCAAGTTATGAAAAAGAACAAAATGTGTTACCATAAATACACAGATGACACACTGGTCTATACAACTATCTCACCAGTAGACTATAATCCAATTCAAACACTGATCAAATGAATTGACCAGATTAAAGAGTGGATGTACCAGAATTGTATTCAGTTAAATGAAGCTAAAACAGAAATAATATTGTTTGAAGCAGAGGAAAAAAGATTAAAGTCAGCACTCAAGCAGTGAAGCTACAAATAAAGCCAGAAATCTAGGAGTGAATCATATTTTGAAAATATGTAAATTCTATTATGTTTTACTTTATCTTATTATATTTTTATCTATGTTTTAATGTCTTTGTAAGGCACCATGTTGTTACAGAAATAAACTTGCCTTGAAGGTCCGAACCGCTAAGAAGCTGCACGATATCCATCAGCCAAACAATCTCAACTATTCCAACACAATTTCACTTCTTTTTTGTCTTACAAAAGGGATATTTGTTCACATTTTGGAGCGTGTCAACAAGCTGTTGTTTATCAACAGAGTCCAACTTTAGCTGCAGCCCTTGGGCGCCCAAGGTTCACTTGTGACTCCGGAGGGAAATATCTTCACGGAACCAGGTCAGAGGAACAAACAGATGATTGTAGGAACCGTCTCGGCCCGCTGCACGTCAGCGGCTGATGTTCAGAAAGATGACGTGCAGGTTGTTTAACCTCAAACCTGAGCTTCAGCTCCGTCACCTCACATCACCCCCCCCTCCTCCACACGTCCTCTCAGAACCGCAGACTGATTGATTAACATCCGCCTGGGTAACGGGATGATGGAGAGACGGGAGGAGGTATAACAAGGGCTGGAGTGGTGAAAGAGATGGAAATTTAGCACAAAAAGAGTGTAAAAAAACTGAATAACAAGTAAAAATCAGCAGCTCGGCCTAGCAGAGACGGAGAGAACGAGGTCTAATCTGGGAAAATCACCTCGCCAACGTTCCAGCTTCTGTTAAACGTTAACTGAATCCCCCCCCTCACCGTGTCGGCGGAAAAATGGAATAAAAGAAAGAAAAACCTTGAAAAAACCTTGACCTTGTTAGGATTTATAACGATTAAAAAGAGGGTCACATATCCAAGTTGTGCTGCTGCACTCAGACATTGATCTGCTCGCTGCTCTCCAGGATCAAACTGATTCAGCAGCAGCCAATATCGGATATTAGCCAATCTATATTCATCAAAAGAATGGCCAATACTTGAAAATAAAAGAGGAGAGGGTGGAAGAGAGGTGGAAAAATCCAACCATGTCCTGAATGTTCTTTGTACTAAAGTGAAACTTTAAAATGTACTTTTAAACTGCATTATTATGTCTAAGTGACTCATAAATAGTAAATATAATCATTAAGAAAATGTATTCAAGTTTCTTGTTCAGGGGAAAATAAATAAAATCTGTTGATGGATCAGAATACTTGTTTCCTACAGTCTTAAAAATCTTGATCAAGTCTGACAGTTTAGGATTCAGATTTAAACCAAAAAAAGTATTTATAGTCCAGCATCGAGTAGGAAAATTTGGTCAAATGTGTTTTACTTGAAATAAAAAGCACTTAAGGTGAATGAAGCCTGCATGAGAACAGATAAGACGCAGGGAAGGGCTTATAATTGGTAAATTCTGTATTTTTCAAGGGAAATGGTGTAAAATATGATATAATAATGATATTTTCATTAGTTTCGGGGACTGAGGCACCAACCAGGACACGGTCGAGCCGACCCGGGTAGCGAGTAAGACTGCACCAGCAGCAGAAGTTAGTTATCCCTGATTCAGCCCTCACATAATCGCTGATATCTCGCTTTTTCTCCGACTGACGTGCAGCAGGAAGACAACGATCACGCCGAGCCTCCGGGAAGCGCCGTCAGAGAGCGGAGGAAACGCTTAGAGCCCTTCATCTGTTCCAGTCCGTCATGAATACGGCCCCTTGGGGAGGAGGGGGGCGTTTAAACACACGGAGCAAATACTTCACGCTCGCCGGCTGCAGCCATCGCGACCATTCAGCTCTCGTCCATCCCGACACACACACACGCCGATACACAAAGAGGCTCATTGATCGTTTTACTAAAAATCAGCTGGGTGCTGGTTATGTAAGAGGATGGGGGGGGGGGCAGTAGGGCAGACGTCACAGGTTCCTGTGAAGAATGAAGGTCGGATCCAGAGGAATCTCTTCCTCCAGCGGCCCGATTACAACCAAATTATTCTTACCTAGTTGCCGCAGGCGTTTATTTTACATTGTAAATAAATCTGAGGGTATTAAAATGTTATCTTTGACCCGCCCACCCCATATAACCCCGCCCCCTCTAACCCCGCCCCCCACTGTGTGCAGAGAGGCTTTGCAAAAGTGCTGCACGACCCGAACATCCAACTCCCTCCCCACATTTCTGCAGAAGGAATTTAAAAAAAACAAGAAAATAAGAAAGCAGGTAGATGTGCAGGTTGCAGGTGTGTTGCAGGTGTGTTGCAGGTGCCAATCCCCTCTGCCAGCCCCCCGAAGGCTCTGGCAGTGTTTTGGTTTTCCTGGCAAACCCAGTCAGCAGGAGCGAGCTGCAGAACGTGACTGAGCAGGAAGTACCGCGGGAGAGCAGGGGGGGGTGAAGGAGGGCAGAAGAGGGGATAGACGGGCCGAAATTACATGTGAGGAAAGTCAGCATGTGAGGAAAAGAAAAAAGAAAGAAAAAGACTTCCAGGTTAAACCGTCTCTCTCTGAAGGTTTGGAAACGTAGATTCTGGAGATGAGAAGAGAGAAATGCCGTTTGGAGGTCGACGCTCTCAGAGAGGTTGTGTTCGGATAACGAGGGTGAAAAAGAGAAGCAGAGGAGAGATGGAAGAAGACGAGGGGATGTGGCGGAGGCCGACCGCGAGAGGAGACCCGGAGCGAGGGAGGTGGGAAGGAAAAGTAGGCCACATGGAAAAATCCAGCTGCAACGATCCGGCCAGCCGCTCCGGTCCGCCCCTATTCCTCCTCATCCCCCTCTTCTCTGCTCCGGCTGTCTCCATCCCTGCATCTTTTCCTTCACCCCCCACCCCCACTCCTCTTCATAACCAACTGTGAAGAACCATCTTCCACGCTTGTAATCTGGTAATCGAGGTCCGATCTGACTCGGTTCAGGGACACAAAGCCCGGGGGAGAGAGAGAGAGACCCTTCGTATGTTCACAATCAAAGAGGCGGGAGGAGCGGGACCGCCACTTCCTGTGCTCCAGATCCTTCCTGATACTCCAAGAACTTCCTGTGTCTCTTCCCTTCGGTGGGCGTGGCCAACCAGGGGGAGGAGCCAAACAAGACCCGGCCTGGAGATACAGTCGGTACCTCCTGGGCCGCTGGACTCGGGCTGCTGCTCCCTCGGCCCGGATGGATACGAGGAAGTGAACAAGTGGGCAGAACCGGTCCAGCTTTACTCAACACTCAGCATGACCGGTCCAGGTTTACTGAAGCACATTTTAATGAAGAAAACATTTGGCAAATTAGATTTATAAGGTCAGAGACCCGACGACTGGAGCAGTTAACTGCTCGCCCACACACACACACCTCCCCATTAACACACACACACACACACACACACACACACACACACACACACACACACACAGTAAAGGTCACTTTCATGGACCGATGTTCCCGCCGGTCTCATTTGTCTAAATCGTCGCGATTGTTTTGTTTCCTCTCAGACTTCCTGCTTCACATTTGCCTCTCGGCCCACGTTAACGCTGCCATGTTTTAATCAACTCTGGGACCACACGCCGCCCACATTCACGCCGCCACCGCCGTGTTTTAGTCAAGTCTGGGACTCTGACACTCGTCTAATTAGGATTATTGAGGAAAAACACTGGAGGAGCAGAACCAAGACCCGCCTGGAACTGACTCAGAGAGAGTGTGTGTGTGTGTGTGTCCAGGGCTTTATATATCCTGCTATTGTTATGCAGCAGCCACAGACACTAGAAAAGACCAACATGCACGAAACCCTCCTCCGTCCCTCTGAATCATTTAAGCTGCATCAAATGTCGACCTCCAGTTTCAGGGAACCGGATCCAGGATCCAGGGTGCCAAGCGCCCCCCCCCCCCTCTCTGCCCGTTGCCCCCGACAACCAGCCGCAGGTGACCTACACAACCATGCAGACAAGTGCGTGCATGCCGAGCAGACACGCTGATGTCACTTCAGCTGGACCCTGACACCCAGCAGAACCGGTTCTGGTGGGTCTAGGGGGCACGTGGTAGGGCCTGATGGGTAGATTTGTAGTTCTAGAGACCACTTGGTCTTGGTCTTGTCTCGGGTGTCTCTGTCTCGCCAGGCCTCGGACAATTGAGATGTTGTTGCTCCCCAAGGTGACAGAATCTGGTGATCAGCAGTTCTTCAGTGTAATCTGGCTACTTTAATAGTAAATAATGCAATTTCAAGTTGATAATTGTATTTTACTATTTAAAATTCAGGTTTCATCCCCAAATTAAGTCCAATTTAAATCAGTAACATTTACTATTCATGACTTTTCTGAGGTGGAGGGGGGTGTTGGAGGCTGGTTATTCTGTTAATACTTTGGGACTAGTTAGTAGTCGTGTCAATCCTTAAAAGCACTGGAGTCAATCCTCCAATAGTGTAGAAATAGCAGTAGTGCAGTCGCCACACATATCTGATCTCAGCTGATGGATGAAAACATTTATAGTGAGTTCAACATCATCATCCACTTCTCTGTGTTATTGTGCTGCAGTTGAATACAACCTCATATGGAAACTAGCTGAACCAGGATGGAGCTGATGTTCTACAATCACGCAGGATCAGGAAATTACTAGGTTTCTTTTGGTCTCGGCCTTGATCTGAACTAGTGTTGGTCTCGGTTTAGGTGGTCTCGACTACAAGTCCACTGATGGGTGATGAAGATGAGATCGGACTGCGACGTCAGTCCACCACGGGGACAGGAAGCAAGTCAGTTTGGGGTTTATTTTCATTTATTCTTCTGCTGCAGCGACTTACCGAGAACCTGACCCATTTACAAAAAAACAAGACCCTTGCGTGCTTCAACGCAGGATGGAGGCAGGAAAAAATAAAAAAATAAAACGCTCGAGTGAGTCATGCTCCAGTGCTCCCAGTCATGGAAATATGGACCGAATATTCAAATGAAGACAGAAGCTGAGTGTTTTCACTAAAGCGAGCCGGGACATCACCGTTTGTGAGGGAAACCGTTGTGAGATCTGGTATCTCGCCGGTTTCATCTAATCAATAATGGATCATTAAAATCCCAGTTCAGCAGCAGCGATTGATCACTCCAGAGATTGGCTCTTTCCAAATATACTAAAAGGTTTTCTAATGAAAATACAACTCAACCAACCTTAAACTCCCTAAGTAATAACAAACGACATAATTGGTCCCTACATCGATGTTGAAGGTCCAAACAGGCTTTAATCACGGCCGCGATATCTAAAAATCGTGATCAGGCAGAAACGGGAAGAAATTAGACTTTTTTCTCAAAGAAATCCCATAATTCAAGCAATGGTGCTTAAACTACCTCCCCACTGGTCAGAGAAACTGTCACCGTCTGAGTGCACAGCCTCGTTCCACCTTTACTTGAGAGGCTTGTTCTGACACGCTATTTCTGGCGTTCAAAGGAAAGTCAGGAATGTGCAGCCGTGAAAGTATGTAAATGCTTTTTTTCCCTCCTTTTTGGGGAATTCTGTCCAAGTTTACAAACTCAAACACATTAAAACTTGACTATGGATTTGAAATCTGAGATTTCCTAGAACCCCCCCCTCTGGCACTTTTAACCACAGTATCTGCAGAGGAGGACTAAATGCTGTCACCTGCAGGGGACTTGATATCTCATACCCCCTTTTCCTCCAAACCGGTTCCAGGGCTGGTTCTGGGCCAGTGTTGGTGCTGGTTCACAAGTCGTTCAACGTGAGAACCAGCTGAGAACCGGTTTGCTTTTCCATAGCTCGGGTGCTAAGGGGAGCCACGTCATTACGTCGCTGCAATTGCGTTGGCGCGAAAGTTAAAGCAACAACAATAGGACTTGGTCTAATAAGACTTGGTCCACGTAGCTCCTCCGTGGACACATCTGTAAAAGACAGGTTGTCTCCTCCTCAGACCCATGATGCTTTGCTGCATCCAGATTAGTTCTTATTTGAAAATGTCTCCGTCTCTCAGTCTTGCTATTGCCGTTGGTCTGAATAACTCCGCCCCCTCCGCTTACATAAGTGGTTCCTTCCTCTAAACCAGCAAAGAGTTGGTGCTACCTTGGAACCGGTTCTTCTGTCCCGGAGCCGGTTCTTTGTCCATGGAAACAGAAAACCCGGTTCCAAACTCAGCACTAGCCCAGAACCAGCCATCGAACCGGTTTAGTGGAAAAGGGGTATCTGATGGGTCAAAAGACCGGCGAGGCCCATGTAAAGCTCCACCCCAACTAAACTCCCATTCTTAATCACGGCCCCCCCACGGGAACCGGCTCCTCTAACGCCTCATGCATTCATCAGATTGGAGCCCATGTCCAGAACAAGATCCAACGGGACTCATTTGAGCTTTGTCAAGTGCAAGTTTAACAAGTTAAGATTTATTTCAGCATTAAATCCATCAACACTGGTCATATGAGCAGGCTTTCATATTCCAATTAAAGAAGGAATTACAGATTAGTTCCACACAATTATTCATTATTTATGTCTTCATATGACTTGTTTTCCCTTTCTTCCAGCAGATGTTAGATTGAGGCCTCAAAACCAAAAAAAGATGAGCAAAAGAAATGTGCCGTAAGAAGCTAGACCCCCTCACCTGCCTCCCAGGTGGAGATCCTGCAGATCCAGGACCCCTCGACCCCAGGGAGCGCAGTTTCATTATAGTAATCAATAATTAAAATCCACCTCTCTTTCAGCAGCGTCAGCATCACAGATGTGACCCGGGTTCTCTCTCTCAGCATCCCCTCCCCACACTAGCAACATACCAGTAAAGGCATTCATTTTTAAGGCGCCCCAGTCGCTGGGATTATAAAGCAGAAAGTCAGATAATACCAGACCCCCGCCCTTAAAAAAACCCTCATCATAGACAAAATAAACAACCGTTCCTCCGGCCGGAGGAGCTGCAGCGCTCATATTTACAGGACAAACAGAGCACACGAGGTGAAACCTGAGGCCATGTGGGAAAATCTGAGACTTCCTTAAAAAAAAAATACATGCATCATCTGTTCTTTGAAACCACAAACATGGTTTGTGGGGTAGGGGGGGCTGGACTTCCCCAGATACCAGTGTGGTGCTGATGAGAGGCCAGCTATGTAGCTCTGGTCTCCCCTGCTTTGTTTACCCACAAATATCAGCAATGACAATCCAGATTATGAAAGAGGAAGGGAAGGGTGGGGGCGCAAACCTCAATTCACACTTTTAAACACAATCACATGACAGGAGTTGAATTGCTTTCATCTGTGACGTCACGCTGCTGTGGTGTTCCCAGGGGGGGACACGTGGGGAGATGCCTCCTCAAAGATGCCTCTAAAGGCTGATTTATGGTCCCGCGTTACACCAACGCAGACCCTACGGCGTAGGGTCTGCGTTGGTGTAACGCGGAACCATAAATCAGTCTTAAAGCAGCACAACGTAACTTTCAGCTTTTGTTGAGTTTGGCGTCTCCTTTGGACAAAAGCGGTAGTGCTTTACCAGTAGTGTGGAAGGGTTCCTACCATCCACCTCAAAGTTACATAGTGCCAGTGAAGGCGATACAGACCCCTCAGACCAAGAGAGAGGTTCATTAAACCTGTTGGAAGTTGATGTACCATCACAATGACTCTGGAAATATGATATTAAGGTGGAAAAGTTACGTAGTGTCGCTTTAAGGGGGTTCAAATGAGCCCCAGGGTGGTTCTTTACGCGTCTCCATCCCTCCCTCTTTACCTTTATATCTCTCCAGCACATCCTCGTACGCCTGGGCGAACTCCTTCTCCTGGGAGTGTGTGGTGGGCAGCAGCCCCGGGATGAACCCGGCCATCGCGGCTCTGCAGGTGGATCCGCTCCAGCTCCCAGTCCGGCGGTGCGGGTGGGGACTAACAAACGTGATGCATTGGCGCACGTTTGTCCAAATGAGTGCTACACTAAAATCCCCAACTCTTATTAAAAATAGTAACAAAAACCCGCGCGTTTCTCTAAATCTAAAGACGGTTATGTAAACGCTATCTGTCCACCATGGCCGCGGGACCGAACCGTCGGTGTCTCAGCCGGCGACTGCTGCTGGTTAGCGGCTCCGTGCGTCCTGGAGGGGTGGGGGGGGCTGATCCTGCACACGGAGATAAGCGTCCAATGAGGGGGGGGCACCGTGTTCTCTTCCGGCCCCCGTACTCGAGCGGAGCTCCAGTGGAAACCGTACCCGCACCGGAGCGTCGATCCCCGGGCTGTGGCGGCGTCCCGGCGCGCGTTCCCCGGCTGCAATGGCCGCTTCTCTCCGAGGCGCTGCGGCGTCCGTGTGTGTGTGTGTTTGACGTCTCTCTCTCCTTCCCTCCCTCTCTCTCTCCTCCTTCCCTCTCTCCCTCCCTCTGCTGCTCAGGTTTCTCGTCCCTCCTTGCAGGGCTGTCCTCCACTCCTCTCTGCCAGCTGCAGCAGGAAGGCTCCGCCGGTCGGGACGAGCCGCTCAGCGGCCAGCTGACTTGGCAATCAGCGGCACGTGGAGCCGCAGCGCCCTCTGCTGGACGCTTTTGTGTTTGTATTGTATTTAGATTTTTACTCAGCAGAAATGTACACATGCAGTACTGGAGTTGAGGGGGGCAATAAAAAATAAAATAAAAAAAACGAAATAAAATAAAAATGAAATAAAAACGGTCAAAATCATCCCCCCTGAAATAAAAATGGTCCAAATCATCCCCCCTGTAAAACTGCCATCCCCCCTTTCCATCCCTTATGTCATTTCATCAATGAATGTGGTTTTACTGCTATTTCAACATTTAGAGTCATCACCAGGAAAATAACTTATTTGACCATTGTCACCTGTTTCAAGTACATTCTCACTTGAAATAAGTAGAAAAATCTGCCAGTGGGACAAGATTTATCTTCTCATTACAAGCAAAAAAAATATTGTTCCACTGACAAATTTTTCTACTTATTTTAAGTGAAAATCTACTTGAAACAGGTGAAAATTGTTGTTTTTTCCAGTGATTAGTCTTGTTTTAAGTGTAATGAGATTTTTTTACTAAAATGAAACATTTTTACTAGAAATATGACAAATATTCTTGTTAAGATTTTGCAGTGATCCATTTTACTTATCCTGTGAAGGACAGAGTCATATTGATAAGTTCAGAAAACTGTTTTTTATTGTTGTGTTTTGATGTATTAGATGTAAACCCAGTGGATATTTAAAGCTTACAGAAGGCTGCATTTAACTGCTGCTATGTCATTCCTGCAGTATTTCTGCAGGTGTTTTGGTCAGTGCTATTATTTGTAATATATTATATTATTTGTAATCAGCACAAATTATTTGTCCCCATATGATAAAATCCCCCCCGATTGTTTTTTACAACTCAAGTACTGTACACATGGAAATATTATAAACCATTTGAAAGGGGTTCATTCATTTTTTGTTATTTTCAATCATTCTGGGGGGTTTTTTGGCAGAGAGCCGAGCATTGATAAACTGGAGGCAGTGTTAGTTTTTTTAAATGGCAAGAAAGATGTATCGTCTCTTGGTTCTTAGCTACAAGAATTGCCAGCCAGGAGAAAAAGCACCTTGTGTACAGCACCTTGTTTCAGCTGTGGTTGATTTAAAGTGCTTTATAAATAAAGTTAAGTTGAGTTGAGTTGACTAAACTTAAACTGCAACTTCACTTCAATAATTAAACTGAATTCCTACCCTCACTTCTGGCATTGACAGGTGTCGCCTCACGCTCACCTCGGACCAAAAAAATCTCTTTTAAACCGCAACCTGGCCAGGTATTTAACTCCCTGGACTAGTCCATTACACATTACTCCTAAAACTCAATTAACTATTCAAAATACATATTCTGTTTAGAATTAATTACATCCATTTAACATCTTATGCAAATCCATAAATACCCACAATAGCCCCAAACCCCCCTCTGATCCTACACACATAATCGTCTCCATTATGACATCACAGCCCCACAGTTTAAATACCTGCTCAGACTCTCAGTCGGGTTCTCTCCCAACCAGGTCACAGGTTTGCAAATTTATCAGTCTATTTTTGTTATTTTTAATCATTCTGGGTTTTTTTGGCAACTCTGTCATCCCATAATATTGATAAAATATACAATATTTATTTCTCACAAAATATTTGTCTCTTTTTTGAGTTTAATGCAGTATTTAAATAATTCAGGGTTTCGTTTCCTCTTCAGAGCGTGATTGAATATACAAGGCTGGATAATGAAGCAATGGGTCTTTCCGTTCTTTTTTTCCAAGTGTGCTTTCTTTTGTACCTCAGTTTTGTTTTTATTCTATTGTATTTATACCGGGCTGCTATGACAACAACATTTCCCCTTGGGGATCAATCAATCAATCAATCAATCAATCAATCAATCAATCAATCAATCTATCTATCTATCTATCTATCCATACGGTGCATCTATCCATCTATATATCTATACATCTATCTGTCTATCTATCTGTTTATCCATCCATCCATCTATCTATCTATCTATCTATCTATCTATCTATCTATCTATCTATCTATCTATCTATCTATCTATCTATCTATCTATCTATCTATCTATCTATCCATCCATCCATTTGCACATCTTTTCACTTGTTTTGCATCTCTTTGAAGACATGTTGCTCCTTTATTTTTCTGGTTCACTGTGTTTTCATAGCTGTTGAATTATTTTATTTATAATGTTTTCATCACACATTCATCACATCTGTAATCCACTGAGCAAAGCCAGAAGAGTTATTTCCCTTCCAGTTCAACAATATCAGACACAAAGATACATAAGTGATTGCATTTCTGCACCCAGATAGCTGTTAAAGGGTCAGGACGTAGTGTTTGGCAGGTACGGGAGAGGATGGATGGAAGATAAGCGACTAGGAACCATGCAACGTCTGGCATGAGTAAAACATGTCTCCTACAGGAACAGGGGAATAATGGTGTCATTATTGCAGCAGTTGAGTATAATCTAGAAGTCTATCATTAGAATAATGGCTGTTTTCATTGCCTCACACCCTTTAGCAGCTCTTTGTGAACAGTTTGCATCTTGATCTAGTTGTTTTGTCTCTCTTTGCTGTGATTTTGTCTTTTTTTTTATCTCCTTTTTTGATCATTTTGAATTTCTTAATGTCCTATTTGTTGGTGCTTTGGCATCCATTTGTTGTCACTTTTCATTTTTTGGTGGATGTTTTGTTAATTTATAGCCATTTATGACTGGTTTTGGTTGTTTTGCACCATTTATTTTTGGTAATTTTGCATTTCTTTATGAAAATGTAGTATTTCTTTGCTGTTATCTTGCAACTCTTGGCATCAGTTTTCCTATCTTTTTACCACATTTTTGCAGACTGTTCTGCCTCCTTTTAGCTGTTTGTGCCTCCTTGTGGATGACTGGCGTCTCTGAAAATGTTTGCCTCTCCTTCTTTGTCACTCAGCGTCTCTATTTTTTCTGCCTGTTTCAGTGGTAATTTCATTTAGCCTTTGCTTGCATTTCTTGCACGTGATTTTGCATCTCGTTGCAGCCACTGCTTTGTCATCCTTGCATCTTTTCCTAATAGTTTTGTGCATCAAAGGGCAAATATCCATTTAATTGAATATCCAGGTTATTCCCCCCAACCTGAATTTGCTCAAGCCTGAGCCTGCACAGAGAAATGTTCTGGCGGTGGATCAGCTGAAAGAGTGTGGCACACTGCCATCTAACGGCAAATCGCATCTACATTACAGAGAGCTGTGGGAAAGCTCTAGATCTGAGAAACAGCCTTGTGAAAAGGACTAAAAAGCCATAGAGCTTTAAGCAGATTTAGGATTTCTGGAGCCGAATGAGACTCTTTCCCGTCGTCGACTTTTGTGAGCAGGTCATGTGTTCAATTTAATTAAGAAATGTACACACTTCTCACACTGTTTGATCCCTGATGTTAGGTCAATTCTCCCTCCAGTGGTGGATAATCTCACCACGTGATCATCCTGAGGTCGAGGCCCGTAAAGCAGTGGGACGGGTCCGGAGATTATGTAAATTCATCTCATATGGAGATGTATAGACAACCTTGCAGGAAAATGTCATGTTTATGCAGGCTGCAGCAGCGATATGTCTCTGAGACGCAGGACATGTCAAGAGGCCAATGTGGAGGGAGATGACGGTCTGCGGTCAATGCAAAATACAACATGCATGAATGGACCCACAAGAGACACTTTCATACCAGCTCTATTGACTCGGAGGTCCTATCTGCATCAATTTCTCTATAAATAAACTCTTCAGCTTCATAGTCAAATGTCACAAGACTTTCATGCTCCAAAGCAAATGGACGTATTTATCTTCCCTTGGATTGAAACAGCGTTAAAGTCTCCAAACTTTCCTTTTAAACTTGCAAACATTTACAATCATGACATGTTCGATGTTTTAACCCTCTGCCCTCAATTCCACTCAGTCTTTTCATTCTGGATTAACATGAAGGGGGAAGAAAAACAAACGTATATCCATATATTTAATCTTCTCTCAGTTGTGGGTCACTGCTGATGTCAGAGATCCAGCATTGTCTGGTTATCTTTAAAGATGGATATACAATCTTTATCACGCACAGAATTTGTCCTTTTAGCACAGTTAAACAAATAAAAAGATGAAAGCGTCACTAATGAAACCAGCAATCGCCAGAAACCACCAATAAAACGGTTAATTCTTGTGGGAACCAAACCTCCGTCATGTCTTCGCCCAACGTGGATCTGAACGAAACCCCCGACAACACATGTTGTGTGTTTATACTATCAGCACTAGTGTTGCTGTTCCCATGGAGACATGATTGCCGTAACAGCTACTCGTAGGCTGCACAATCTCAGCATGTATTCAACAAATAGACTTCAGCGTAACACACAAGGGCACAGAAGCAAGTGGAAACAGAGCGCTCATTATTTGGCGAGCTTGCACCGTTTGTGTGGTGGATTTCATGGAGTTTGTTTATGGTAAGATCACAAACCTCCTAGTTTCCTGTTGCGTTAACAGAGTTTTCCAAATAACACGAAAGTAAACGGCTGTGAGTCTCGCAGCTGCAGCTTCGTCAGGATCGGTGCTCCATCCACTGAAACGCACTAAATATAAAGTGGAACATCCTTGTGGCCAAGAGAGCCGAGCATTTATAAACTGGAGGCAGTGTTAGTGTTTTTAAATGGCAGGATAGATTTATCATCTCTTGGTTCTAGCCGCAAGAATTGTCAGCTAGGAGAAAAAGAAAAAAACCCACAAAAAAAAACAATTCCAAATCAAATCAATCACTGACTAAACTTAAACTGCAACTTCACTTCAGTAATTAAACTGAATTCCTAACTCTCAATTCTGGCATTGACAGGTGTCGCCTCAAACTCACCTCGGACCAAAAAAATCTCTCTCAAACCCAAACCTGGCCAGGTACAACTCCATTACACATTCCATTACACATTACTCCTAAAACTCAATTAACTATTCAAAATACATATTGTTTTTAAAATTCATTACATCCATTTAACATCTTAAACTACAAAACACTTATTATTATTTATATAATTATCATTTATATAATTATTTATTTTAATTCTACAACACCATAAAAAGCCATAAATATCCACAATAGCCCCAAACCCCCCTCTGACCCCACACACATAATCCCGTCTCCATTATGACATCACAGCCCCACAGTTAAATACCTGCTCAGACTCTCAGTCGGGTTCTCCCCCAACCAGGTCACAGGTTTGCAAATTTATCAGTCCATTGTTTAGTACCATTTATCCGGTTAGTAGTACAGCGGTAACGGGCCGCCGCACCGTTACACCTAACAGCCAAATGTTATGCAGCATGTTTTATTTATTTATTTTATTTTATTTTATTTAACCAGGTGAGTCAGTTGAGAACAGTTTCTCATCATCAAAGAGTCAAGTGGATACAATCACAGTGAAACAAACAATCAAACACAATATATAAAATACACACAAGACACAACACATGACACAAATATTAGTAAAAAGTGGTAGCGATGTGAACTTGAGTGAAGCACAGCAGCTGGAGGAAAGCAGCTGGTCACAAACACAGTTAATAAGAAACACCAGAGAGATGCTGAAGTGTAAAACCTTGGCATCACCTCCAGCCCCCATTAAGCCCCGCTTGGTTGCATAAGAAAAAGCGAGGCCAGAAATCTGGGAACAAGGAACACGAAACCAAACATCTACAACACCGAAGGCCAATAACAACCAGAAAAACAGCACAAACTGAAGTGTAATATTCATTTATATGATCTAAAGCTTTCCTTAAATATTCTGGGCCTCTATCCCCATGTGTATATTATCAAACAATAGTTAGAGTTATTCTGCAAAAATGGAGTTAATTCAGTTTCATAAGGACTATTTGTTACGGTAACTCTTTAAGAGTTATTTGTCAATTTATATTTATTTTATATATTTTAATACTTTTTAGTAGGTTTTCAGTCACAAAGAAAGGTGTTTTAGATAATTATGACAAGAAAGTCCTGGAAGTGACACATGTGGGGAAGCAACCGGTCTTAATTTGTTTCCTTACACCAATATATGCTGCTAAGATCCTTAACCTGAACCGTTACGACCAAAGCTCATCCAGTCACTCTCTTTTTCTTGGATATCCTCATCCTGGCTGTAGGACCAGCACACAAACACATTAACACACCCTACTGGAAGCAACAGACACCAGATCCAAGACACACACACACACACACACACACACACACACACACACACACACACACACACACACACACACACTCACAAAACCTGTCTCTCTGGCAGTTACAGAAGGGGAATCCAAAATGATGAAGAGGAGAGAAAAACAGGCCAACAGATGTGGCTGTTGTTCCTGTGCAGCGGCCAGACACACACACAGACACACACACACACACACAAGCCCAGAACCCGTCCGGGGGAGGACGACCCGAGCAGTACAGGTACATCCTAAAAAAATGTTCCTAAGTAAAAGTGGTCCAACGTGTCCAACAGACACTCGGCAGATGTGTATCGGTGTGTAGCGTTGTGTGTTTGTGCTGCACGCCGAGTCCAGCTGCAGCATGAATGCGGCCCGCAGGCCAAAAGGACACGCAGTCCTCAGCTCATCGGCATGACGACGCCTCAGTGGCTCAGATCCACCTCTGACTCCAACACAAGAAACCTCCGAGGTCTCAATCCGCCCGTCGCAGCTCCAAGCTGGAAAAGTAAAAACTTTGTGATCTGATTACCCCCCCCCCAGCATTTTTGTTTGAATTAGGGCCTAATAAAGCTCAGGGTCACGAATGAGTCAAAAACAAATCTTCTGAGTGGACGTGTGACTTGGATTAGCGGTACTTTACCACATGGAGTGTGACGCCCGCGACGAAGTAAATAATAATAAAGTCAGACTCAACTGAACGGCTGCGTTTCAGATCAAGACACTGCATTTAAGTGAATTAAACATAATCAGACTTCTGCACAGTATCCACATGATTGTAGGTCCAAATTTTGGGTTAATTTTATTTTTCTCCATCTTTGATTGCACCAGCCACTCTCCCAACCCAATCCTCCCAGCAGTAGTCCATTCAGGACAGTAATGTTATATCAATTAGTGCTACTGGTTAGCACAAGCTAAGTCAGCCAAGCTTAAACGTGTGATTGATATGAGGTGGACGTGTTTTAGACTTGTAGGGAAAACCGCCTAAACCGAGACCAAGACAGACCAAGACCAGAGAGTACCAAGACCAAGACTAGTTCAGCTCAAGACCGAGACCAAAAAGAAACCTAGTAATGTCCTGATCCTGCGTGATTGTAGAGCATCAGCTCCATCCTGGTTCAGCTAGTTTCCATGATGTTGTATTCAACTGCAGCACAATAACACAGAGAAGTGGATGATGATGTTGAACTCACTATAAATGTTTTCATCCATCAGCTGAGATCAGATATGTGTGGCGACTGCACTACCGCTATTTCGACACTATTGGAGGATTGACTCCAGTGCTTTTAAGGATCGACACGACTACTAACTAGTCCCAAAGTATCTACCAGAATAACCAACCTCCAACACCCACCTCCACCTCAGAAAATAGTAATAGTAAATGTTACTGATTTAAATTAGACTTAGTTTGGAGATGAAACCTGAATTTTAAATATTAAAGATACAAGTACCAACTTGAAATTACATTATTTATTTATTATAGTAGCCAACAAGAGGAAGAACTGCTCATCACCAGATTCTGTCACCTTGGTGTGCAACAGCATTTCAATTAACCGCGTTCGAGAACTGAAGAGACCGAAAGACCCGAGACCGAGGCGAGACCAAGAGCACAAAAAAGTGGTCTCGAGAACTACAAGTCGTGTTCTAGCCGGATTCCCAGGCCTGTTTTTCCCGCCCCTTTTTGCAACAGGCCGCAGAGCACGAGGGAAAAGAGGCTTCAACATCCCTCTGCAGAAAACCTGTGGGTGACATCACAGAAGGCTTGTGTCCAGTTCTTATTATACAACTTCAGAAAATCACGTTGACATTTACAATTCTGACTTTAAAGTTGCTTTAAGTGAAGAATTAAAAGAAACTCTGTCTATTTGCATTCAGGGTGATGTCCGAACTATCTTATGTGTTGACCAGTTTAGCTTTAAACGTTTGTTTCAGCTGCACTAATTTTATGGTTTTGAACTCAAAATTAAGTCTGAATTGGTCCTCATGTTTCATATTTACTCTTTTTGTGACTTAAAGTTTATTTTTTTCTGCAAATGCCATTCCTCACTCCTCTTTCATCTTCTCGTGGATATTTTGGTTCAGTCTCTTATATTATATTATAATTTAATCTAAATTCCTCCGATGTCTCTTTTATTTAACCAGCTTTGTGAATCGGTGCATCTTTGTCTCTTCCCTTTTTATGTCTTTCACCGCCGTGCCGCCGTTTAGTCCATGCTCTCTTTTGTTGTCGTTTTCCTTTTCGTTTGACTCTTTTCTTATTTCAAGTCTTTCAGTCGAGACTTCACTTCTCACTCCACTGATCCCTCCCTTTGTCTCTCCGTTTCATGACCTCCCTCACGCTCATATTTAAGTCACCGTCTTTCTTTCTCCTCCTCTTTGAACCTTGCCCTCTTCTCCCCCTCTCTTTACCCAACTCCATTTTTCCCCCAGCTCCTCATTACTTTCGGGACCGACTCGATCATCCGCTCTTTTCTCTCACTCCGTCTTTTAATGTACAGACTCCCTCCTTCTTTTCTTCAACTTCAAATTAAAATTCGAACACCCTCGCTTTCGCTGTTTGCCCCCCTCCCCTCCTTTTCTATTCAGCGTCAGCCTCTTTCACCCCTGCCGCCATTGTTCTAGCTCGCCTTTTATAACCATGGAAACAGAGGAGACCGCATCGCCATGGCAACAAGGGAAATAGCCCGGGCCGAGGATTCCTTTCAGACGCCTGCAGAGAAAGAAATGTGGAAATAAGAGCATCAGGCAGGACCGCGGGCGCCTAAGTTACATGCAGGCATAGACGTTTGGGGTCCTGATGTCCACATGCATGAATAACCAATATCACAGCCTCACACACACACACACACACACACACACACACACACACACACACACACACACACACACACACACACACACACACACACACACACACACACACACACACACACACACACACACACGCTTTGATCTGACTCATCAGATTTCTCTTTTTTTGTTCTGATGTGCAAATAATTACTAAAAATATCCCCTTTTTATCCTTTATTGAAAACACGGGTTTAAAACATGTTGAAATGTTAAAACATGTAAAACATGAGGCTCCGATCATCCATTTTTGTCGCGTGTCCGGTACCAGCATAAATATGGTTGCTCCGGTACAGAGCGGGTCCACAACCTGCATGTCTGGTAAATACGTGTGTGTGACCTTGAAAAAGTCACTTGTGTTTGTAGTTTTCAGATGTTTCAGATGCTCGGATACTCTGGTTTTCTGCTAATCTCTTTAAGGTGAGAAGCAGTTTTCAAATTATTTTACTTCATTTCAAAGAGACAGATTGTCGATCCTAAAAAAATTAGGTTGTTTATTTCAAAACCATTTGACGCTGACTGATTTCCATCTAAACTGAAGATGCACGAGTGAACAGCATAAACACCTCCCCCTCAGAAATGTAAACCTTTACCAACATCATCTATTTATGGTTCCTGGTCTGGTGTTTCGCACAAATGTGTCCAAAACAGAAGGATTTATAAAAAGGACCTGAGAGCCCCGTTGTCATCCATGTTCAGGACATTAGACAGGTCACTTCTGCTAAATATTTAGGGGTTCAGGAGTACTTTGAGGGGGGGGGGGGGGGAATCAGTGCTTACTCAAATCCAGAGGGTTTTGGTGTCTACAGAAGCGTTTTCATCGCTTCTGACGGGTCTGCCTCACGCTACGGTAACACCAGCTGGTTTGGAAATCTACGTTTCAAATCGAAAAGGTCCAATTCTTAAGGCGGTTTGGTTAAAAAAAGTTAAAAAGTTAAAACAGGGAGGATTGTGGGATGTTAAATCCGTCCGTTGTGGGCCAGATATAAAGGAACTGCAACGTTTGCAGGTATAAAGTCATGTGAAAAAGAAAGTCTTTACATACCAGCACATAA